>NC_057387.1:69070349-69413001 GCF_019320065.1 Cervus canadensis
AAGATGATTGGACCAGGAACTGAAAAAAAAAAAAAAAAGACATGTTTAAGCCAGATTTAGCATTTGAGTGACTGTTGCAGTTAGGATTAAATGATATTGTGTACATAATGTTCCTTGGAAGATAATAGACATTCAACAGAGTAATTTGTTGCTTAAATGAGAAAATATATGAAAGTATTTTTAAACCATAAAGCGATATGTATTCTCTCCTTTTATCTTGCTCTCTCCTATCTCAATCAATCAATCAGATTATTATGTTTAATTTTCAATTTATTTTATTGCCTGTCTAAAGTGACTGTGGTAGTGGAAAACTATCTTTTATGTTGAATCATTCACATCACATTGTTTGTGGGACAGTTGTTCTGGTAGCAATAACTTCGTTGTATCCTAAAATTATGTTTAAAATATGAAAATTGGCTTACTTACGTGGAATATCAGTAGTATTTTATTTCCATGCTTTCTGGTTCAGAATTACCTGTTGCTTTGTATATTTTTTTTTAAATCACACTTTGACCAAGGGAAACCTCCCTAATAAAGCATTAAATTATGAAATCTAAGTATGAATTATCTCTGTGGTTAGGAGGGCATGGAGTTAGAGTCTGATGAAGTAGAATGAAAAATGATCTACCGATCCTCTCCAGTTTCTGCTGTTTTATTCTCTGATACAGAGTTGCTTTGTTAAAGAGATAGCTTCTCTATCAGGATATTTATGATGATTGCATGGGTATGGTGTGCATGAAGTTACTTCATTCCCTTTCTTTATTAGCTTCTGACTTTTTTATTATCATGCTTTTTCTTTTTGCTATAGTTAATTATTACCTTGATAGCACTGAGTAAAAACTTCTAGTTTTTCACTTCTAGTAACTGTCATTGTTTGACTGTTACAGAGATTTATTTTTGCTAAACCCCTGCCATGCTAGACAGCCATAAACCAAGGGACACAGTGGATTAAGGGAAAATCCTTCTTTTGTGGCAATTCAACCCAAGGGAGTGTGTATGATTCCAAGTTCATTAAAAAAAAAAAAAAAACTTTATTAAGGGCCTGTAGACTTTGTCAAAGAGGTGTAGTTACCATCATTTAAACAAAGAGTTCCACTAGTCAAATCCTAGAAAAATATATTGCTTTAATTAAGCTGTCACTGTTGACCAATATTATTATTGTTGATTTGTTAAAATAAAGTTCAATAAAAGGTCTCAATAAATTTAGTAGCAATCCCGTTGATTGTGGAGTATTGTAATAAGAGAATAAATTATTCAAATTTTAGTAACCAACTGCCAAATAAGTTCAAAATAATGCATACCATAAGGATGAGTGTGCAATCCTCTTTATTGAAGGTGTGATATGTTTCTATCTTTTAATCTAATTCCGTAGTGTAAATTCATGTCATATCAATACTAAAATGTCTCGATAAAACTTAGCATTTATAATTTTGTAATTCCTTAGACATGACAGGTACAGAAACTTGCTTACTTCAGAAATAAGCCATGTCCATGGATTAGTCCATGTGTTTCCAGTTGTATCTTTGGTATTCACGGTCAGTCTGTCTGTACTAGTGAGCTACTTGGTGGTTTCTTGAATTGACCATATGGATTACATATGAATTATACACATGAGTCTTTTTCCCTGGGACATCCCCCTTTCTCCCCTTTTCTAACATGATATTCTTAATTTAATGTGCTCCCAGGTAGTTTGTGCTTACTTCTGTGTTGCTGTTTTTCAGCGGCTCAGTTGTGTCTGACTCTTTGCGACCCCATATACTTATTTCCCCATCTATTTGCCATGAAGTGATGGGGCCGGATGCCATGATCTTAGTTTTCTGAATGTTGAGTACTTCTGTGTTAGTACTTATTATATTACATGGCATTCATATGATGTTGGTGAGTATAATTGTAGTGTCTACATCTTTAATCTTTATAACCATATAAAACAGAAAATTATCTGGCACATGTTAGATGTTCAAGATATCTCTATTGAAAAAAATAAATAATTTTAACTTCCTTTCAAATCTAAATATATCTTGCTTGGAAAATTATACTGAAAGAATGACAAGGTGGAAATTTCCTTTCATATCTAACCATAATATTTATTAATAATGTATCTAATTGATGATGCCCCAGAAATAATTGGTTATTATTTTTTATGTATTTCATTGAATACAGTGAATTGAATGCATTATTTCATTAAAAAATTAACAATTAATTTAGTTCACATGAAAGATAATTTATAATTTATATTCAAAATAACTGTCTAAAAAAAGTGGTTTTTATATTGTTCATGTTACTTGGTATAAAACTAGATTTCCTGAAGCAAATATATTTAATCTGCCTTTAAAAATAAATTACTAAAAATATAAGTGTCCTTTTGGAATCAAGATAGAATCTGACCCAAAACTTGTCTTTGCCCAATTTCTACTTATTTCTAATACTATATTGCTAGTAAACTCTTTCCCTTTACTACAGAATATGTGAATTTCATGAAAGCAAAATTCACTTCAAATATCTATCTTAACTTATCTAACTTAAACAAGAACATGTTTGTTATTTTTAAGCAATAATATACATTTTAAATAAAATATAGAAAATTTTTCAGTAAATGAAAATCTTCTAGTATCTCTCAAAAGTGTTCCTTAATTATTTCCTCTTCTATTGTTTTTTTTATAAATATGAAATTGTCTGAAGTCATTTGAAGTGCAGAGTACAGGCAAAAGAAGAAATAGAGGCTGGGGAACTGATACGGTGACACAGATTCAGAAATCAGATTCTCCCTTCACAACCAGTTTTTCTCTGTGGTTCAGTTTATTAGAACTAAAGGTCTCTTTCAAAATTATTTGATCATTTAATTCTTGATTATTGGATATAATTTAACAATATGATGCTTCTGGAGACTAGCAAGCAACAATGAGGTGGTAAACTTACCTATTGGCTAGACTCCAAGAACAAAGGAAAGTGTAAGATCAGCTGTAGTTACCAGTACTAAACATCCAAAACAGGATAGAGAAAATTTTAGCCCAAACCTGGCTATTGTCAAAGGATACACTGTAGATGGAGAAGGAATAATTTAATTGAAATTATTTACAATATATAATAGAAACATTTTCTAAGGAAATAAATACTCCTGTTTTATAACTTCTTCCATGCTTTTGAAATTTTTGTAATGTTTAAGCTCTACTGCCTCAGATTAAAATATTTTATGTTTAAAAATAAATGAAGAATAAATAAAGTATAAAGAATAACATAATACTCTACCTCCCAAAAGGATATAACAACTGCTGACACTGCTTATTTTGTATCTTTTATTTTTAAAAGAATAGCATATTACAGCAAGAAAAACATGAAAAATAGAGTATTACAGATCAAACTCAGAATTTTTCACTCTGATAATTTTCTTTTCTCCTAACCTTATGTCATAAGCAAAGTGAAGTTGGCATGTATCTATACCTCCATTTTTATGCTGTATATAATAATAATAACTTTTTAATATATTTAAAATGCATAAATTGTACCATGCATGCATACTAAGTCACTTCAGTCATGTTCAACTCTTTGTGAGTCCATGACTATAGTCCGCCAGGTTCCTCTGTTCATGGAATTCTCAAGGCAAGAATACTGAACTGGATGGCCATGGCCCTCTCTAGAGGATCTTCCCGACCCAAGGATTGAACTTGCATTTACTGAGGTTCCTGCATGCAGGCAGATTCTTTACCTATGGGAGATTGTACCATACATTATCTATATTTTGGCCATTTCCTTTTTTTCCCACTAACATGCCATTTTGGTGACTTATTCATGTCTAAAATATTGCTCTAATTCATTCATGTTATCTGCTTTATAGTATTGTATGAATATATTTTCCAGGATATTTCTCTTTATTCATTCCTCCCTCCTTTTCTCTCACCCTCCCTCCCTCCTTTCCTTCCTTCCTTGCTTCCTTCTTTTAGATATATTTTATTTTGTTGTTGTGCATTCAGTCTGATGGTTGCAATTCATATTCCTTTCCCCATGATACCACTTTTAAATTGTGCATATTTCTGTTCTTATATTATTTGTATTTGGATTTTAACAAATATATTCAATTTGACAATACACAAAAGTTGTTTGTAGCTTTATCCTCCGCCTAAACTTTCCAGGATTCAGAATGCTTAAGTATTTATTTGCCTCACATGTAACCTTTGATGTTATTCTATATTGTCTTAATTCTATAGTTTTAACTCACCACTGGAAATTATTGTGGCGCATATTGAGATTTACTAAAATCATTTTTTTTATGCTTACTGTTGATATTTTCACCCTACTCCCTTCTGAGTTTTGTATATTTCTTTCTTTTCTACCCAAGTACATTGAGCAACAATATATGAAGAACATTCTGTTGTATCAGAAAATGTCTTCATTGACAGTGAAGTTCAAATGGGTTTCTTCAGTGACAGTTCAGATGGGTCTAGAATTCAAGGGTCATAGATATTTTCCTTAAGCAGCTTGAAAATTATATTGTATTTATATCTTTTATTAATGTTGGTTATAAATCACTTAATAATCCAATTGTTCCTCTATATATATTTTGATTTTTCATATGATATTGCTTGTATGTGGAATAAAAAAAAGAGATACAAATGAACTTATATACAAAACAGAAATAGACCCACAGACACAGAAAACAAACTTTTGGTTACCAAAGGGGAAAGCAGAGGGAGGGATAAATTAGGAGTTTTGGATTAACATATATACACTGCTATATATTAAGTAGATAACCAACAAGGACCTACTGTATAGTACAGGGGACTGTACTCAATATTTTATAATAACCCATAAAGGAAAAGAGTCTGAAAACACAGATATACATGTATCATGATGCATGTATACATGAATCAGTTTGATGTACACCTGAAACTGGTACAACATTGTAAATCAACTGTGCTTCAATAAAAAAAATCAATCATAAGATTATCTCAATAGATGCAGAAAAAGCATTTGAAAAAACTCAACACCCAATTTGTGATTTAAAAGAATTAACTCATAAAAGTAAGTATAGAGGGAATATATCTCAACATAATAAATGCCATTTATGACAAAGCCACAGTTAAAAGCCTGCTCGGTATTTTCCTCTAAAATCAGGAATGAGGCAAGGATGCCCACTCTCACAGGTGGGAGTGTGGGACTCAGAGATACAACCTACTATGTATAAGATAGATAAGCAACAAGGATATATTGTATAACACAGGGAAATATAGGCATTATTTTATAATAATTTTATATTAAGTACAACCTATAAAAATATTGAATCATATGATGTATGCCAGAAATTAATATTGTGTTATCAGCTATACTTCAGTTGTAAAAATATGGCTTTAAATTCTGTTTCTGGCATCATATAATTCTCCCATTTATATATAATTTTTGGAACTTCAAAAATATGAATATTTCTAAGTCACTTTATAAAATATGTAATTTAGTATTTTATATTTTTCTAATAAAAAAAACCTCCACATCAGCTAGGGCTGCTTTATTGTCTGATGTGCTTCATCACATACTTAAGTCTTAGAATTTGTTCACATCATTGGCTAAAATTCTTAGTACTGTGGCAAGGGACGTGGTGCATGTGCCTCTGGAGCCTGAAGAATTGCTTACGTCACACTGTGTGTGTATGGATGTTTGTTTGTGCATGTGTGTTTAGGATGTTAAGTTTTGAGTATTCTTTTTTACCAATACATATTTAAACAAAATTTGAATTTAGGTCACTTGTTAGATAATTTATCAATATCAAACCTTTATGATCAGAAATAAGCATTACAAAAATCCCCCAAAACTCAATTGCAGTGAAATAAGGAATTGAAAAAGAAGACTAGAGCTTATATTTCTGTTTTCTTTAATTTTATGTTTTATTTCATATTAAGAATAATCTGAATTTCCTTGTGTAACATTTACAATAAAAGATTGTGTCTTTCCCTTCTTTTAAAATTTCTTAAGAGGTAGGCTGATGTTACTGAATTGAGACCTGTTTTACTTCCAATGTAGGCCTATGAAAGTGAAAGTGAAAGTCACTCAGTCATGTCCGACTCTTTGTGACCCCATGGGCTATACAGTCCTTGGAAATCTCCAGGCTAAAATCCTGGGATGGGTAGCTTTTCCCTTCTCCAGAGATTCTTCCCAACTCAGGGACCAAACCCAGGTCTCCCACATTGCAGGCAAATTCTTTACTAACTGAGCCACCAGGAAAGCCCAAGAATACTTGAGTGGGGAGCCCATCCCTTCTCCAGCAGATCTTCTTGACCCAGGAATGAAACCGGGGTCTCCTGCATTGCAGGCAGATTCTTTACCAGCTGAGTTACCAAGGAAGCCCATCTAGGTCTATAGTGCTATAAAATTCCCCTGAATACTGTTCAACAGCATGCCACACATTTCTTATTTTTCTTTTTTTGACTCATGAGTTATTTAGAAGTATTTATCTAGTTTCTAGTTTGGGGAAATTTCCAGAAAAATTTATTTTTTTTTTAAATTGCAATTTAATTTCACTATGGAAAGAGAACATATTGTCTATGACTTGAATTTTTAAAAAATCTATTGAGACAATTTTTTATGACTCAGAATAAAGCCTATCTTGATACATGTTTCACTGGCACTTGAAGAGAATGTATACCATGCTGCTGTCTGGTAGAGTATTCTATAAATATAAAATTACATAAGTTCATTGATGATGTTAAAGTGTTTAATATCATAGATGATGCTTTTTCTTATTCTATTAAGTATAGATATTTAAGAAACCTGTAACTTTAACTGTGGATTTGCCATTTATTCTTTCAGTTTTAGAACATGACTTTATGTATTTTGAAACTTTGTTATTAGGTGAAAATAATTTAGGGTTTTGTCCTCTTGATTTATTTACCTCTTATAATTATGAGCTCACCTTCTTTATCTCCGTATATATTCTTTGCTCTGAAGTAAGGGTTTTTTTTTTTTGGTTGTTGTTGTTGTTCTGTTATTTGTATAATCATCCCAACTTCCTTCTGATTAGTCTTGTGTAGAGTATGTTAGCCCATCTTTGACTTTTAACTTATTTATGCCTTTATATTTATAGTATATTTCTTCCTGGCTATATAGAATAGGTCCTTGCTTTTTTTTATCCAGTTTGACAATCTGCCTTTTAATTGGGATGTTGAGAACATTTTCTATTTAATGTGATTATCAGTATAGTTACATTTAGGTCCCATGATCTTGCTTTCATTTATTTTATTTTTTTGTCTTATTTGTTCCTTATTCCACTTTTGCTCTTTTTTTGTTTTTTGCCTTTTGGCATGTTAAATATTCTCACCACCAAAAAAAAAAAAAAAAAAAATGGTAGCTATGAGATATGGTAGAAATAGTGGTGTAAACTACCTTTATGGTTGTACTCATTTTAATTTATATAACTGTGTCAAATCAACATGTAGGACCCCTTAAACTTACACAATGGTATGTGACAATTATATCTCAAAGAGCTGGAAAATAGTATTTGACTATATAGTATAAAAAATTTTACTTTGTTTTGTCTCATTAGCTTACCTTCGTGAAAGAAGAAATTTTTGTGGGAAAAAAAGGCATTTCTCATTGCATTTTTATTCTCACTATGAAATGCACAATTTAACATCAAAAGGTACATTTTTCAGATATGAAAAGAATTTTGTATTTATTAATTCATATCAAAAGATTTGGCTTCCAAGTAGTAATTTAGACTGTAGGAGCTATATATTTAAAGCTAATCAAATTTATGATGGATTTTTTCCTGCATATCTACAAAAGTGACAAGCTATTTAATTTAAAAGTATGGATTGATTAATAACTCTGTTTATGAGTCTTTGTAAATGAATATAGTCATGACAAACTAATTTTTTAATTTTAAAAGAATGATATGTACATATTGTTAAAGCTATTTTTAAAAAGTCTTGTAGTTTTTCAAGAAAAGAAATCTTAAAACTAGCTGAACAGATATCTTTACTTCAAATAAATAAAATCTCAAAAACAACTTGAAGACTCCATGACTGTTTAATAAAAGAAAAATTGTTAGCTCTCTTCCACTATTGGCTAGTTTTTACTTTACCAATAGATCTTTGTAATCCTCTGGCCCTTGCACTATACACTTTAGATTCTGTTTCAAATTTTAAAATAATCATCTTTTAATTTTACAGCATAAGTGCCTTATATGGAAGGTGGCAACTGTCTTTTAGAACATAATTTACATGTTATTTTTGTTCTTGATTGCTATAAAATCAGCTGAGGTTTGGTGATTTCTCTTCTCCTCACTCACTGGAGTTATGAGCTGCCCTGTGTTAATAGTAAAGTTCATGAATAGTGGTATCATATTAATTAAAGAAGTGTCATTTCAAAAGTGTACTACATTTCAAAATGAAGCGAGGAGCATTAGGGAGTTTGAGCAGAGGGCTTCCAATAACAGGGCTATGTTTTTAACAGGACCATTATGACAATAGGAGTA
This sequence comes from Cervus canadensis, assembly GCF_019320065.1. NCBI lineage: Eukaryota > Metazoa > Chordata > Mammalia > Artiodactyla > Cervidae > Cervus > Cervus canadensis. Next base: position 69,078,811 of record NC_057387.1, read on the forward strand.
AGAAGAGACTAGGTGTGAAGCTGTCTAAGCAGGGTACCGAATTTCAAACTATTGTCATAATCCCAGCAAGAGGTAATGGTAAATTGGTTCGGGTACTAACAACTCAGTGAAAGGGGTTATATTCTCAATATATTTTGAAGGCAGAGTTAGCAGTATTTTCTGATAAACTGGATATGAAGTATGAGAGTAAAAGAAGGAATGAAGGACGACTCTAAGCTATTTCTTCTGAACAATTACAAGTGGAATAGATATGCTATTAACTAAGAGCGTAATAAACACTATTTATTTCCATTCATTTCATTCTTAAACCTGGCAATTTGATTCTACTCCAAACCCTGGAAATAAATTGGACCTTCAAATGCCTTCCTACTTGCTTACCCTGCAGCATTTTATTACTTTGATCTCTTAGGAAACTCTTCCCCTTTAACCTTCAGATCACTTATTATTACTACTTGGTCAAAAGTCTTTGCTCTATGTTTCTTTCTCAGTCACTGTTTGTGATTCACTTTCACTGATTTTGGTATACAAAGCAATTAACAAAATTGTGTACCTATTAATAAATAAGTATAACTTAAATGCTTTTGAACTGTGGTGTTGGAGAAGACTCTTGAGAATCCCTTGGACTGCAAGGAGATCCAACCAGTCCATCCTAAAGCAGATCAGTCCTGAGTGTTCATTGGAAGGACTGATGCTGAAGCTGAAACTCCAGTACTTTGGCCTGATGCAAAGAACTGACTCATTTGAAAAGACCCGGATGCTGGGAAAGATTGAGGGCAGGAGGTGAAGGTGACGACAGAGGATGAGATGGTTGGATGGCATCACCAACTCGATGGACATGGGTTTAGGTGAACTCCGAGAGCTGGTGATAGACAGGGAGGCCTGGCGTGCTGCGGTTCATGGGGTCACAAAGAGTCGGACACGACTGAGGGACTGAACTGAACTGATAACTTAAATGTTGACTGGATATGATTTATTCTTTTTTGCTCTAGGATGTACTGCTGTTAGCATGACTAAATATAGAAAAACAAAGGCATTTTTCTTGAGTGACTATGTATCAATCAAACAATATAAATATGGCTTCAGAAATTTTAGCCTTATTCAAGAAATTTAACAATATCATTTAAAAGGATTAAGCATTCTTAAACCAGAGCAATTTAATAGAAAATGTTTGTTGCATTTTCTAAAATGACTTTACTTAAAAATGTATAGAATTTCTGAAATGATTTCAATTAACGTGCATGGTCACTTTTAAATGGCCTCCATATGTATTCATATGTATAAAAATCATTTCATGCAATTTAGGAATATTTTCTATTATTCTGTCAATTTCAAATTGTTACTGTTAGTTATGTTTATGTTGTGGCACCTCTGTTTATTATCCTTCACACATGGGGCAGTGATTTATTTTTCAGATATACAGATTTCATGATTTATTGGTGTACTTTAATATTTTCTGTCTTGATTGCCCAAATGTTCTACACCTGTTCTTGTGAATATGTGTTAGTCTTAAAGTGATTTAACACCATCATAAACCCTTAATGTAATGCTTTATCATGATCCAATGTGATTATATTGTATAATGCTACCTTAGCTTATGTTTTTACACTCCTTGAGCTTTTAACAACCTATATCCTGCAGCTAATGAGAAATATTTCATGCTTTACTTAATGTTATCATCAAAGGGAGATAAGATTTTTATCCAGATAATTCAAAGTTTAGATTAAGCAGTTCTTTAAGATTCTCTGGGCTTCCCTGGTGGCTCAGAGGGTAAGCCTGTGAAAGGTCAGTATCTTTAAATGAAGTTATTAATATTCATTTGAATATATATTCTCATACCATTTACTTTCTTCCTAAAATACTTTTCTAATTAATGTTTAGCAGTGATTTTGTTTTGTGTTTTGTTTTCCTTTAACCAGTTAGAAATAATGTTGTTTACTTCTACTTTCTTGTTTAGATTTTGGAGGGGATGGTAGAGGATTGTAAATATATGTTTGTGTTTATTTCCCTTTAGTTTTAGAAAGAGAAACATTGAGAGTTAAATATTCTCAGATTGTGATGAACTGTGTGTCTTCCCAAAGATGTTTTATCAAAGGCTTGAGGGCACTAAAGGCAGTTGGCTGCTTCTTTGTTAATTTATTTTACATATAAAATGCATATGTGTAAAGTGGTAGGCCTCAATGGGCGTTAATTAACAAATTAGACTATAATGCCAACTTAAGAAGTTTTTAATTTTCAGCATTTCATTATACAAAAGCTAAATATTTTTAGAAAATTTCTAGTGGTAATAACTAATAACATATAACAAATTTCAGTTTTTGCATTTGTGAGTGCCAGTATTCATATAGACTGGCTCACAGGGATGGTGTTATTACCTGTTGGGAGGCAATTTTTCATGGTATTTCTGTACATTGTGTGACAACTTTTGTCCTTGACTATCTTTTCAAGGATGTTTCTGAAACAAACTTAGAAGAAAGAGATATTATCTCCCTCCGTGGCAAAAAATGGATTGTTTTGAGTTTACTTTAATCAAAATAAGATCTCCCTCTTGGGAAAGTGTTGAAGAGGCTTGCTGAAACCCTCTTATAGAATTGGGTTTTTTCTAAATTCAGAAATCCTCCACTGTGACATAAGCCTACTTTATAGTATCCATCTAAGCCATTCAGCATCACCTCCTTGGTTCCTGGGATGGAAGGGAATTGATGAGAATCTGAAGCTTGTATTGAGTAATAAGGTTCTTGTCTCTGATCCAAGAGTCTACTGTCAGTCTTAAGTGTGGAATGCTGACATATTAACTTTCAAATAGGATAAAATCTTTGACCTTTGACAGTTCTTGACACTGCAGTCATTTTACAGAAGAAATAGCAGGCTCAGGCAAGGTAAAAGACTAGCCCAACTCCCTAGAAGTCATTAATAACATATTATAGAAGAAGAACCTTGTCTCTGGCTCTAGGTCTGTGCCATTACATGATGTTGTTTCTAAGCATGTGGACTTTTACCCTATAATGTTAAATTTATGTATCGTGGAAAGTGACTGAAGCTGAAAACACAGGACTCTTTCTGGCAGTTACTTTTAGTAGTGAAGACTTAATCAGACATTAATAAAACAACATATATTCATTAAGATTCAGTTATGTATTCAGTATAGCTAACAGAGATAGTTTTAAAATAATATTTTTTTATATTTAAAAAATTGACAAATAAAAAATAATGATGTTTCAAAGTTTTGTGGCTGTAGTTTTAAAATTGTAGTTTGGTTTTGAAGATCGTGTTCCTAGAATTTGTAAACATCGAGAAATAGATAATATGGAGAAAGTAATACAAAAATCTCTTCCCCACCAGTACCTTTTTACTCCAAAATGCTTCTCTCACTCTCCCTCTTTTGCTCTCTCTCTAATAAGTGCACATGCAATTGTATTTTGTGATGACTTTCAGGAGGAAATCACATTGCCTAATAGACTATCACTAGTAGTCCTCCAATTTTTGTTTAGGATTTAGTACTCTTGCTATCATAAGGCAAATTTACTTCAGTGTTGGGAAAGCTGTCTGTGAGGAACACCGAAATGTAGTAAAATCTTGAATTAAAAGTTTAGACACCACAATCTACTCTCATCTGTGTCACCAGCTGTATGACCATTGTCATATCACTTCACTTGTTTGTTGTTTAATTTTTTGTCCTAGGGGAAAAAAATATTGATCTCTTTCAATTATGTTAAAGGGCTTTCACACACTTTCACCAGTTCTAGCAGTTGAAATTTCTTGATTTGGGGTGAGAAATATGAAACTTTCAAAAGAAACATAGGTCTCATTATTGCATTACATTACTTCATAGATAATTTGAATACAATAAGCATTAGTTTCCCTCATAACTGTTGGTAAAGAATCTGCCTGCAATGCAGGAGACCCGGGTTTGATTCCTGGGTCGGGAAAATTCCTGGGTTGGAGAAGGAAATGGCTATCCACTCCAGTATTCTTACCTGGAAAATCCTATGGACAGAGAAGCCTGGCGGGCCACAGTCCATGAGGTCACAAGAGTCGGACATGACTTAGCGAATAAACCACCACCACCAAGCATTAGCTACTATATTTGATCTATTTAATATTCTTTTTGTGTTCTACTTATATCCATACTGGCAGTAATATTTCCTTGCAATTTTCATAAAATAAACTGCTGTTTTATTTTAATGCTGAATTTCATAATAATCTTATTTGCCAATAACTTATAGACAGTAGGTGTATGTAGTTCATATATCACTACCATGTAATTTATGGACCAAATTTAAATTTTTAATTGCATATAAAATAAAGGGCATTTTATATTGTCCTCTATATAGTAGTCCAACTCTTGGCATCCTACGGTAATTACAGTGCTATGAAAATTGTGTTATTCTATTATTACTATAGAGGCTGTGAACAAACTTAAAGATAAAATAAAATTCAATCTTAAAAAAGTGAAAGTAATAGCAGTCACAAATTAAAAGACACGTGCTTCTTGGAAGAAAAGCTATGACAAACCTAGACAGCATATTAAAAGGCAGAGACATCACTTTGCCTACAAAGGTTTGTATAGTCAAAGCTATGGTTTTTCCTGTAGTCATGAACAGATTGTGAGTTGGACCGTAAAGAAGGCTGAGCACCAAAAAATTGATGCCTTCGAATTGTGGTGCTGGGGAAGACTCTTGAGAGTCCCTTGGAAAGCAAGGAGATCAAACTAGTCAGTCAGTCCTAAAGGAAATCAATCCTGAATATTCATTGAAAGAACTAATTCTGAAGTCAAATCCAATACTTTGGCCATCTGATGCAAAGGGCTGACTCATTGGAAAAGACCCTGAGGCTGGGAAAGGTTGAAAGCAGGAGAAGAAGGGGACGACAGAGGATATGGTTGGATGGCATCACCAGCACTGAGTCTGAACACAACTCCGGGAAATGGTGAAGGACAGGGAAGCTTGGCATGCTGTAGTCCATGAGGTCACAGAGTCAGACATGGCTTAGTGACTGAACAATAATGAAAATACATATGCCTCAGCTTATGTGCTCATGTAGAGTTTTATTTGGGACATTCAGTTTTTCATTAAAGAAGGAAGGCTTTTTACATAGCTTGTATAATAATCTCTCTTTGTGTTTTGTTAGGTAGATATAGTAGGAAATTTGAATGAAAAATCATCACAGTAATACATTTAGCAATAGTGACTGTATACATATGTCACTTCTTTCATCCTAACAGTTTGTTTACTAAGGTTGTTTCTGGGTTACAAGTTATTGAGTGAAATGTATCAACTAATAAGTAATTTAGAGTAACTTCTGACTTTAATCAAACAAGTTATCATTATTGATATTGAAAAGTATAATATTTTTAAGTGGAAAATTGGTACTTATTCTAAAATGTGACTTATATGTTATACAATAATGAAATTATTAATAATGAATAGTCCCTTGATCATTCAGGTGATTTTGTTCTTTGAAATGAAATTATCTGTACCAATATTTTTATCAGTGAAAATGTTAGCTCAGAATTCAACATCATACCTCACATATTTATCAATGATTTTGTTGTAAAATCCAGTCTAATTCTATAAATGAAAAATATTCAGTGCCAAGAGTGAGCTAACACATATCATTTCCATCACAAACTTACTTAAAGGCAGTTATTAATATAACAGAGTATAAACAATGGAATTAGATTTCTTGTAATGTTGTACATCCATATTGGCAATCAAATTCATTTTGGTTAGAAGTGTGTGTTAGTCACTCAGTCCTGTCTGACTCTTTGTGATCCCATGGACTGTAGGCAACCAGGCTCCGGTGTCCATGGAATTCTCCAGGCAAGAACACTGAAGTGGGTTGCCATTTCCTTCTCCAGGGTATCTTCCCATCACAGGGATTAAACCTGGGTCTCCTGCATTGCAGGTAGACTGTTTACCGTCTGAACCACTAGGGAAGAGGATCATTTTAGTTAAATTAATCCCAATTCTGTGAGCCATTTGCTCTTTAATTTCTGCTTAAATGTTTCTATGTATTATTGAGTTTCCAAGTAATTTTATTCATCATCATATTGCTCAAAGTTTTGCTGCTGTTTTGCTATTTTGTTTGTATGTTTTTTTTTTTCATTTATTTTTATTAGTTGGAGGCTAATTACTTAACAATATTGTAGTGGTTTTTGCCATACATTGACATGAATCAGCCATGGATTTACATGTGTTCCCCATCCCGATCCCCCCTCCCGCCTCCCTCCCCATCCCATATCTCTGGGTCTTCCCAGTGCACCAGCCCTGAGCACTTGTCTCATGCATCCAACCTGGGCTGGTGGTCTGTTTCACCCTTGATAGTATGTTTTATATACCCCAATTCTAAAAACTTAAATTTTGTTCTGAACTTTTTAAAAAATTTTTCTTTAAAAAGAATTCTCAGGAATTCCTAGTTGTTATAACAAAGCATCTTTTGAATTCTATCTTTTAAATAATTACATGAAACAATATTTTACCTCCTCCTTTTAGGTAATGATTTTTTTATCAGTTCAGTTCAGTTGCTCAGTTGTGTCTGACTCTTTGTGGCCCCGTGGACTGCAGAGACTATGGAGATTACATACTTACAGAGTTACAGAGATTATGGGAGACAAAAAAAAACTTCATTGGTTATGGCTCAAAAATTCTCTATTTTCTTATTTTCTCACTATTAATTATCAACAAACCTTAAGGCAAGAGATTTGCAAGACAACAGCTTCTACAGTTGAAGGGAAAAGTATGTTTTCATTATCTTTCCAATTCTTCAAACATTATATCTCACATTATATAAACTATACCAATGATAAATTTCTAGTTTCAAAAAAGATGATTTATACATAGCTTTAAAAGTCATCTATTTCTTATTGTGGCTGAAGCAGTACCAATACTAACCAAGGCTAAATCACCCCGTTGGGCCAATGGTTGTCTTTCGCTTCTGTAATTTTACATGTTTAGAAAATACCAAATAAATTCATCTTCCCCTTGTGCTTTTATAGGTATTCAAGTGCTCACAACCATAAATCTAGTTGTTATAACAAAGCATCTTCTGAATTCTATCTTTGAAATCAATTACATGAGACAATATGTTACCTCCTCCTTTTAGTAATGAATTTTTCATAAGTTCAGTTCAGTCGCTCAGTCATGTCTGACTCTGTGAGCCCATGGACTGCAACAAGCCAGGCTTCCCTATTCATCACCAACTCCTCCCAGAGCCTACTCAAACTCATGTCCATCCAGTAGGTGATGCCATCCAACCATCTCATCCTCTGTTGTGCCCTTCTCCTCCCACCTTCAGTCTTTCCCAGCATCAGGGTCTTTTCCAATGAGTCAGTTCTTCACATCAGGTGGCCAAAGTATTGGAGTTTCAACTTCAGCATCAGCCCCTCCAATGAATATTCAAGACTGATTTCCTTTGGGATTGATTGGTTGGATCTTCTTGCAGTCCAAGGGAATCTCAAGAGTCTTCTCCAACACCACAGTTGAAAAGCATCAATTCTTCGGCACTCAGCTTTCTTTATAGTCCAACTCTCACATCCATACATGACTACTGGAAAAACCATACCTTTGACTAGATGGACCTTTGTGAGCAAAGTGATGTCTCTGCTTTTTAATATGCTGTCTAGATTGGTCATAGCTTTTCTTCCCTGGAGTTGTTTTTGCTATTTTGTTTTGCTTGTATGTTTTTTGTACTCCGATTCTAAACACTTACATCTTGTTCTGAGCTTTTTTTTTTTTTTAATTCTCATTAATGGAGTTCCTCAGAGTTCTTTGGGAGCAAGCAGGGAAATTAGAATGGCCATAACAAGAAAAGACAAGAGAACTTATCTTGAATATGCAGTTAGCATGGAGAGCGCACTGTTTTTACACACTGTACATTGGTTTAAGAGTTGGGAGGGTTACAGAGATTATGGGAGAGCAAAAAACCTCATTGGTTATGGCTCAGAAATTCTCTATTTTCTTATTTTCTCACTATTGATCATCAACAAACCTTAAGGCAAGAGATTTACAAGCCAGCAGCTTCTACAATTGAAGGGAGAACTGTATTTTCAGTCTCTTTCCAATTCCTTAAACATTACAGCTCATATTATATAAACATATCAATGATAAATCTAGCTTCAAAAAAGATGATTTATACATAACTTTAAAAGAACATCTGTTTCTTGCAGTGACTGAAGCAGTACCAGTACTAACTGAAGCTGAATCACCCCCCTGGGCCAGTGTCTGTCTTTGACTTCTGTAATTTTACATGTGTGGAAAATGCCAAATAAATGCATCTTCTCCTTGTGTTTTTATAGGTACTCAAATGCTCATAATCATAAATCTAGTTGTTGTAACAAAGCATCTTTTGAATCCTATCTTTTAAACTAATTACATGAAACAATGCCAATGTTACCTCCTCCTTTTAGGTAATGATTTTTTCATATTTCAGTTCAGTTCAGTTCAGTTCAGTCTGTCTGACTCTTTGTGACCCCATGAACCACAGCACGCCAGGCCTCCCTGTCCATCACCAACTCCTGGAGTCCACTAAATCCCATGTCCATTGAATTGGTGATGCCATCCAACCATCTTATCCTCTGTCATCCCCTTCTCCTCCTGCCCTCAATCTTTCCAAGCATCAGGGTCTTTTCAAATGAGTCAGCTCTTCGCATCAGGTGGCCAAAGTATTGGAGTTTCAGCTTCAACATCAGTCCTTCCAATGAACACCCAGGACTGATCTCCTTTAGATAGAACGCATTACCTCGTGAGCTACCAGAGAAGCCTAGATCTCCTTTAGGATGGACTGGTTGGATCTCCTTGCAGTCCAAGGGATTCTCAAGAGTCATCAACACCACAGTTCAAAAACATCAATTCTTTGGTGCTCAGCTTTCTTTAGAGTCCAACCCTCACATCCATACATGACCACTGGAAAAACCATAGCCTTGACTAGACGGACCTTTGTTGACAAAGTTAATGTCTCTGCTTTTTAATATGCTGTTTAGGTTGGTCATAATTAAGACTAATTTATTAGGCTGAGACTACAAAAGGGATACCATTTCCTCACCTACATCACACCCCTCTGAAGGATTTTTTCTATTGCTTGAAAGCTGAAAGAAGCTTTGTATTTCCTAAATTTTACTTTCCTTCGTAAACATTTAGAAATGTAATATATTGTTTACTGCTGAGTTCTTCATCTATACCTAAAGCATTTGCCTTTATCTCCATGTAAATGTCCACCTCTAGTTAGAATTTATGTTTGCTATAATCTTAGAGCATTTTTAAAGCACTTTACACTGTGTGATATTAAGCAAAAGATATTTCTGTGTTTGCTCACATGTTTCTAGGGGAATTTTATCTTTCTACTTGTATATACCTACATGAGTTATACTAACATAATGTCGGGATTGTATAATATAAAGTTAAAATTCTATTGGAATTATTTTATTCTTGAATTTTTTACTTACATGACCAAATTTGATTTGTGAAATAAAACATTCTCTCACTGTAGCAAAAATGCATGGAAATTAACAGTAAGGGATAGAAGCAATTAAAACAATATTTGGGTCTATGGTTATAATTAAAGAGGTGCTTATCAGTTTAGGAATTTTGCATGAAGACTGAATAGAGCTCCCAAATAAAATTCTGCCATGAGACTTACTTCAGATGATGTAAGACAATTAACAAAGCTTTTTAAAGGAGTATATTCCAAAAAAATAAAAAATAAAAGAGTGTATTCCAGGAAGTGTTATGTGTTCTCAAAGTATATCTTACATTATTTTGACATGTTTAGAATATGTCTACAACCTGTTAGTCATCATTATGAAATACAGAGTTGTTTTATTTTGTATTTTGAAAATTATTTTAGACGAATCACAGTTTAACTGCTACTGGACCTCACTGTTTTGTGTTAAAGTGGTTATAGAATTATGGAGACGAATTGCATTCCAGCATGTTAAGGAGTAGTGACATTTGCTACTGGAAATACTTTCTGATATTCATAAAAATTTTTAAATATAACGATCCCTAAAACTTACTTCAGTGGTAAAGTGGACCACCCTGTCCAACACAGTTTCACTCCTATTCATGTCACGCTGATAGTTTCTGTAAAGAACTTACTGCGCAAGTCCTAAGAACTGCTGTTAAATCATATGTATGGTACATATGTACGTAGAATACAGTGTTTGTGTCCGCATAACTATATACTATCATGTAAATATGCAGTCATACATACAGAATCTCATATATATATAATACACACACACACACACACACACACACGGCCTTCCCTGGGGCTCAGTGGTAAAGAATCCAATGCAGGAACTGCAGGAGATGCAAGTTGGATCCCTGGGTTGGGAAGATCCCATAGAGGAGGGCATGGCAACCCACTCCAATTATTCTTGCCTGGAGAAACGCATGGATAGAGGAGCTTGGCAGGCTCAGTCCATAGCGTCACAAAGAGTTGAACATGACTGAAGTGACTTAGCATGCATACACACATACATACACACACACTCACACACACACACACACACACACATATATGTACATAAGTATATATGATCTTCATAAACATGTCCAAAGTCACAAACTTGTGTATGTTTAGGTATATGAAAAAGTTTACCAAGTGAATTAGTAAAAAAATTCACAAGTTTTCTACCAAATCTGACACTGCGCGTTTGTGCATGTTCTTGCGAAGGCCATTTCTTTACAAACAGGGATCTGTGGGATTGTTAATGCTAGCTGAAGCTTCCTGTTTATTCACCCATTCTGGGATTTCCCGTTTGCCAGCACTACAAATGCACTGTATTATAAATGAGAACAGCTTGTTGAAGTCTGCGTTTTAATGTTTTCTGGAAATAGATGAAGACAACATGTTCTGATATATTTGTAGCAAATCCAGTTAGGAGCTTACTTAGGGAGTTTTTGTTTTTTTCTTCTTTAACAAACATAGGAAATATGTTCTTGTAATGGGATCAATAATAATTACAAATTCTTCCTAAAGAAAATAATTATTCATACTTTAAAGTTAACTTCCTTTTTGGAATGCAGTTTGATATTCAGTGTTTTGTCTAGGTAAACAATATTTACATAAAAATACTAGAAAGTTATTTTTCATAGAAACCTTAAAATTCCTCTGCATTGCCCCACGAAAAGTTAAAGTAGTTATAAATTGTTTATTATTAGTATAATATAGTAATGATATTTTTAGTAATGGTTTCGTTTAATGATCATAAACTCTTGTTATTCCTATTTATTTATTTTAGTGGATTTTGAAGAAGTATCTGGATAATAATCATTTTTCTGGAAAAAAAGAGTGAGAATATGATAAAGTCCCTCCTACTTCACCTGCCAACATATTTTGCTTTCTGTATCCTTACATTTTTGCCTACTTCATAATCCTAATCTAGACTCACTTCTTAGGAATTCCATGCAATTTTTGAAAGTGTTCAGCAATTTTTAAAAATAGATAAAATTTTGATATTTGATAAAGTTGACCTTTGCTTTTTGATATGTGTGGGTGTCGGTGTGGGTGTTTTGTGGATGAGTATGTGTGTGTTTATGTGTTTCAAATGTCAATGTAAAAGATGTATCACAATATAGTAGTTGAATTTTAGATATATTAACAAACCTAAATTTATGCAGTTTTAAATGGGACAAAGAGTTAGCATTATAAATTGTAGCAGTTTATAATGAAAGTTGTTTACATTAAAATTACACGACAAATGTAAGAAAATGACTAAGTGCAATATGAAAGAAAAATTACTTCATTGAAAAGCCCCAAATTTGAAGTTTAAATATAATCATGGTATATATAAATATGCAAAAATTTGTTCTATTCTTCCCCAGTGATTTATGTTTCATCAAGTGTAGTTACCTTCATTACTGATCATTTTTTAAAACAAAATTTTATATGACAACACTGTGTGTTAAAGTGAACAACAAAACTATTTAAAATTGTGCAGCTTCAGAATGATGCATGGTTCACTGCAAATTGCAAAGGATAAGGAAAAATGGAATGAATTTCTAATAGACCTTAATTTCATCTTTAAAAAATAGCTTTTGTTAAATGAGCATCTTAAGAAGTGTTAAATTATGCACATATATATAAAACATTAAAAGGATATTTGTACTGGGTGGCTAATTTCATCCTTAATTGTTGAGTTTATTTACAGGATACATGGTACCATTACAGATCCCTATCTTTTCAGTTATATTGTTAAATTGCTTACACATTTTTCCTAAAAATTCAACTTCATCAGTAAATCACTCTTTCTATTCATAAAATATATTTTGCAGATTGACCTCCTTTTTGCAGTGCTGTCAAAATACTTTTTGGATGTGAAAAAAAAAATGTTTAACCTTCTTTTTCAAATATTCATTTTACAGTATTTATACATGGTATTTTCTTTTTTAAAGTTTATCATCTTTTAAATTATGTCTAAAATAGATATAATAAGAAAGTGTACAAATATGAAGTGTACAGCTCAATTACTTTGTACATATGATTCCTCTGAATAACCATCATCTTGATCAAGATATAAAACATTTCTATTACATTAGAAAGTTCTTTCCTGCTCCTTATCCACCCACCAGGGGTAATCACTCTTCTGACTTCTGTTAACATCAATTCATTTTACTTGGAACAAAATATCTGTGAGATTCACACATGTTGTTGTGTTTATCAGTTATTCATTGCTTTTAAATTGCTGGTTTGTTTTCCGTTATAGGGATATGCAACAGATTAGTATGCCATTCTCTTGATAATGACCATTTGAGTTGTTTCTAGCTTTCTTCTGTAATGAATAAAGGTATGGATATTCTTGTTCTTGTGCTTTGTTGGACATATATACTCATCTTTCTTGGTCATATACTCGAAGTACAATTGCTAAATCATAGAGTAGGTATATGGTTAGCTGTAATAGCTAAAATTTTAATAGTTTTCAAAAGTTACACTTCTACCAATAATCATAGGAGAGTTCTAGTTATTCTACATCTTTCCCAACACTTGGTATTTTCAGGTTTTTTTAATTTTAGACTTTCTGGTAAATGTATCATATAGTGTATTGTGATTTTAAGTGGCATTTCCCTGATGAATAATTGTATTGACTATCTTTTCAATGCTTATTGGCCATTTGGTCAGTTTCTTTGGTATGCTACTTGTTCAAGCCTTTTGACTATTCTTTATTTATTTTTGTCTTACTTGATTTGTGCTAATTCTTTATACATCCTAGATATAACCCCTTTGGTAGATAGATAGATAATGAAAGTGTTATCCTAATGTATGACTTGTCTTTTCAGTCTCCTACTGATAATTTTAATTAACTAAAGTTCTTAATTTCAAAGAAGTCCAATTATATTTTTATTTTGTTATGGTTTTTTACTTTGTACCCTGTTTAGGAAACCTTTGCTTACTTTAAATTCATGAAAATATTCTCCCATGATGTATTTTATATGCTTGATTATCTTAATTTTGCACTCATATTTATGAATCATCTTTCATTAATTTTTATGTGTGATGTAAGTTAGAAGTAAAGTTTGTGGGTTTTTTCCTCCCATATAGATATACATAAGTTATAGCCTCATTTGTTGAAAATAAATCATAGCTCTTCTTCCATAGCTTTGCACTGGCACCTCAGACAGAGAGTATTCAATATTTCACCACTAAATATATCAGCTGTAGCTTTTTTATTTTTGTTTTTGCTGATAGCTTTATTGAGATATACTTGATACATGATAATGTATTAGTTTAAGGTGTATAACATGATAATTCAAAATATACATGTGTATATTACAAAATGATTGCCACAATAAGTTTCGTTAACATCTATCAGCTCACAGTTATAATTATTTATTTTTGCAATGAGAACTTTTAAGATTTTCTCTGTTAACAGCTTTCAAATATATGACACAGTCTCAATATTTTCAAAATTTCATGTTTTCAAAAGAGTGGCCAACTTAGACTCCATGTGTTGTCATAAGCACTACTCTGACAGTAGGCTAGCTATGAGAAAGCCTAAATGTGATTAAAACTGCATGTATCCCAAAAGTTTCTCATTTTTTCAGGTTATAGCTTGAGATGTAATATCCATTGAAGTCATTCTTCTTATTTATTCATTTATACATGATTATTTTAAACTCATCATGAGACCCAAATAAGTGAAGCTGTCATCCTCCAGCTTATGCAGCCATTTTAGGTGATGACCAAGTGAGACAATGGTCTGCAAATTCACTATGAAAAGCCCTCTTTAAAGATATTTCAGTGTTTCTCATATTTGACATTTTGAGCTGGTTATCCAAAATGCCAATTTTGTGTGGAGTACTGTCCTGGGCATTGTAGGATACTCAGCGGGATTCAAGTCCTCTACCCACCACGTACTAAGACCAGTTCCTTGTTGTGACAATCCAGAATATATCCAGACATTGCCAAATGTCCTTTTTGAGGGGTTGGAGATGGTAGGAAGGATAAAATAATCCCTCACTGGAAAATTACTAAGATATTTTGATATTCACCACAATACAATTACTACCTATCTTTTGCCATATAATTTATTCCAATATGATAACCTGATCAGTTTTTGTATCACACAATAACATGGTTTTCCTCTAATTTAGACTGCTTTTTTATCCTCATAACCACTCCACCCTGCTTTTTTAAAATATTGGGGTAATCAAACCATTAATCTTTCCATATATATTATTTTGGGGATGGATGTGTGACTTCATCATTTCTTAAAAGACAGTCTATAAAGATACTATAATTTTTAATCTAAATACCTTTACTAATAAGCTTTTGTCAATTTTTGCCTATTTAACAAAATAAGACCAGTTTTATTCTTACCAAAACCAAAAAAAAAATGATTATTATATTTTTATTTCAGGAAACCTAGGGCTTGCGGAGAGCATTAAATTTACTTGATGTTTACCTGTTTCCGTTTGTTTTGCCTTCACTGCACTATGAAGTTACAGTGTGTAACGTCATTTTCCTTATTTAAATTGACATTTATACTCATGGCTTCTTCATGTGCTAAATTTCTGTTCATCCTTCAAGACCCATTTTTTACTCATTTTGATAACGTCTTCCACAACCCATTTGTTGGGGGAAAAAAAACAAACCTCATCTGCTCCTAGAACAATTTGTTCAAACATTTATAATTGCATTTACCATATCACACTGTAATTTATTGCTTACTCTCTTAGCTTATGTAACATATCATATTCTAGAATGAAATAAATCCTAATCAACTTACTATAGTTCTTTAATTTATAAATTAACATTTATTTTCCAACTGAGGATTAAATATTTTCAAACTACCAATATCTAGCTTAATACCCAAAACAGCTATCATGTAAGAAATGTCAGTATTTTAAATATTAAACCTGATGGACAAGATCATTAGATGAAAATAAAATAACCTTAATTATTTTTTAACTTTAAGACTGGTTAAAAATCTAAATAGATTAGCTATAATGATAAATTTAAAGATCTTAGGATATAGTCTAGGAACTAAACAATTTCAGTAAGATTCAGAAAATTTAAGATTCTTTATATATATATAAAATAGGCCTAAATTTTATGAAAGTTGCTTAAGAAGTAAAATGCCTAAGCATCATAACAATGTTTATTTAAAATTTGCTTAGAAATAGCTCCCAAAATATAAATACATATCTGTGTGTGTGTATGTGTAACATATGTATATATAATGAAATGAAGTTGAAGTGAAGCATTAGTTGCTCAGTCCTGTCCTGCTCTTTGCAGCCCCATGAACTGTCACCCACAAGGCTCCACTGTTTGTGGGATTTTCCAGGCAAGAATAATGGAGGGGGTAGCCATTCCCTTCTCCAGGGGATCGTCCCAACACAGATCAAACCCGAATCTCCCACACTGCAAGCAGATTCTTTACTGTTTATATTACCTGTATATTGTATATACATGTAATTAATTTATACAAATTATGATTTATGTGTATATAATAGTATTATATTATATAGTATTATATATTATATATATAGAAATATATATATTTCTATAAGAGTTTAGCCAAGAGAAATTCCTACAGTCATTTTAAACAAAAGAGATCTAATTTAGGAAATTGGATGCTTACATTGTCAGAAAGGCTAGAGAATCAGGCTCTAGGTTAGGCGTCCAGTGATGATCCCTAGGGAACATTGTAGAACTGCTACTTTGCCACAATTAGGAAGTAGGGAGCTCCGGGAACATAGCACTCTGGCCACTATCAGAATTGTCATGTAAGCCAGAAAATACCTGCTCAGTTCAGCTCAGTTCAGTTGCTCAGTCGTGTCTGACTCTTTGCGACCCCATAAACTGCAGCACACCAGGCCTCCCTGTCTATCACCAACTCCCAGAGTCCACCCAAACCCATGTCCATTGAGTCGGTGATGCCATCCAGCCATCTCATCCTCTGTCGTCCCCTTCTCCTCCTGCCCTCAATCTTTCCCAGCATCAGGGTCTTTTCAAATAAGTCAGCTCTTCACATCAGGTGGCCAAAGTATTGGAGTTTCAACTTTGAC
The DNA here is from genome assembly GCF_019320065.1 of Cervus canadensis. Classification (NCBI taxonomy): domain Eukaryota; kingdom Metazoa; phylum Chordata; class Mammalia; order Artiodactyla; family Cervidae; genus Cervus; species Cervus canadensis. Next base: position 69,095,316 of record NC_057387.1, read on the forward strand.
ATCAGTCCTTCTAATGAACACCCAGGACTGATCTCCTTTAGGATGGACTGGTTGGATCTCCTTGCAGTCCAAGGGACTCTCAATAGTCTTCTCCAACACCACAGTTCAAAAGCGTCAATTCTTCAGCACTCAGCTTTCCTTATAGTCCAGTTCTCACATCCATACATGAGCACTGGAAAAACCATAGCCTTGACTAGAGGACCTTTGTTGACAAAGTAATGTCTCTGCTTTTTAATATGCTGTCTAGGTTGGTCATAACTTTCCTTCCAAGGAGTAAACGTTTTTTAATTTCATGGCTGCAATCACCATCTGCAGTGATTTTGGAGCCAAAAAAAATAAAGTCAGCCACTTTTTCTGTCGTTTCCCCATCTATTTGCCGTGAAGTGATGGAGCTGGATGCCATGATCTTAGTTTTCTGAATGTTGAGCTTTAAGCCAACTTTTTCACTCTCCTCTTTCACTATCATCAAGAGGCTCTTTAGTTCTTCTTCACTTTCTGCCTTAAGGGTGGTGTCATCTGCATACCTGAGGTTATTGATATTTCTCCTGGCAATCTTGATTCCAGCTTGTGCTTCCTCCAGCCCAGCATTTCTCATGATGTACTCTGCATATAAGTTAAATAAGCAGGGTGACAATATACAGCTTTGACATACTCCTTTTCCTATTTGGAACCAGTCTGTTGTTCCATGTCCAGTTCTAACTGTTGCTTCCTGACCTGCATACAGGTTTCTCAAGAGGCAGGTCAGGTGGCCTGGTATTCTCATCTCCTTCAGAATTTTCCGCGGTTTATTGTGATCCATACAGTCAAAGCCTTTGGCATAGTCAATAAAGCAGAAATAGATGTTTTTCTGAAATTCTCTTGCTTTTTCGATGATCCAGCGGATATTGGCAATTTGATCTCTGGTTCCTCTGCCTTTTCTAAAGCCAGCTTGAACATCTGGAAGTTCATAGTTCATGTATTGCTGAAGCCTGGCTTGGAGAATTTTGAGCATTACTTACTAGCGTACGAGATGAGTGCAATTGTGCGGTAGTTTGAGCATTCTTTGGCGTTGCCTTTCTTCTAGATCCTTACTATTAAAGTGAACACAGTATGACCCGCCACCTCTCTTTCCACTTTCTAATTCTGAGTGACAGAACCTAAGTCCCTGTTGGAGTCTCAGCTGCAAGGAAGTATGGAAAATATTCTGAACTCTATATCCATTGTCATGCAGAATGATACAAAAAGGAGATTAAAAGAAAGACCAAAGAAGCCAACTGGATCCATTCCAGTTTGTAAGTGGCTGAGTCAGGATTTGCCCACAAATAGAGTGATTTCAAGGTCAGAGTTTTACAGTTCAACCTTACAAAGTGGATTTACAAGACTCTGCTATATTCTCCTTAATGAAACTTGTATGATCTTCAGCATAAGCCACTAACCTTAGAGCTATAGGGAAACGAGTCTGGGGACACAGAGAGTAATTAAGTCTGGGCCCTCCAAAACTGTATCTGGTTTGAAAATTAGGAGGGGAAATATGGTTTACTGCTTAAAGAGAATCTCAGCCATGCTCCATGACTTGCTTTCCTTTCACTGCTAGCAAGGCTATGCAGGTGAATTTCTAGAGTGAGTAGCTGCAGTGTTTAGATAGTCCACTATCGTCACAGGATTTTTTGCCATACTTTATGCCTCTTCTCTTAGATAACACTTGGCTGCAGTTTCTGGAGCAGGTGGCATTTGAGAATCAAAAATACCTTGAGGCAAGTGAACATCCCTCTGCTTATAGTCTGGCCTATACAAAGAATGTTAAACTAGCAGGTGTCCACTCTCTGAAACAATCTGCCCACAAACCCAAAACAGATATTTATTTTTCATTAGGGAGTATATTTCTGACTTTGCGGGATTAAGGAACAGAGGAAAATTCCTGAAATATTAGCACTGTAAGGAACATTGCATGTGCAAGTGGACAAGCTGTCCCAAACTCCTGTCATACCACAGAGGTGGTGTCCAGACACTGGTATTTTCTTTTTCTTTTTTCCTTCCAGAGAACATTAGACAGGTCTTTGTAGATGTTTTCTTTGTGCCTAGAATGCTGGCAGATTAAAGCACATAAATTTTTGTCAGTCTTGCTCAAGTCTTGTATATGTTAATACTCTATGTTCGCACTGCTAATATGAATAATAAAATGAAAAAATAAACACTAAATAAACCCTTTTGTTTGGAGATCATTGAGGACAAAAAGTAGCCAGGAATAAGCATCTCTAGATCTTATAAAAATAACTGATCTAATTAGACGTAACTTTAAAAACCATATATATAAGTTGTTTTAGATCTGTGAAAAGAATGGGAATGAATTGTTCCACTGAGTTTTTAATGTTTGTTAGTAAAAATCACCAAGTAGATATAAAGTTAAGAAGATGGAAGAAATAAATTAAATTCAGCATGGTTTAAAACACTATCACCTGTGTTTTGAGTCAAAGGATGCAGAAAACTACATAAGCATTTACTTGAGTTTTTGAAGCACCAATAATAATCTCAGGTGAAATGCATTCTTAGAGATTCAGTTCAGTTGCTCAGTTGTGTCCAACTGTTTGTGATCCCATAGCACACCAGGCTTTCCTGTCCATCACCAATTCCCGGAGCTTACTCAAACTCATGTCCATCCAGTCAGTGACGCCATCCAACCATCTCATCCTCTGTCATCCCCTTCTTCTCCTGCCTTCAATCTTTCCCAGCATCAGGGTCTTTTCCAATGAGTCAATTCTTTGCATCAGGTGGCCAAATTATTGGAGTTTCAGCTTCAACATCAGTCCTTCCAATGAATAGTCAGGACTGATTTCCTTGAGGATAGATTGGTTCGATCTCCTTGCAGTCCAAGAGACTTTCAAGAGTCTTCTCTAACACCACAGTTCAAAGCATCAATTCTTTGGTGCTCAGCTTTCTTTATAGCCAACTCTCACATCCATACATGACTACTGGAACAATGATAGCTTTGACTAGACAGACCTTTGTTGGCAAAGTAATGTCTCTGCTTCTTAATATGCTGTCTAGGTTCTTAGAGGTATATGGTACTAATATATGTATATGTATATATGTATACAGATATATGGCAATGAGTGAACTATTTTATTAAAACATTTCAATTAATATTTTTATTTTTAGGATCAGTGGAAAAGCTTTATTAATCTCTCCTATGGTTGTAGATATAGTAGGATATTTTTGTTCTAGCTGATTGTTCCTAAAGAAATAAGTGGAAATAAATAACAAAAATAAACATTTTCACAAACTAGTCATTTTGGCATTTAAATGTTAATCTCTATCAACTTATATAATGTAAATGTGTTTTTAAGTATTAAGCTGTTATTTGAAAGTCCATGTAAATACTCCACTTAAAGCAAACTAATTAAAATAACTTCTTATTGTTAATGCATTTTTGACTAAATCTCTTTGTGTGTGTTTGTATGTGTGTGTGCGCACTCCTGTGTGATGCTAGGATAGCATAATGTTGGGATATTTTATTTTCATGAGGCAGGGATTAAATTAACTATGGTTAAAACTACTTTGGGCTATTTTTATTCAACAAATATTTATCGATTATTTTCTGTGTACAAAAATGAGCTAATGATTATCTAGCTAAATCACTTAGGTTGCATATAACTTTAAGGAATTCCAAATTGCTAAATCTGAGACTGTAAATTGGATGTTATTACTCACAATTCAAAGGAATCTGTGCTTTGCGAAGCAATTCTTTTAAAATGCCATGACTAATTCATTTGCTACTTTAAAGATCATAGTTACTTTTCAAAGAGATTTGATGGATAGATAGATACATTTTTAACTCAGAGTTGATGACTTTACTTTCCTTCTAAATGATGTTTAATGTGCACAAATTGAAAAAAAATTAAAAAGTGCAGAATGTGATAAAAAAAAATAGTCTTACACCAACATTTCCCTCTATTGCACTCCCCAGAATGAGACTTTTATTACTGTGCTTATTTGGAGATTAAAAATATATATTATCCTTCTATTGAATCTTCAAATGGAGAATCATATTATAATACTATCCAGGATTGTTTCCTTGCTGACTTAACATGCACCTTCTGTTTTTAAGAGGCTGATCAAGTTTTGCTTAATTTTATTTTTTGTTAAAAAAAATAACTGGTTAATTAATTAATTTATTTTTGGCCATGCTGGGTCTTCACTGCTATGTGCAGGCTCTCTCTAGTTGAGGTCAGTGGGGGCTACTCTGTAGTGGCAATACATGGGCTTAGTTATTCTACAGCTGGTGGAATCTTCCTGGACCAGGGATTGAAACTGTGTCCTCTTCATTGATAGGTGGATTATGAACCACTGGGTCTTCAGAGAAAACCATGCGTAATTTTAAATTTAGGTTCTATATTAGAATAAAATATATTTAACATAAAAATATCTAAAGTTTAAATATAATCCAGATTTTCTTAAGTGAAGTCTTATTACTAGGTGAATCCTACTTACTCTCTTGACTTCATGGCTCGACATGTGTGTTATCAGAACATTCTTACCACCGTCTCACCATCAGGATAGCGTGGCAGAAGGGTCAAGAGGTAAAACCTGCACCCTCAGCACTCCGTATTTGAAGTTTCCTTCCCTTTCTTTAGTGGGTACCCCATACTTGACTGGGGTCATTCGATGCATTTTCACCTGGGGTGCTTCCTGTATATGGCAGACATACTGCCATCCCTGACATACTGACTAAAGGCCTCAAGCCTTCTCAGATAAGTCAGTTAAAACTACCATCCTCCCCTACTCCCAATGTACACACTTTTCAGGTGCTGTTCCCATTTGAGACCCGGGTGTTTAACCTCCTTTGTCAGATTGTAATCTGCTCATGTCTGTTCTGTTCAGAAGCCATTGCTAGTTCCAGATTTAGTGGCACAAGTAATATGCCCTGTATCTGCTGCTACTATCCCTGTGTTCTTGACAAGATTAGAGACCCACTTTGTTGAGACCAGGCTGAAACTTTGAACAAAACTCTCCATACAATTGGAGGAATAGAAGAGAGCTATAACATGAATAAACTTAAAACTTGCTGTTAGATATCACTATGAAATCTAATACCAGCTACATTTCCTTGGGTCCATTTAGGATATCTCCATGTCTAACTTTTGATCTGTGAATTATGGTGGGAATTCTTATTCTTTTCAGGGAGATATTCATCTCAACCCAGGACTGTGTGGCATTATTCTATATGCTTAATGAAAAAGCATGTAAAAATAGAAAAGGCCAAAATCAGTGCATTGATCCCAGCTGCTCAAGGACTTACATTCCTGAGTTTGTCCTTTTGCTTTTCACTGACATAACTAAAAGATTCGCTCCGGGAAGTTTAACAAAGCAAAAATCTGAACCAAAGGTAGTTCAGGTCTCTATCTTTTACAACATGAAAGGAGCTTCCAGGTCTGGAAAGCCAGGTTTTCAAGATTCTACTGATCCCACTTTGCTATCAAAAGCAACAGTGACATATATGATACTACGTCTCCTTGTAAGACTCAGCTTGGCCAAAATTTCAAGCTTTTCATCAGTAGAGTAGCTTCTTTTTGCTGATAAAGGACACGTTTGATAAACTAGAAGTGTGATTCTTCTGTGTGATCAGTCTACTCCTAAGGAATATGTGCTTCTGTACCTGAAGATGGAAGAAAGTAAGACAAGTAGAATAAGGGCCAGGAAGATCCCCTGGAGAAGGGAATGGCAACCCATTCCAGTGTTCTTGCCTGGAGAATCCCATGGACAGAGGAGCCTGGTAATCTACAATCCATGGGGTCACAAAAGACAAGACCAAGCATAGCACATGCACACACACATGCACACACACACACACACACACACACACACACATATATACATAAATGTGTCTTATAGCCTGATTGGAGGTATAGAGAGTAGACGGTGGTGGCAATTGAGAAGACTGAAGGACTGTGCGGGAAGATGAAGCACGCTGAGGCCTGGAGTTAACTTCATTCTGTTTAGGTGTTCAGTTTGGGCATGGGTCTCTGAAGGCTAATAGTTTGATGTATTTGGAGGCATGGAGCTCTGCAGTGGACTACATGACTGTTTTCTGCACCTATATTACTTCCCATTTGAAGTAATGGGAACTGTGCCATATTGCAAATAAGAAGGGTTAACAAGTCCCAAATCCACAGGGTAAGCCCAAAGAAAAATTTCAGTTTGAGTTCAGGGGCAGTTTTCAGGCAGCATCCTTCTTGTTCTTTGCTCTATTAAGGCCTCCAGCTGTTGGATGAAGCACAGTCACACTGTTGATTTAAATGTTAATCTTATCTAAAAAAAAATCTTCACAGAAAATTCTAGAATATTATTTGATCTAATATATGGCCAGTGTGACCAGCCAGATTTATGCATAAAATTAACCATCACCTTTAGTTAGTTAATTCTGAACTTTTCAAGCATAAAGGTACATCTTACATTGTTTTAGGATTAGATGTTTGTACATTAAAAAAATAGTAGATATAGTTCATATGGTAAATGTATAAGCATGATACAATAGCAGTAGTGCCCTAATTGATAAGTCAGTCTGTGTGGTGCTGAGTTAAATTTAGTTTTAAATATTATGTGAAGTTATCCTTGCTGAGACACTGATAGCTTGACAATATTTGAAGAAAATGAAAGCCACCTAACTTTGAGAGGACAAATTCTACAGGAAATCCTGGATTAGGTAGGGAAAGATTGAAGTCTGAATTTGTTTAGAAAAAAGTAATTTGAGGTACTAAAGTAGTACAATTTCTTAGCTTTACTCTCATGTTCTTACCTACTTTTCTCCTTACTATTTTCTTTTTTGTCTGACATTGCTTCTAATATTCTCCCTTTTCTCAGTCCACACACACCATATTTTTTCCTATAAACACCATTACCATCCATAACTCCACTCACCAAGAACAGTAACTGTAGATCTTAGTCCATCAACTCATATATGCAACAAATAAACTTTATTTACCTTCTCCACTTTATCTGAACTTGTGATGTTGAGACACCACTCAACTAGGTTTGCTATAAGCCCAGTTTTTCTTCTGTCTTTCACCAACTCCAAAGCTGAGTCCCCGATTCAGAGCCTCATGTGGCACGATGACTTAGGCCATTGGTTCAAATAGTGCTAGTAATAATAAATCCATATCCTAGTCCATGAAACTCTTGGATCTAGCAGCTCTCTGTACTTCTCTCTGTCTAGGCTGGCATTCTTGATTCTGTCTCCCCAGGGCTCATTTTTCCTAGATGTGTCGTGTGGCAGGACTGAGTATGCAATACTGACTTTCCAGACTGCTGAAGAATAAATACATTAAAATCCAAAACACTAAGTGAAATATATCAGAGACTCATTCTGAGTCATTGCCTCAGATAGCTTGTTGCCAAAGAGTAAGAAAAACTAAAGAAAATTTTGGTAGGTTGGCCATGGAGTTGATGCTTAAAAGAAGGAACTTGAAGAAAAGGAAAATTTGAAAGGCAACACCTCAAAGTAGGAGGGAGAAATTTTGGAAAAACTCCAATTTCCTCACAGAAAATCTATTTAAGACACGATCCTAGATTACCAACTATACTTTTGCTAAAGGTGGTGGTGAGTAGGGAAGTCGGGGGTGAGAAAAGTATTTTCAGTGGGGACACCATTTAAGTCTGAAGAAGAGAAATCAAGGGTATAAATATATTACCTGTATCCACCAGAAGTACTCCTCAAAGCTGAGATTCAAAACCTTCACATCTTTTCCAATAAGCCATCCCTAGTTGACGGGCTTTTTCAGGTAGAGGAGAAAGAAAACAGGCATGGAGGGTGGAAACAGGCTGTGTAATCAGCAGCAAATTGAGATTGAGAGGTATTCTTCAATGGTTGGGATGTTGCACACCTCTATTTCTTGCTCCTAGGAAGAAGGAGTAGACCCTTTCTCTTTAATAACCTGCAGACTACTCTCTATCTTCTCTCCACCCCCTTTCAATCCAGATAATTTTTTTCCCTCTGTTGTTCATCACTCAACATGTCCCTTTATCTATGTATGTCAATTCATGTATGGATGTCATTCCTACTTTATTATTAACAAAACAGTCCTCAAAATCATCTCTGCATATAGATTAGACCTTACAAAATAAATGTTATCTGGATGCTATTCTGACTTCAAAAGCCCTTTGCTCATTTGAATGAAAAGTTAGACATTGCTTCTAAGAATGACAAAATTTAATTCCCACCAGTGAACCCAGGTGGTAAAACCCTTGTTACTCCATATTCACATATAGGTATTTTGTTGGTATTACCTTTTATATCTACTCCATTCTTTTTTCATCACCATTGCCACTCTCCTAGTTTAGATTTTAAATTATTTAATGCAATAGTGTCTCCTTTTAAGATGAAAATAGTGTCTTCTTCAGGCTTATTGATATGTTATTGACACAAAAAATATGAAAGTTTAAGGTGTCCAAAGCAATGATTTGACATGTGTATATATTGATAAGGTATGTACATATTGATAAGGTTACATACCACAGTAAGATAACGAAAATCTCCATCCATGCACATAGTTAATTTTTGTTTTGGTGGTGGTAAGATTGATAAGGTGTGTCCATATTGATAAGGTATGTACATATTGATAAGGTTACATACCACAGTAAGATAACGAAAATCTCCATCCATGCACATTGTTAATTTTTGTTTTGGTGGTGGTAATATTTATAGTCTCTTCTGGCAACTTTCAAATATATAATATGGTACTGTTAATTATAGTCACAAGCTGTACATTAGAGCCCCAGAATTTATTATCCTTAGAGATGGAAATTTTGGGGAAATTATTTTACAGTAAGAAAAAGTTATCTCCCTCTGTGTTTATGACCAAGAGTCATATTCATATGCTCTTTGAATCAATGGGCATTCAGTTCAGTTCAGTGGCTCAGTCATGTCTGACTCTTTGCCACTCCATGGAGTGCAGCACACCAGGCTTTCCTGTCCGTCACCAGCTCCTGGAGCTTGTTCAAACTCATGTCCATCCAGTTGGTGATGCCATCTAACCATGTCATCCTCTATTGTCCCTGTCTCATCCTGCTCTCAGTCTTTCCCAGCATCAGGGTCTTTTCCAATGAGTCAGTTCTTTGCATCAGGTGGCTAAAGTATTGGAGCTTCAGCATCAGCATCAGTCCTTCCAATGGATAGTCAGGACTGGTTTCCTTTAGGATTGGCTGGTTTGATCTCCTTGCAGTCCAAGAGACTCTCAAGAGTCTTCTCCAACACCACAGTTCAAAAACATCAATTCTTCAGCACTCAAGCGTTCTTTATGGTCCAACTATCATATCTGTACATGACTACTGCAAAAACGATAGCTTTGACTAGATAGACCTTTGTTGGAAAATAATGTTTCTGCTTTTTAATATGCTGTCTAGGTTTGTCATGTCTTTTCTTACAAGAAACAAGTGTCTTTTAATTTCATGGTTGCAGTCATCATCTGCAGTGATTTTGGAGCACAAGAAAATAAAGTCTGTCACTGTTTCCACCATTTCCCCATCTATTTTTCATGAAGTGATGGGACCAGATGTCATGATCTTTGTCTTTTGAATGTTGAGTTTTAAGCCAGCATTTTCACTCTTCTCTTTCGCTTTCATCAAGAGGCCCTTTAGTTCCTCTTTGCTTTCTGCCATAAGGGTGGTGTCATCTGCATATCTGAAGTTACTGACATTTCTCCCAGCAATCTTGATTCTAGCTTGTGCTTCATCCAGCCTGGCATTTCACATGATACACTCTGAATATAAGTTAAATAAGCAGGATGACAATATACAGCCTTGATGCATTCCTTTCCTAATTTGGAACCAGTCTGTTGTTCCATGTCTGGTTCTAACTGTTGCTTCTTGACCTGCATACAGATTTCTCAGGAGGCAGCTAAGGTGGCCTGGTATTCCCATCTCTTTAAGAATTTTCCGCACTTTGTTGTGATCCACACAGTCAAAGGCTTTGGTATAGTCAATAAAACAGAAGTAGATGTTTTTCTGGAACTCTTTTGCTTTTTTGATGATCCAACAGATGTTGGCAATTTGATCTCTGGTTCCTCTGCCTTTTAATCCAGCTCAAACATCTGGAAGTTCTCAGTTCACATATTATTGAAGCTTGGCTTGAAGAATTTTGAGCATTACTTTGCTAGAATGTGAGATGAGTGCAATTGTGTGATAGGTTGAACATTCTTTGGCATTGCCTTTCTTTGGGCTTGGAGAAAGCTGACCTTTTCCAGTCCTTTGACCACTGCTGAATTTTCCAAATTTGCTGGCGTATTGAGTGCAACACTTTAACATAACTTTAGCATCATCTTTTAGGATGTGAAATAGCTCAACTGAAATTTCATCACCTCCACTAACTTTGTTTGTAGTGATGCTTCCTAAGGCCCACTTGACTTCACACTCCAGGGTGTCTGACTCTAGGTGAGTGATCACACCATCGTGGTTATATGAGTCACTGAGATCTTTTTTGTATAGTTCTTCTGTGTATTCTTGACACCTCTTCTTAATATCTTCTATTTCTGTTAAGTACATACCACAGGTCCATAAGTCCTTAGACTTAGGTATTTCCCTTAGTACAGGAAAAAAACAAAATATTAATATATATATATTATCCAAGCCAAACAAATAATACATCGACTCAGAAGCAGCTGATTATTAGAAAACTTTGTGGGAATGTAGAAGAAAAAATAGGATTTTAGAAAATGAAACATGAAAACAGTGAACATGTGGAAAATTTTTGGTGAATTATGGAAAATATACTGATGATAAAATCTGTAATGAAGATGTACTGAAGACAGGATTCTATCACTCAGAATTTTCAGATAATTATGAGACAAATAAGTCAAAAAGGTAGAAAAAAATAAAAACAATATGACTAAGAACTTCAATATTCCAAACATAAATGAAAATTTTGAAGAATTAGTTCTATTTTACAAATGTTCAAGTTGAAGAATGAAAATGGAGAAATTAAATAGACTACCTTGTGTTATACATATACCATGTAATGTACAATAAATCAGAAGTGAATTAAAAATCTCACTCTGCTGCTTAGCCATTCTGTGGCCTTCTTCATATTAACAACTCTGAGCCCCATTTCCTTTTCTGTCAAATAATTTCTCTTACAGAACTACTATGATGTGATGATCACCAAAGTGAAAACAACTTAGCACATGAGAGATGATCAGGAAAGTAGATTACTTTTCTGTTGCTTATCTCTTTTAGGAAACACAGGGATATATGTATGTGCCACAAGCATATCAGGATATTTGACAATAATCCTTATCATTCTCTGCAATTTTCTTTGCATGACTCTCAGACGTTCCTTCGAAAAATCATTAGCTCTTTTACTCATGTCCATAAGGGGTTTTTATGAAACAAAAAGTTTTCATGACTTCAAGTTATGAAAACTTCCACATAATGGATTACAAAAAAAAATGAGGGTTTTTATATTCATTATTAATCTTTTGAGATGTTTTTTATCTGTTTGCTACCATTCAATTCCAATGTCTTTGTATATCCGTGTTATATCTTATTCATCTTTTCGTATCATACTGTATCTGATACTTTGCCTAATACTTATTAAAATTTGAAGCAAATTGACTTAATAATGATATTTTATGCATGTTGCTTTAATTATATAAATTAATCATTTTTCTCATGCTATTAAATTCATATTATACTGTTTTAAGAAGGGAGAGAAGAAATGAAGCCAAATAGTTAACTTTTATAAAACCTTGAATGAGAAGCCAGAATTCATGTAATGATTATAATAGCTAATATTCTTTAGTTTCAGTGACATACTCTGCTACCTCTTTTTCAAGGGTTACCTGACTTAATCCTCACAATACAGTACAAATAAGGAAGCTAAAACTTAGAAAATTAGAATAAAAGCCTAAAGTCAGGCAACTCATGTACAGTATACACGGGATCCTGAATAATCTGTATGTTGCTCTCTAAAACTATCAGATTTCTGTCACTACCATTAGCTCCTATTCAGTAAGTCAGAACAAAATACAAAGAACCAAATTATGCATACAATAGGATAGAATAACTGATTCATATATTGTGTTTCCATTTGTTTTCCAAAGATAATACCTATGTTATTGCTAATTGTATATTGATTATGAAAATAGTTTTTCATCAATTAATAATAAATTATTGGAATTAACATAATTTGCTGAAAAATCATGGCTCTAATATCAGTAATGTAAAGTCAAAACAGAGTGGAAAGTTGTGAAAACTGAGTATTTTGGGATCCATACATTTTGCAAGCGTGTCCTATTTCTAAGTATGTTTGTTCATAGGTTTAACAGTATCCTTAAGTTTCAAAATTAATAGAAATTTTCTTAGAAGTAATTAAATGCTGATTATATAACTTTTGATTAGAGAAAAAAACTGTTTCTGGTTTACAATATTTTTAAATTGTGCACAAACTGAATTTTAAAAATAGTTCAGCATCAAAAATGGCTAATGCTGGAAAATCACTTCCTCCCATAGAGAGCAGTTAATTACCATGGCTACCATAATAAATAAAAAGTAAACAAGTCTGATAGATTTTTTTCTTACTTTTTCATCCCTTTGTTATTTTTTTTTTTTTTACTTTAGACTTATCAGTTTATCAAATGCGTTCATTCTAGTGACTGTGGTTGTTCGGTCACTGAATTGTGTCTGATTCTGCGACCTTATGGACTGCAGCATACCAGGCTTCCTGTCCTTCACCATCTCCCAGAGTTTGGTCAGACTCATCTCCATGGAGTTGATGATACCATCCAACCACTTCATTCCCTATTGCCCCCTTCTCCTCCTGCTCACGATCTTTCCCAGCATCAGAGTCTTTTCCAATGGGTCAGCTCTTCACATCAGGTGGCCAAAGTATTGGAGTTTCAGCTTCAGGATCAGTCCTTCCAATGAGTCAGTTCAGTTCAGTTCAGTTGCTCAGTCCTGTCTGTTTCTTTGCCACACCATGGACTGCAGCATGCCAGGCTTCCCTGTCCATCACTACTCCCAGAGCTTGCTCAAACTCATGTCCATCAAGTTGGTGATGCCATCAAAACATATCATTCTCTGTCATCCCCTTCTCCTCCTGCCTTCAATCTTTCTCAGCATCAGGGTCTTTTCCAGTGAGTCAGTTCTTTGCATCAGGTGGCCAAAGTATTGGAGTTTCAGCTTCAGCATCAGTTCTTCTAATGAGTATTCAGGGTTTATTTCCTTTAGGATCGAGTGGTTTGATCTCCTTTCAGTCCAAGGGACTCTCAAGAGTCTTCTCCAGCACCACGGTTTGAAAGCATCAATTCTTCGGTGTTCAGCCTTCTTTATGATCCAACTCTTGAATCTGTACATGACTACTGGAAAAACCGTAGCTTTGCGTGTATGGGCCTTTGTTGGCAAAGTGTGTCTCTGCTTTTTATTATGCTCTCTAGCTTTGTCATAGCTTTTCTTCCAAGGAACAAGCATCTTTTAATTTTGTGGCTGCAGTCACTGTCTGCAGTGATTTTCGAGCCCAAGAAAATAACATCTGCCACTGTTTCCATTTTTCCCCATCTATTTTAATGACTGTACATCTGCAATTAAAAGAATTATTCCTAAGTGTCACAAGGCAGGCATGTATATCTTTCTCATCATAGGAAGCAAGGTTCTTGTACATTGAATATTTTTATATGCATGAATATTAAAGTGATGGTGGAAATTATATGTGTAAAACTCCTTTTTGTCCTCATATCAAACTAAAAATTAATCTTTTAGAGTTTTATAGTTGCCTTACTTCAAGTTTCTCTGACCAGGAAATGGACACATTCTAAAAGTATTCATTTTTAAACCTTTGCATTCTTATCAGTATGAACAATAGAAGTTCCATATTGTGGGTTTCTAAGCAATAATATCAATAATTTCATTCTGCCATCATCTATAAGCTTGACAGAAAAAAAAATGGAAAAGAGAAAGGTTTTTAAATTACAGTTAAGAATTTCTAGTAACATAAGTAGGCTTTTACATAAAGGCATAAACCACTTCAAATTTTTTTCAGTGGTCCTAATAATCACATTTTCTTGACTAAAAAGAAGAAAATAAATATGTTCTTTCCCAATATAAACTTTGGGTAGGTTGTTTACGTCAGGAGCTGACCACTATCAGTAATTTTTAAATTTCTTATAGTGGTTTCTTATTTTAGGGAGGAATTAAAGACATTCTAAAGTTGCTTCCTTTTTACTAAGAACAATTAAATTTCTGAAGCAAATAGAGAGATAGAAATAGTAATAGCATTTGTACTTTGGAAAGATAAAAAAAAATCTCCAAGAGAAACAGTGATTATATATATTTTTTTCTCAAGAAGATTATAGGGAATAAATTGAATGTTAATTAGTTTCTGTAGACAATTTTCCAGAAAAGTTTCATCAATATACTCATTTCTATAGGTGTTATAAGAGAAAGTATAAGGTATGAGTCTGTTGTACTTAACACATGTTGAACTTTAGATAAAACATTTTTATTGATGATTCTTTCTTCTTTTCCTCTGAACCAGTAACCTCAGTCCTCCCTGGAATGAAATGAAAGATTCAGATAAAACACAGTGACATAGTGCTATTCAGTTCAGTTCAGTCCAGTTGCTCAGTCGTGTCCGACTCTTTGCGACCCCATGGACTGCAGCATGCCAGTCCATCAAAAACTCCTAGAGTTTACCCAAACTCATGTCCACTGAGTTGGTCATGCCATCCAAACATCTCATCCTCTGTCGACCCCTTCTCCTCCTGCCCTCAATCTTTCCCAGCATCAGGGTCTTTTTAAATGAGTTAGCTGTTTGCATCAGGTGGCCAAAGTATTGGAGTTTCAGCTACATCAGTCCTTCCAGTGAACACCCAAAACTGATCTCCTTTGGGATGGACTGGTTGGATCTCTTTCAGTCCAAGGGACTCTCAAGAGTCTTCTACAAAACCACAGTTCAAAGCATCAATTCTTCAGCGTTCAGCTTTCTTCACAGTCCAACTCTCACAGCCATACATGACTACTGGAAAAACCATAGCCTTGACTAGATGGACCTTTGTTGGCAAAATAATGTCTCTGCTTTTTAATATGCTATCTAGTTTGGTCATAACTTTCCTTCCAGGGGGTAAGTGCCTTTTAATTTAATGGCTGCAGTCACCATGGCTGCCATGAAGAGATAGGACCAGATGCCATAATCTTAGTTTTCTGAATGTTGAGCTTTAAGCCAACTTTTTCATTTTCCTCTTTCACTTTCATCAAAAGGCTGTTTAGTTCTTCACTTTCTGCCTTAAGGGTGGTGTCATCTGCATATCTGAGGTTATTGGTATTTCTCCCAGCAATCTTGATTCCAGCTTGTGCTTCCTCCGGCCCAGCATTTCTCATGATGTACTCTCCATATAAGTTAAATAAGTAGGGTGACAATATACAGCCTTGACATACTCCTTTTCCTATTTGAAACTCGTCTTTTGTTCCATGTCCAGTTCTAACTGTTGCTTCCTGACCTGCATACAGATTTCTAAGGAGGCAGGTCAGATGGTCTGGTATTCCCATCTCTTTCAGAATTTTCCACAGTTTGTGATGATCCACACAGTCAAAGGCTTTGGCATAGTCAATAAAGCAAAAGTAGATGTTTTTCTGGAACTCTCTTGCTTTTTCGATGATCCAGTGGATGTTGGCAATTTGATCTCTGGTTCCTCTGCATTTTCTAAAACCAGCTTGAACATCTGGAAGTTCACGGTTCATATACTGTTGAAGCCTGGCATGGAGAATTTTGAGCATTACTTTACTAGCATGTGAAATGAGTACAGTTGTGCAGTAGTTTGATCATTCTTTGGTATTATCATCAGACTTCTTGTATGTGTGTCCCACATGCATAGGCAAAGAGTTGGGCATGACTATAAAACTAACATTTTGAGACTTTGGACATCTTCTGAATTCCGAAGAAGTTTATAATATTCTAAAGTGCATTTTAGCTCTAATTTATTGTAAGTATGCTTACCTTGCCAAATAACCCTGCATATACTCTTGAATCACATAAAACATTTTGTCTGAATTATCGCTTATTTCTTCTTATAAACATGCCTTATCATTGAATTGGTATGAAGTATTCCTTTTGCTAAAATTTTATGTTAGAAATGAATCATATTGAGTTGTTTTGATATATTCCCAGATTCTAGTCTTATGTTCTAAAGTATAAATATTGTACTATTTATCTAGTCCCAGAATGATAAATCATATTGCTTATATGTTGTATTTGTCAGTGTAATGGTATACTTCTGAAGGTACTCAAATGATTATGACACAAAATGTATAAGAAAGCAACTAGAAGGAAGAACTCACCGAGAATGCCTCTAATGAACTTAAGAGAGAATGTTAACAGTTCAAAGTATTAAAATATTCACTTAAACAATGAACACAATGATTATTGTAAAATTGAGAAAAAATCTTTCTGAATCTCTGTGTCACAATTATGTGATGTTATGGTTGTATGAGTGCATGAACAGGAAATAAAAGGTCACTTTAAAAAATATTCAGTTGTTTTCATCATTCATTAAGACGTCTTAAAAATTATTTGGCTGTAAATTTTATAGTCCCCCTCTAAATCTTGATCTTTACTGAAAATTGTTCTTTTTTCTAGAAATCCCTGCCTGCACATTAAAAAAATATTAGCCTTTATTAGACGTATTTTGCAGACTGAACCATAGATGTCAGAAAAGAGTTGAAATTAAAAAAGGGCTCAGACCAATGTAGGCTCAGACCAATGTAGTCTAGATTTAAATAAAAATGATACACATAAAACAAAATGTACTAACTGTATATATATATATATATATACACACATGCGTGTAATTGAGGATTCTATTAATACAATGATGTGCTTAAATAAGTAAAGCAAAATAGCTTTAGAGAATAAAGACTAATTTTAGAGATGCTCAGAATAAGAAAACAATTTTTAAGTCCAAAGCACAATGGATATGACATCTTTTTGCCTAAAAACTGCTAAATTAAGTTGGTCTTTGAAATGAGACTAGAAACCCAGCCAAAGGAAACATGAAACTTTGGCTTTAAGTAGGTAAAAGTGTTTAGCATATTTTAAAATTTAATGTAAAAAGTTTCTGAAAAATTACATTTATGCATCTATCATAATTTTCCCAGACTATTTTTTTTCATATTGCTCAATACAATTTTTTCCTTGTTCTTTAGCAGTTGAATATGCTGAAATGTATGTAGGACTTATGAAGTTTCTGAAATAGATTATTCTATTTATAAGTATGGTTTCACAAATCTTTAGTGTTGTAATTTCATATAATGAACTTTTTAACATTCTTAATATAAGTTAGTTTTCTTCCTATGTTATAACTGCAAAGCAGTTTTGTAATCAGTTGATTTACTGTAACTTACTTTTAAGAAGATGTGTGATTATTTCCCACCTTAATGATATTTCATTCAAATCATTGTATATAGACTTAAGAAGAAGACAAATTTTCTTATCTGAATAAATGGTTTCTTAAAGAATAAATGGTTTCTTAAAGAAGCTCTATAAATCAACCTTGAACCTTTTAGAATTTGAATATTCTTGGATTGTTACAAAGCAACTGAATATCTCTTTCTGATATTATGATAGGAAACAGGAAAGTTTCATATATTTAAATCTGTATTTATCTATGTTTTAATGACACTTCTGATTTTGATAGAGAGGGAACACTGAAAATATTGAATCCTAATGATACTTCATTCACAATTGTGTCTAAAGATTTATCCAGAGTTTAGAATTCCAAAGTAGTAAATTTATCTCTAAATTACCATTGTTCTGAGCCATTCAATTTTTCTTTGTTGAAAAGGTTGATGAGTTTCTTATTCTAAATGTGTTACTGTCTTCCTGAGTCATATTTTTATTTTAGTATTCCATTCAAGGCAATGGGAATAAATTTATAACCTGTCATTTTAGAGGCTAAATCAAATCATCCTAGAAATCAAAACTCTTATTATTCAAGTCAATTTTTTTTTCCTCTCCTCGCCTCCCCATTCCATAACCAGGATTGAGATCAGATATCTTAAATTTAAAATACATAATTTAAACTAACATAGTTAGCAATATCTACTGAACTTTTCCAACATAATGAGGCATGCCTGTGAACAAAGAACTTTGGAGAAGTGGACAGTGAAAATTTCACATTGCATGTTCCTGGGTCACTGCTTCCTCAAATTGAATTTGAGTGTTCCAAGGCATCTACAAAATAGAATAGCAGGAAAAGTTAACTGTTAAATTTCAAATCTGCCACTGAGATGAAACTTTCATTCCTTTTGTCTAATAACTTTGATGTTGCTTACAAATGATGAATATTTTTACTCTGTGCTGTTGCTGCCTTTCTTAAATGTTTAACATTGCTGTTATTGTTTCTTTAGAGTTAAAGTCAATATGTCAGCTAGTACTTATCCTAACAGTTCTTTACTTTTTCTTCAAATGAATGCATTAACTTTAGAAAAGTTATAATCTAATATTTTTTTCCTGCTCAAAAGAATAAATGTAGATTCTAATTTTTGAGGGTAAATTCATATTCATCTTGGTTGTAACTAGGTTTTCCCTGTCATCTAGTATCTCGTATAAACCTTCCATTTTGTTTATATTAAATGTTTCCAAAAATCTTCTGCTCTCAGTAAACTTAACCCTGCCCTTTTGTCTCATTTATGAAAGTAACTCTGCTAAGATTAAGATCATTTCTCCTTTCTTGGCTATGCAACATCCACCTCCATCCTTCCTCCTTCTTTTTCCTGTCTCTTCCCTTTATTCATACCCTAATCTTCTTTTGCTATCATTATCTATGTAATTATATTTATATATGCTTTAAAAATTACAATCCATGGGATTGTAAGAGTCAGACACGACTTAGTGACTAAACCACCATGCCCATGCTTAAAAATATCTTCAAGTTTTTCACATCCTAGGGAAGATTTTGGCAAGCCTTGCTGATCCCTACCTTTTATTTATTTAATCTTTCTGTTAGTTTTTCATTCACTTCAAAACACTCTTGGTAAATAATCTATATCTTCTGCCAAATTTTTTTCATCACTTATTCCTTGTAGTCAGATTTCTATCTTGTGTTGAAATTGTTCTCTTAAGTATTGACGGTAACTTCAAAATGCAAACATATGTTCTGTCCTCTTCCCAACCATCATTTTCAAAACATTCAACACTGAGTGTCACTTTCTTTCATTAAAAACTGTGTTTATCATTAACTCTGACTCTTTTTAATACCACACACTTTAGGACAAGCTAGATTCAGTAACAGATACTACCAAGTCCCATTAATTTTACAAAACAAAGTTTTGCATTTTCATTCACAGACTACTCTAGTTGGCAAGACTGTGCTATCCAGGCTGATGGAGACTTCATAATCATAGAGCTACACCAGCAGGAACACAAGGTAGTCTCAGTTGTGGGTAAAACATTAGTCAGAGAAATCTTTAGGATAAAAGGTAAGATAAGTAGATCTAGAAAGCTCAAGAAATTCAGTAAGGCTGAAGCATACAATGTTGGAAAGGGAGGAGAAAGACCACAGGTAGACTAAATGTGAAGGAAAGACCACATCTTAACAATTTCTGTTTGCCTAGACCAAACGATTCAGTCTTTATCCTCAAACGAAATAGGCTACATGCAGAATTTAAGGATGGAGATGACACAAAGTCAGACATGGTTCCATCTGTAGTTCAGAGAATAGGTTAGAAATGGGAAATATTGAATTTATTGTGGAGGCATTATGATGAGAAGTTTTATATATATATATATATATATATATATATATATATATATATATATAAAGAGAGAGAGAAAGAGAGAGAGATACAATTTTATCCTTTATTATTATTTATTTATAGTAAGAAAAAAAGTCTTAAAGCTCCATTTAAACCATTCTTTGTGGGAATGGGAGTCTGTCTTCATTCATTTTTAAGAACATAATGACTGAGGCCAAGGACTACTTTCTCTGTCCAGAATTTTTTGTTTCCACTTATTGAGTTACATGCTTACAGAGAGATGTGCTTGTTTACCAACAACAATTTGTTTTCATAATTAGAAAAGTGAATTTAATACTGTGTTAAGCAATTTAGGTACAAGGGCAGAAAAAAGAAAGTATTTTCATTTTTATAAAACTAAATGGAATGATTAAGAAATAGCAATTCAAGATTCCTAAAGGATTTTATCAGATGAGTTGCATATATGAAAACTGCACAAGAAAATGGTAAAAAAAAGATGTATTAATATCCTACTGTTGTTGTACCATATTACCACAAAAATAGTAACTTAAACAACACAAATGTCTTATTTTACCATTTTAAAAGTCAGAAGCCCATAATAAGTCTCAGGTAGCTAAAATGAAGTTAACAGCAAGGTTGTATTCCTTCAGGAGGCACAAGGGTAGGATCTAGTCATATTTGCCTTTTCCACCTTCTATAGCAATGGTCCCCAAGCCTTTTGACACCAGGGACTGATTTCGTAGAAGATAATTTTTCCAAGCACTAGGGGTAGGGGGTGGTTTGGGGATGATTCAGTCACATTACATTTATTGTACACTTTTATCTAATGTTGCTGCTAATCTGACAGGAGGTACCAGTCCACAGCTCAGAATTTGGGGACTCCAGTTCTATAGGTTACCCTTATACCTTGACTTGTGATCCTCTTCCATCATCAAAGCCAATAATGGCATCATTCTGGCCTCTGCTTCCATGGTTACATCTCTTTCTCAGACTCTGACCTTCCTGCCTCCTTCTTATAAGGACCCTTTTAATTACATTGTTGTTGTTATTTAGTTGCTAAGTCATGTCCAGCTCTTTGTGACCCCCTGGACTGCAGCCTGTCGGGCTTCCCTGTCCTTCACTGTCTCCCAGAGTTTGCTCAAACTCATATGTCTATTGAGTCGGTGATGCTATCCAACCATCTCATTCTCTATTGCCCCCTACTCCTCCTGCCCTCAGTCTTTCCCAGCATCAGAGTCTTTTCCAATGCGTTGGCTCTTTGCTGACTTTAATTACTTTAGGACCAATCATATAGTACAAGGTAATCTCTCAACACCAAACTTCTTTACCTAAGAGTGCAAAGTCATCTTTGCCATATGAGGTTACATATTCTCAGGTTCTGGGGTCTTAGATATGGGCATCTTTGAGGGAGTCAGTATTTAGGCTGCTATGTGAATAAAAAACAAAATTTATAATGATTCTGTACTCAAAACTGTATGTTATCCCTGGAAAGAACAAATCCAGAAAATCCCAAGAAGCATATGGATGTGGTTTATAGAAAGGAAGGAACGAAGAAAGGAAGCCCCAGAGGAAAGAAGGGGCCCACATGCCAATTCTTAGAACGTAGCATGAGTTTCAAAGTCCTTAGTCCTCTCCGAAAACACACATATGTTCACAACTTAAAATCAAATGTATCACTTTTTGAAAAATATTCCTGATATACCTTAATAAAAAAAAAGATTCGCAATTTCTTCTTTAAAGCACCATTCCCTGTTGACTTGTAATCATCTGCTAGATCTAGAGAGAGTAAACTGACCTAAGAAGTGTTCCCCTTAGAATTGCTCTGTTTCATAGTCACTCTTCCCCACACCCTGTCTCCCTCCCAGGACTGAGTAAGACAACAGTTCTCAGGAGATGACAGGGAGACTGAAGGAAAGAAGAAAACTCTAATCCTGAAAAATAGGAAGATACTAACCATTCTCTCCTGTGCCACTGCAGATATTCCAGCTTGAAGCAGGTCTGGGTCAAGGGAGGAGGTTACTTAACACTAAATCAAGTTGAGAGTCTTGATTAATATTTTGGACTTGACATTCTTAGCAAATTGAGATGGTGACCCAGTGACTGCCTGTTATCTATGAGTGAGCAGGAAAGTCATGAAGCATGCTAGATATCTCATCCATGAGCAGGGGCAGACTTTGCCATAAATAAAGCATAAAGGAACTGGTGGGAAATAGAATATAAAACTGTATATCGATTCCCTAGTGATTTTTAAAATTATTTAATATGCCCTGTCAGCATACTATAATAGGAAAGGAGGGTTGGCCCCAAGGAGAAATGAACGCTGTGTATTTTTAAATTTTCTTCATTCACTCTTTATTCAATCTTTACCTAGATGCTGTGGGACACAGTACAAAATGAGAAACATGCTCATAAGTTTTAATACCTTACTAGCCAAGTGAAGTGATCAACAGAGCTGCTTTAGACAACATCATTTCACTCAGTGGCAGATAAAAAAGACATGGTGTGATGTTGTATATTTATTAAAAAAAAGCACTTTTAATAGGGAAACGAAAGCATATATGTTAAAATAAAAACAGAGTTGGAGGTGGTGAACATTGCACAGTAAGAAAAGAAAGAGTTAAAGGGTGGTTGCTTATGTTATGCACCTTTTCCCCCATCTATTGACTTTGCTTTGATTGAAAACAGTTGCCATTTAGCAGATGCAGAAATTTTTTCTTTTAAAATGATTTCATATAGTAAGTCTGCTGCTGAAGTGGCTTGCATCAAATATTTCTGGTGCTTATTGAGATGGAAGTTCATTTTACTTTCCATATTACTGCTTCAGCAATAACATGAGCAGTAATTAGGTAAAGTTACTATGTGAGTAAACATAAATATATTCATTCCATTAAAATATAGATGTAAATATATATATGTCTGTGCATATATATGTATATGTTAGTATGTGATATTTTATTTCTTTGTCACATAATGAGATGTGACACTGCAGTTTGCTTTGGTGAGGATTAAGCTCATGAAAGCCTCACTTTAAAAGCTTTTCAGTTACAGCCTCATTAGCAGAGTTATATTGCTAGCATGTTTACCGACCCAAGCTCTTTTTAGTATCTTCCAAATGTGGAGTATTTCATTGAACCTAAATGTTCTTTTCTCCCATTTTATGGGTGCAAGGTCACAGTTATAGCATAAGATATTGCCTGAGTTTCTTTTAAAATAGCAAGGCTGCAATATTTATGCAAATTGGCACTTTTCTCAATTTAGCATTTTAATTTTGAAGGTCACACTCATAAAGACCATGGAGACTTCTTACCGTAAGGCTTCTGAATTTTTTAGAGCACAACTGAATTGTCTGGATAGGTGGCAGATTGAAATACCAGCTATGTCATCTAACTCATAATATTACTCACACACATTTTTTTTCATCATACTAATGAAAATTTTTATAAGTATGCTTCTTTCCTAAATTGGCTTTTTGGTTCTTTGTAAAGAACACTTCATTGAGAGTTGTTGAGAAACAGAAGTGTGTCTTTAGTTTTCTATAGAGTAATACATTTCTCCTGCCTGTGTCCTCTAGTGATCAAATACTACTTATTAGAGACATAACGTCAGCACAGGAATTTAGGATTAGATAAGAGATGAAGGAAATATAGAAATGGAAAGATATACCCATCTGAATGCAAAATTCCAAAGAATATCAAGGAGAGATAAGAGAGCCTTCCTAAGTGAACAATGCAAAGGAATAGAGGAAACAATAGAATGGGAAAGACTAGAGATCTCTTCAAGAAAATTAGAGATACCAAGGGAATATTTCACGCAAAGATTGACATAAGAAGGACAGAAATGGTATGGACCTAACAGAAGCAGAAGATATTAAGAAGTGGTGGCAAGAATACACAGAAAAACTATACAAAAAAGATCGTAATTACTCAGATAACCATGATCTTGTGATCACTCACACAAAGCCAGATATCCTGGAGTGTGAAGTCAAGTGGGCCTTAGGAAGCATCACTATGAACAAAACTAGTGGAGGTGATGAATTCCAGCTGAGTATTTTCAAATCCTAAAAGATGATGTTGTTAAAAATGATTCATTCAATATGCCAACAAATTTAGAAAACTTAACAGTGGCCACTGATGCAAAGAACTGACTCATTTAAAAAGACCCTGTTGCTCAGAAAGATTGAAGGCAGGAGGAGAAGGGAACGACAGAGGGTGACATGGTTGGATGGCATCACCAATTCAGTGGACATGAGTTTGAGCAAACTCCAGGAGATAGTGAAGGACAGGGAAGCCTGGAGTACTGCAGTCCATGGGGTCGCAAAGAGTCAGACACGACTGAGCAACTGATCAAGAAATGAAGGAATGGATGGATAGATGAATATTGGAGATGTAGGAAATGGCAACCCACTCCAATATTGTTGCCTGGAAAATCCCATGGATGGAGGAGCCTGGTGGGGTACCGTCCATGGGGTCACTAAGAGTCGGACACAGCTGAGCGACTTCACTTTCATTTTCATGCATTGGAGAAGGAAATAGTAACCTACTTCAGTGTTCTTGCCTGGAGAATCCCAAGAACGGGGGAACCTGGTGGGCTGCTGTCTGTGGGGTCACACAGGGTCAGACACGACTGAAGTGACTTAGCAGCAGCAGCAGCAATGTCTTTAAAGTATCAATGTAGTGTTGTTTAAACCTCAATAAGTCAATTAATGCAAAAACAGATTGAAAATCAACTACGAAAATTGTAACCATTCCTAATTTGACGTTGGCATTTATTTTAATGTGTCTATATTAGGAGTGCCTCAGTCTCCTTAGGTAAAATTATCAGTCAGCAGTGCCAGTTCTTTGCTGTGTTTGAGGGAATATGTGTGCGCTGTCTAGAAGAATCGGAAACAAAGCTCTCAATGTGGTTCATCATTCTGGATTAAGCATCTCACTTTCTCTTTGAATTTTTAAACAAATTCCATATTTTTATTTTCCTATTAATTCTTGAAAATGAAAAATCCTTAAAAGTGTCTTGAAATCTTGGCAAATTCAGTTTCCTTAAGTTTATTTTATTTAGTTCAAATCTTCACCCTAAAGTAAGAGTAGGGACTTAGTAATTTAGATTTTGAAAGAGCTAAACTTAGTTTAATACAGTTATTACATTCAAAATTGATCACCCAGCAACTAGTTTGTATTCTTCTTGTTAAGTTTTTTTTTTTTTTTTTATGATAAATGTGGAGAAAACTTTTACAGGGCAACACATCTTTTCCTGATGAAGAATTATTCATTATATATTTTATTATGCAATAAATTTTCATCTTTACAGATCTCAGGTTTTTATTTTGATTATTGCTTTTGTTGGAACTCAAGTACCCAGTTGCCTTCTACTGATCATTATTCTTTAGGATGTTTTATAAGAGAGGAGAGAGAAAGGCAGAGTCAACTGCATTTGTTGTCCCTGAGCACTGTGATGGGATGAGTTGTCCAATTAAGATCCATGTTTCCAGGAGGGACCTCTCATTGAGAGCCAGTTAGGATCAGATGAGACTATGAGATTTTGTGAGATCTTATGAGAGAGGAAGACTGGTCTGATGATGATGTCTTATAAAAGAGCAAGAGACCATGGAGCTCTCTTTGCAGGTACATAAAGGAAAGGACATATGAAGACACCACAATAGTGTCCAGGAAAAGATTTCTCATCAGAAACTGAATCTGGTGGCACCTTGATCATGGACACTAGAACTGTGAGAAAATAAAATTCTGTTATGGCAGCCCAAGCTGATGAATAAAAACAGGCAGTATGAATATAACTGCAGAAACTTGCCCTTTAAGTCTTAGCTCATTTTGTCCTCAGTAGATGAAATTTCATATCTTGAAAAACTCACCAAATGATTTATAAATAAATAATTTAGAACTGTTTATATGGGTAAACGATGGAAACCAGGCCATACCCCCACAACTGGATTGGGATATATCATTGAATTCCACTTAAAACTGATGTTAAAATCTAAATATATACTAAAAAAGTGCCAAAACTTTGAACCCTGCAATATACTGAGTGAACACATGGTTAAGTGTATCTTGTGCTGCTCTTTTTTATGAGCAGATACCCATTGAGTTAATGGTTTGGGGTGATTGTGGTAATGTGCAATAAAAGGAATATGCAATAAATAATTTTGATAATTTGCAATAAGAGCAAGAAAGTACTGAAATCAGATAAAAATCAATTTTAAGTGAAAACAAGAACATTCATGTATGTGGTTTGCTCTGCGGAGACTAGCTTGGGATATTTACGTTATATTTCTAAAACTTTCCATGTAAGTGTTTTAAAATTAAGTATTGATTTGATTTTTAGCTACACTCTCAGGGCCTTAGTGATAACTATAGTTTCAAATTTTTCTCTTTATGCCCAGAAATAGAGAATCAATCAGAGAGACCATATAAGTGCATTTTTAAAATTTATTTATTTTTAATTGAAAGGTAATTGTTTTATAGTATTGCATTATTTTCTACCAAACATCAATGTGAATCAACCATAGGTTTACCCATTTCCCCTCCCACTTGAACATCCCTCCTACCTCCTTCCCCATCCCACCCCTCTAGGTTGTTACCGAACCCAAGTTTGAGTTCCCTGAGGCATACAGCAAATTCCCACTGGTTATCTATTTTACCTATTGCAATGTTGTTTCCATGTTATTCTCTCCATGCCTCCCACCTTCTCCTTGATTCCCCAGCAGCCATGTCCATAATTTTGTTCTCAATGTCTGTGTCTCCATTGTTGCTTTCAAATAGGTTCATCAGTACCATTTGTTTTTTTAGATTCCCTATATATATATATATATTCCCTAGTATTTGCAATAGCTAGGACATGGAAGTGACCTAGATGTCCATCAACAGATGAATGGATGAAGAAGCTGTGGTGCATATATATAATGGAATATTACTCGGCCATAAAAAGGAATACATTTGAGTCGGTCCTCATGAGGTGGATGAACCTAGACCCTATTATACAGAGTGATGTAAGTGCATTTTAAAGAGTTATTTTAGTTCTTAGAAGACTGAAATTTAAATACTATAATGCCAAAAATAAAACAATTTTATTTTATTCTGTGTTGGCAATGCCAAGAGCACTATTACTTTTTCATATTTCAGTGGTCATATAATATTAAATGTAAGAACATTTGCCACTTAAGATCTTTGAAGATTGAAAGATATTTGAATTTTTATTTACTTAAAATTGTATCAATTAAAAATATTTTCTCTTCTGTTTGTACAGGACAAAAATAAATTTGCTTGTATCATATTTAAAGGTAACATCAAAATTTTATTTTATCAGATATAAAACAGCTTAGATGCTAATAACTACATTAGTAAGAAGTAAACTGGTGAGCAAATCAAAGTTATAATGTATATGAAAGGTCAAGTCATTTTGTGTAGTATTAAACCTGTGAGGCAAAAAGTTTTCATGAAGTTTACTTACCAGACCCAGTGTAAATGATGTCATTTATTGTGTATTGCTAAAGATGAAAATTCACAAGTGTAAAAGAGTCTTATTTATTTTATGATGTTTTTATATCATCCAGCTAAGAAATTAGCAGGGCTAAGGCTCTATCTGTTTACAAATATGCTTATTTATTTCCTTGAAACAATTACACTTTTTCCATTTTCCATTTAAGAAAAAATCAGCCTCAAGCAATTTTTTAATTCTTAGTTAGTGAACAGGACATATTCTTTTTAACATCTCAAACCATGGAATTCTCTAGGCCAGAATACTGGAGTAGGTAGCCATTCCCTTCTCCAGGGGCTCTTCCCAACCGAGGGATTGAGCCCAGGTCTCCTGCATTGCAGGCAGACTCTTTATGGTCTGAGCCACCAGGGAAGCCCCCTTAACATCTCACCCATGTTTAAGTCTGGAGGAGAAAGTGGCAACCTACTCAAGTATTCTTGCCTGGAAAATCCCATGGACAGAGGAGGGTGGCAGTTTACAGTCCATGGAATTGCAAAGAGTTTGACACAACAAAAGTGACTGAGCATAGCAAAGTATACAATTAATTTGTACAGGGTTGGGAAAAATATATATTATTTGATACAAAATCATCTTTACTCACCAAGGAATTCTAAAATCTATCAATAAGAAATGATAAGGAACAAAAGAAAATTGCATTAAATTCATTCCTCAAAATAGTCCCAAATTCTTAAAAATTATCCTGTGAAACTTTACTGAAATGGCTTATAACAGTTTGAAAGAATTGAGAATAATTATAAGATTTAAAATTCCGTATCTTGCATTACAGCCAATTTCAAAATGAAACATTAGTAAATTTAAGGAAAGTTAGAAGTTTTTTGTTTTGCTAAGTTTAT
The DNA here is from genome assembly GCF_019320065.1 of Cervus canadensis. Lineage (NCBI taxonomy): Eukaryota > Metazoa > Chordata > Mammalia > Artiodactyla > Cervidae > Cervus > Cervus canadensis. Next base: position 69,123,365 of record NC_057387.1, read on the forward strand.
TTTTAAAATTTTTGTTTGTTGTGTACTTTTAAAGAAAAAGGCCATTTACCCACAGAAGCTGAATTTTAACACAAATGTAAAGTTTGGTCAAAAGAAAGAAAAGAAAGAAAAGTAGCTGTTAGATTTGCAGAGAAAAATAAATGAATTATCCTGTGACTTGAAATAATTTTTGTTATAATGAGCCCCAATCTGAATAGAACTTATAATGTAACTCTGTTTACTTACAACTTAACTGTTATTATTAGATATTATTTGTTGTAGACTTCCCAAATGCTACTAGAAAAGCTTGCTGATAAAGCAAAGGCGAACATCACATCCCTAGATTCTTAGTAGATATCCCTATTAGGAAAATCAGAAAGGCTATTAGGAGGTTTTTGGCTTAGTGATTTTAATATAAGTATTGCAGAGTGAATGACTGATTGGCGTTGGCTAGAACTGTGTAATGATATCTTGGGATTGGGAGGCACAAAATTGTAAGAGTGTTGAAGTAATCCTTGGTGAACAGTCTGTTTCATATCCAGCGAATAAATATTTCTAAGCCAGCACACACACACACATGCCCACACACGCATATAGGGACCTGACCCCTGTATTGTTTAACATTGAGCCAGGAGAGGATGGCTGATTCTTGTAGCGTTTCCTACAGGCATAGGAGTTGTGTTGATTAGTTCTTTGTTCCTCACTTTGATTATTATTCACCCTAAGCTAGAAAATAAATCATTATGGTCTGGAGACATGATAAACCCAGGTCTACACAGTTGTTTGATTTGTCATGGTCATAGATTTTCTGAGGGTAGATGTTTTACATTCTTGTTCTTGTTAAAAAATCACTTTACCATTTTGCATGATGGTGGGTGTGTGGTAGCATTTAAAACTTGGAGGTCACATTTGACCCTTAACACAGAGAAAAACTGAGAGAAGGGCTATAATTAGAGTTTTTAATCCTGGAGCCTAAACCTAGACAGCATATTTAAAAGCAGAGACATTATTTTGCCCACAAAGGTCAGTCTAGTCAAGCTATGGTTTTCCCAGTGGTCATATATGGATGTGAGAGTTGGACTAGAAAGAAAGCTGAGCCCTGAAGAATCAATGCTTTTGAACTGTGGTGTTGGAGAAGACTCTTGAGGGTCCCTTGGACTGCAAGGGGATCCAACCAGTCCATCCTAAAGGAAATCAGTCCTGGGTGTTCATTGGAAGGACTGATGTTGAAGCTGAAACTCCAGTACTTTGGCTACCTGATGCAAAGAGCTGACTCATTGGCAAGACCTGCTGGGAAAGATTGAGGGCAGGAGGAGAAGGGGACGACAGGGGATGAGATGGTTGGATGGCATCACCAACTCAATGGAAGTGGGTTTGCGTGGATTCTGGGAGTTGGTGATGGACAGGGAGGCCTGGTTCACGGGGTTGCAAAGAGTCAGATAGGACTGAGCGACTGAACTAAACTGAACTGAACATAGAAAGACTTATGGGAGTATTAAGCAAAATACTTACATTCTTGATTCCTTTGATCATTTTTAAGATCAATTTAATGATCTCAGAGATCTGTCTGAAAGCATGGGGTGTTTATTCCCAAAAAATAAATCAACTCACTAAACCAATATTATATGCAAAGTAGCTTGTTCGATTTCATAAACCTTTCAGGCAAGGCATTCTTGGGTCTTTGTGAAATTCCCTGATTCTCCTGCTATTCTCTGAACAAAAAACATGTAAGATTCTTCCCACTTTCTAGGCCTTTCATAAAGCATGACATGGGAAGGCTTGGTGGCTGAAGAAAACTTCAAAATTTCCATTCAGTGGTAAAATTTTTGAACTCATACCAAGGCACAGTTGATTTTCTGTTAGGGATTAAATATCTCTTTGTCTTAAAGCAGAAATTGATGGGTAAAACTGAACCCTGGAAGCCCCAGAGTTCTGTTATAGAAGGTAAAGAAGCAGGGCAGAAAAAGCCTGATGATTTTCCTTTGACAGTATATACTGTCAAGGAATCTAGACAGTCTGGAAATGATAGTTAACATTTGTACTTTGTGTGGGTGTCAAACATACAGCTGTTTCTTGTCTGTTACTGTCTTTACAATAACCCTAAGAAATAGGGTACTTCTGTAGCCACCAACTTACTGAGACAGTTAGTTTAAATAACTTCCAAGTATCTCTTAACTAGTAGATAGTGATGATGGTGGTGGTTTCAAACCAAACCTCAGGAAACTTTTTTAACTATTATACAATATCACCTCTCAGATAATAGATATGTTAATTAACTCACTTGAGGAATTCCTTTCACAATGCATATATCAAGCCATCATGTTGTACACTTTAAATATATTACAATTTTGTATGTCCTCCATAAAGTTAGAATAAAATAAAATAACCTCCATATAGTTAGAATAAAATAAAATAATCACCTCTCAAAAGTCAGTAGGACTTTAAGGAATTTCCCTGGTGGTTCAATGGTTAAGACTTCATGACTCCATGCTTCCAAAACAGGGAGTACAGATTTGATCCATGGTTGGAGAACTAAGATCCTGCACGCCATAAGGAGCAGTCAAAAACAAACAAAGTTAGTAGGACTTTAAAAGAAAATAAAAGTTAAAACCAAACAATCTTTGCAAGCCTTTATAAAATTTATTTTGCCTGGAAATTTAAAATAAAAAGTCTTAAAATATCTACTCAGTATGATGGACTTTTGGAGGCAAAAGAAGATCTGAATTTTCTGAAAATTCAGAAAATCTGAATAATAATGGATGTACTATTTTTCTAATGAATTAAACTGTAAATATATCAGAAAGAGTAATTAATAGACTTTTCAGTGACTGTACTTATGAATTTCTGATCTATATAAAAACTATTCTTTAATGTGGAGTTTTATATTAGGCTACATTTGTTTTGACTCCATTTAATGTGAAAGTAAAGTTGGACGGAGCTTGACAGTAGTTTTTGAATGATTCTAACCAAATTTCACTAAATTGTCCAATTAATTAGCCAGTTATTCATATAGCTAAATTCTATGTTGAGATTTTTTTTATATACTGAAAATAATCCTTTGCTTTATTATCTTATCTGATCAAGTTTTTGTTTACTCTAGGTATGAGGTCTTCATAAGCCAAAAAAAAAAAAAAAAAGAGCTAAATGAAGCATTTGCTATTTTAAGAACATTTAAAATGAAATGAAGTTCAGGTTCACCTTGAAACATCAAACATCATTTCTAATTATTTGGTTTTTCTTCAAACTTAATTGGAAAATTGATCATTTAAAACTTGTATTTGAAGTGTAAAGAAATGTGATCCATGGAGAAAAGAAAAGTACTACATACTGGATTTAAAGCTTCGTGAAAGTCTTAACAAGATGCTTAGTCATACTTTAAGAATCATGTACCCAATACTTTGGATCAGAGCTTAAAGAAAAAGACATTTTTAATCTATTATTTTGGCTATTAATATTAAATGTGGGAATGGAGAAGGCAGATAAGAGGTAGAAGGAAGGATTGAAAAGAAACACGTTCATGCCTAACTTGGAAAGCAATTTGTTTTCATTACAAATAAACCTTACTAGACATTCATAGGGAGAAGGCAATGGCAACCCACTCCAGAACTCCTGCTTGGAAAATCCCATGGATGGAGGAGCCTGGTAGGCTACAGTCCATGGGGTCGCGAAGAGTCGGACATGACTGAGCGACTTCACTTTCACTTTTCACTTTCATGCATTGGAGAAGGAAATGGCAACCCACTCCAGTGTTCTTGCCTGGAGAACCCCAGGGACAGGGGAGCCTGGTGGACTGCCGTCCATGGGGTCGCACAGAGTCTGCAACAACTGAAGCGACTTAGCAGCATCAGCAGCAGCAGACATCCATAACCCAGTGTTGGCTGGGGTTAAGGCTTCATATCAAAATGGCAGCTGTTCTGGACTTGGTAAATTTCAAAGTTTTGCAACCTATTAAATGTTTAAAAAAAACTGAAATGCCAACTGTATAAAATATCTAAGTTTCTTTGTAAGGTCTAATTTAAACAAAAGCATAATGTGAAATATGCTAGGAAGAAGAGATGCCCTGACTTTGAGAAATGTGATCTGCCTGCAGTACAGGAGATGCAGGAGACATGGGTTAAATCCTTGGATCTAGAAGATCCCCTGGAGGAGGGAATGGCAACCCAATCCTGTATTCTGGACAGCAAAATCCCATGGACAGAGGAGCCTGGCCGGCTACAGCCCATGGTGTCTCAAAGAGCTGGACATGACTGAAGTGGACTGAGCACACACAGAACAATCAATATGCTAAAATGGCATTTTGTAAATACAAAAGGACAAAACTTGATCTAAACACAGATTTTTATTATAAGGGGTAAGTAAGAAAAAGGGAAATTTACCATATTAATCAGTTAGCAGAAGTGTTCCTAAGTGTTTGCTTGATTTTTATAGTAAAAGATATATACTCTTACAAGTTGTATAATTTTTCTTAAAAAAATACCAATCAGGAAATTAATGATAAAGTAAGAAAAGCATAGCTATATACTCTAAGGAGTAGATAACAGATTTTCTTTTAGATGTTCAAATTAATATTCATGTTTGAGTGCAAAGTAAATATATCAATTATTATTGAAGTCTTTGAAATATAGTATTTTAATCCAGTGCCCATTAATATGTATATATATCCTAAAATGTGAATTTTAATGGGGATTTATATAGAAAATATAAAAAGGCAGCTAGAAAAATTAGATGTGCTATTTCATGTTCATGTTTAGATAACACAACTTTATTATTTTTAATTGGTACCTTTTAACTTTCAGATGTCATCACAGGTAGAATAATCTTTTTTGTATATTCTGGTGGTTTGAAGAATACTACAACATGTTGTATTAAAAAGGGAACTCACCAGATGAAGTTTTATGATGTTCATATATAACATTTTGGGAGCTATGATGCACTAACTATTTACCTTTATGCATTCTGATATTTTAGGACATAGATATCCCACTAGGTTCCTCTGTCCATGGGATTTCCCAGGCAAGAATACTAAAGTGGTTTGCCATTTTCTTCTCCAGGGGATCTTCCCAACCCAGGGATCAACCCAGGTCTCCTGCATCTCTTGAATTGGCATCCAGATTCTTTACTAACTGCGCTGCCTGGGAAGCCAAATATTTTACTAGTTTTAACAATTCACTTATTTTTTTAGTCCACTTTATATAATTATTACATTTATATTTTCTGCTAAAATTGATAACTTTCCTAACATCAGCTTTATTTAAATATTATTGCCTTTCAAAATTATTTGCAATGAGATGGTGATCTTTATAAAGAAATTATTATTGAATATTGAGCTCTATTTGTTTGGTTCACTTAATTTTCAAGTGTTGAGTCAGAAGAGAAAACAAAATTCCAAGTTCTTTTTAGAAGCCCATTATAGTTTGCCAAAATGTCAAAGTACTCAACATTAACTTGAATAAAGTGAATTTGAATGATTGTTGAGCAATTCATGGAAGAAAATTTGAGGTGAAAATGGGGGATAATTCTGTGACTGTTAGGAAGAATAGTTCCTGGAGTTAGTTACTTAATGCAGTTACTTAAGTTCAACTAGTATATATGTGTGTGAAGGCTAAGGGAAAACATTTTTCAGTTCTGTTAGGACATGAAGAAAAAGAGGGAGAGGTGCAGATAGCCATCCAAAAAAATAGATGCTAAAATAAGCAGAAGATTAAGTATCTGGAGTGAGTGCTAAACATTTAACTAAAACCAGACAATCAAATGCTTGTGGCGTAGATAGATATTTTACAAGGAAGGTGAGGATACAGCTAGAAGAAAGCATTGCGGTTGTTCGGGGAGGAGTCTTGTTTCCTATACTAGATGGTTGAGTTATTTGGATCAGAGTAGTTTCAAGATTAAGTGCCAATATGAAATAAATGGGCTTCCCTGGTGGCTCAGATGGTAAAGGATCTGCCTGCAAAGCAGGAGACCTGACTTCGATCCCTGGGTTGGGAAGATCCCCTGAAGGAGGAAGTGGCAACCCACTCTGGTATTCTTGCGTGAAAAATCCCATGGACAGAAGAACATGGCAGGCTACGGTCCATGCGATCACAAAGAATCAGACAGGACTGAGTGACTTTCACTTCACTTCATGATATAAATAGTTTTTGTTTTAAAAAAACTTACATTATTAAAAATTGTTTTCAGAAGCAATCTTTTAATTGGGATATGGAATTCAATTCAGTTCAGTTCAGTCACTCAGTCGTGTCCGACTCAGCCCCAAGGTCTGCAACATGCCAGTCCTCCCTAACCATCACCAAAACTGGAACCTACTCAAACTCGTATTCACTGAGTCGGGGATGCCATCCAACCATCTCATCCTCTGTCGTCCCCTTCTCCTCCTGCCCTCAATCTTTCCCAGCATCAGGGTCTTTTCAAGTGAGTCAGTCCTTCGCATCAGGTGGCCAAAATTTTGGAGTTTCAGCTTCAGCCTCAGTCCTTCCAATGAATAGTCAGTATTGATCTCCTTTAGAATGGACTGGTTGGATCTCCTTGCAGTCCAAGGGATTCTCAAGAGTCTTCTCCAGCACCACAGTTGAAAAGCATCAATTCTTCGGTGCTCAGCTTTCTATCTAGTCCAACTCTCACATCCATACATGGCTACTGGAAAAAGGATAGCTTTGACTAGACGGACCTTTGTTGGCAAAGTAATGTCTCTGCTGTTTAATATGCTGTCTAGGTTGGTCATAACTTTTCTTCCAAGGAGCAAGTGTCTTTTAATTTCATGGCTGCAGTCACCATCTGCAGTAAGTTTGGAGCCCCCCAAAATAAAGTCTATCATTGTTTCCATTGTTACCCATCTATTTGCCATGAAGTGATGGGACCAGATGCCATGATCTTAGGTTTCTGAATGTTGAGTTTTAAACCAACTTTTTCACTCTCCTCTTTCACTGTCATCAAGAGACTCTTTAGTTTTTCTTCACTTTGTGCCATAAGTGTGGTGTCATCTGCTTATCTGAGGTTATTGATATTTCTCCCAGCAGTCTTAATTCCAACTTGTGCTTCATCCAGCCTGACATTTTGCATGATGTACTCTGCATATAAGTTAAATAAGCAGGGTGACACATTACAGGCTTGACATAATCCTTTCCTGATTTGAAACCAGTCTGTTGTTCTATGTCCAGTTCTAACTGTTGCTTTTTGACCTGCATACAGGTTTCTCAGGAGGCAGATCAGCTGGGCTGCTATAGCATCTGTGCTCATTAAATATTTCACTTAGGTAGAAAGAGTAGAAACCTCATTTTTGACTTACCTCAGGGCCTTTGCACCAAGCTATTCCCTCTGCCTGGTACCATTTCTCTGATTAATGCCTGTTAATCCCTGGAATCTTAGACTTTTCTTTACAGACCCCTACAAAACATAGATTAGTTTTCCTGTCATTATTTTCTCTTATATAATTTCTCACACTTCTCTGGCACTTTACTTCATAAGTAAAGTGAAAGTCTTTCAGTTGTGTCCAACTCTTTGTCACCCCATGGACTATACAGTCCATGGAATTCTCCAGGCCAGAATACTGGAGTGGGTAGTGTTTCCCTTCTCCAGATCTTCCCAACCCTGGAATCAAACCCAGGTCTCCCGCATTTCAGGTGGATTCTTTACCAGCTGAGCTTCAAGGGAAGCCCAAGAATATTGGTGTGGGTAGCCTACCCTTTCCATATTTGTAATTATGGGCTTATTTTTGAGATTGTTTTTCAAGTCAGTTTTTCCTATTTGTAAATGCCAGCAGTGTACCAGACATACTATTTTAAATTATGTGAGGCTGTGTCTGATCTCTTATTTAATAAATGACACTGTTAGTCATTAAGTTATAAGAAAAAGGGAAGAAATTAGTCTAAACATTTATACCTGGATATTTCATTGTTACTGATTTTTAAGCAACAAAGTTTTACAAAGTTTGTTAAATTGTTCATATCTTTATAAGAGATGAATTAATCATTTCTATGATTTTCCTTCTGTTTTGAAGATAGATGTTCATTCTCCCAGAAATGTTAGGATGTATGCTGGTTGAACACCAGCATGATAATTATCTAACCTTTTCTGTTGCAAAGAGCTCATTAGGAAATCAGAACATTAAATTGAGAATATTTACTGACAAGATTTATAAATTTGATCTATCCCAGCTGTGGTTTTAGTAAAATGCTGATTTACAAGTAATGGCCTAAATGAGCCTCACTATTTTATAAACATCTTTTTAGGTAGAAAAGCACAGTACCTCATAATACCATGTTAGAATATTCTCATATCTCATTAGGTTTTGATATGTAAATATAGTTTGCATTTGGAATAATAAGTCCCTGACATCAGAAATACATAATAGCCACAGAATAATCTTGCTTTTACACATTTGTAAGCAACTGATGAATTTTAATATGGCTTGTACATATATTCTTTCCCAAATCTCTAAAGGGTCAGAAGCTGGTTGCACAAGTTTGCTAAGGGAAAATATTAAATAATGTGAAATTGTTACACTCATTTCCCTAAAATACTTTATATTTTGCCTTAACAGTTGAGTCTCTCATTTTAAGGAACTTTTGTAATAGGTAGAATGTTTTTAAAATATGCAAAGAAAAATTAAAGGCTTATAGTAATGATAAGAATTTGTGGAAACTGTACATTTTGTTGTAAAGCAGACAGAAAGAATGTGTCTCTAATGTGTTCATTTAGGACTGGGAATGAGAAGCATAATTGCATTTCACTTGTTGTTTGGGTCCTTTGTATTAAGTAAAACTTTTCTAGGTAAAATTGTATGACAACATAGTTTTTTTTAACTTATTTATTTATTTATTGAAGGATAATTGCTTTACAGAATTTTGTTGTTTTCTCTCAAACCTCAGCATGAATCAGCCATAGGTATACATTTATCCCCTCCGTTTTGAACCTCCCTCCCATCTCCTCCACCCCACCCCTCTAGGTTGATACAGATCCCCTATCTCCTTTACATATGGTAATGTAAGTTTGACAACATAGGTTTTAAGGCAAATTTCTTTCAGAATAAAACCTCACTGTGTAATACAAGAAATAGATGTATTTCCGGTTCATGTAAGACTTCCGTGTTTTACCAGTACCTCGCAGTGTGTTGTTCACAGGAAGTGGAGCACATTGTGTCAGAAACTCTCACTGATTGGAAGAGAGAGAGTATGGACTAGACTGAAACGTGCTTGTAGTCATCCAGCTCTCATAAAAGTTGTCTCAGGATGCCCTCTTCCTGCTAAGGAGGGTATTCCAGGCTCGTCTCTACCCTTCCTGTCTTTTTCCTGACACTTCCAGACCTGAATCCTATTGTGATGAACTGTTTGTATTACCTGGGACATAGAACCCTTACCTCTCCATCACTCAACTGGAATGACACAAAGCTCATCTGCTTCTTGGTGTTATGGACCGAATGTGTATGTCTTCTCAATATTTTGAGACCAGAATCCCCAGGGTGACCATATTTGGATACAGGGCCTATAGGAGGTGAACATGAAAACTGAAAGTCTTAGATGCTCAGTCATGTCTGACTCTTTTTGACTTCATAGACTGTAGCCCACCAGGCTCCTCTGTCTGTGGAATTCTCCAGGCAAGAATATGGGAGTGGGTAGCCATTCCCTTCTCTAGGGGATCTTCCTGACACAGGGATCAAACCTGGGTCTCTCGCATTTCCGCCAGATTCTTTAGCATCTAAGCTACCAGGTGAAGATAGCTGACCACCAAAAAGTTGATGCTTTTGAACTGTGGTGTTGGAGAAGACTCTTGAGAGTCCCTTGGACTGCAAGGAGATCCAACCAGTCCATCCTAAAGGAGATCAGTCCTGGGTGTTCATTGGAAGGACTGATGCTGAAGCTGAAACTCCAGTAGTTTGGCCACCTCATGCGAAGAGTTGACTCATTGAAAAAGACCCTGATGCTGGGAGGGATTGGGGGGAGAAGGAGAAGAGGACAACAGAGGATGAGATGGCTGGATGGCATCACCGACTTGATGGACATGAGTTTGAGTAAACTCCGGGAGTTGGTGATGGACAGGGAGGCCTGGCATGCTGCGATTCATGGGGTCGCAAAGAGTCGGACACGACTGAGCGACTGAACGGAACTGAAAGCCATCAGGAAAGCTCTGGTGATTAAGGTTAAATAAGGTCATGGAGGTGAAGCCCCAATTCAGTAGAGTTGGTATCCTTATAATAAGAGACAGAAAAGCACCCTGTTTCTGCCTCCCTCTCCTATTATTTCTCCTCTGGCACACAAGAGGTCACAAGAGCACTTGATAAGATAGCAGCCACCTAGAAGCCAAGAAAAGTGGCCTCAGAATAAAACCTACCTTGACAGTACATTGATCTTGTATGTCCCAGCCTCTAGAACTTAAGAAAATAGATTACTACTGTTAGACTATCCAGTCTATGGTATTTTGTTATGATAGCCCTAGCCAACTAACATAATTAGTTTGCTTATTCTTTAGAACTAAGATGGTTAAGCTAAGATAAAGCCTCTGGAATCCTCCTGACTTTCCACTCAAGCAAAATCTATTTCTCCCTGCTTTGTACTCCCATGAGACTTGCATACAACTGTATTATCCAAATGTCTGGTTTATTACTGTAATTACTTATTAATTTCTATTTTTCTTTTGGGGTTGTTATGAACCTGAAGACAGCAAGCTCAGAGTCTTATACAAATGAAGAAAGGAAAGAAGGAAGGAAAGAGGGAGGAGGGAAAGAGGGAGAAGAGTCAGGAAGGGAGGAAAGAACAGATGGAAGAAAAAAGGAAGGCAGAACCTGGTAAGTAGGAAATCTATGATATAATCAGAACCTGGCAAGTAGGAAATCTGTGATATAATCAGCTTCACCATCATCATATATTTGTAATATGTATGACAACTAGATGCCCTAGTATATCTGAGAGAATATAATTTTAAATATTTAAGCGTGTCATATTCTTTTATTGAGCAGTCTGTAGCTTTGTCCCTGTCCCTAGTGTAACTTCTCTAGATTTTTAGAAAGATGGAAAAAAGACTGATTGAAATCATCATTTATAATTTTGAGGAGAGAAAGATTGTCCAAAAATATGAAATATTTTCATGTATCACAGGCAAGTGATGATACATGTTTTTCCAGAAAGCTTCATATCTGGGTATTATGTCTTTTGGATACTGAAAGTTATTAAAATATCTGCAAGAGAATCCCCCAAATTTTTTCAGGGATACTGTGGCATTTCATGAAATATGATCTTGATGAATCTTGGCTATTAGTGCTGTCCCTTATTTTTTCGATGTGAAAACAAGGCCCGGAGGGTTAGACGACTTACCCAAAGCCTGACAGCTCTCAGGTTTACCCAGAGAGAAGGCAAGTAAGCAAGTGTTCCGACTCCCTGTAAGTGGGCCTATTGCCCACTGAGAATGTGCTCATTTTAATTTTCATGAATCTAAAGTTGTTGTTAGGCAAGCTTAGCAAATGTGTTCAGTGAGCATACTTGCTTCCTGTTAAAAAAAATATATATCCAAATTATCAGGTAGATGATTCTAGTGTTATTTTAATTAAAGGCAATGGGGAAAAAAATTAGGCACTTAGATAGGTTTCTTGGACTCATAAAATTAAAGTCTCTTCTGTCAATATGTTAGGTTAGAGGTAATTCCTGTAAATGTGAATGTAAATTAACTGTGTAAATTCCCGTGCATATTAATTACAAAATAAACCTTTACTACATTATCTTTTATTTCCATGGTAGAAGCGCCTATTTTTTAAGAGAGAGAAAAACATAAGAATACTTCTCTGAAGTTGGCATATTTTAAATCTCCTCTTTTGATTCTCACTGGCTCCAGACACTGATATATAATTACTCTTTGATAAACTTTTTGCCTCAGGTTATTCCATTTATATGAAGATAATATACCTAAAGGACTCTTAAGTGGCAACATCCTGCGGAAGTCAGTAAATCTCTAGGGATTCCTGCTTGTACATATACTTAAAGAGAGAAATACACTTCTAGCCTCTAAATAGGAAAATGTGAGTTAGTAGTTTGGAGTAATGATTTTAGATTTTTGTCCAATTTTTTGATAGAAGTTAAAAATCTAATGGTAAGCTGTTCGTCATCTGGCAGATTCCTAACTTCCAACTTTAATTTCCAGTTTGACTACTTACATGATGAACAGGCTTATAAAATATAATAGTAATCATTTTCTATTTAAGAAATTAGGAGAATCTAAACCACAAATCCCTGAAGTTAGGTATGATTCAGGATTTCTTACCTCAACTAAATTTGAAATTAATCACTGAACTAATTAGTTACATATATTTAATAGCCCATAATTTAATCTTCTGTCTTCAGGGCAAGAAATTATTTAAAGTGCCCCAAGTGGACATAGACTATAACTAACGAGATGGAGTTTAGAAAGAAAAAAGACTATCCAGGAAAAAGGTTTATGTATAATTTATTAGGATGTCATTGATGGAGACAGATATAAGCACTAAGAGTATGTAATTTGAGCTAGGACTCAAACTGTATTTCATAAAGAATAAAACTCTATTATTCTACAAATTTAGTAATTATCCTTTTTTTCTTTAGGATTTACTGGTTCAAATGCAATATTTATGCATTACTTACATGAATTAGTCTCTTGAAGTCATGCTTGAAAATGACATATATTTTGTAGTGATAGGTAACTTCTTGGTCTAAATATTAAAAGCTAAAGATTAGTATTAGCTTGTGTGTCAGACTAAGTTACTTTGACTATCTTAAAAGATAAGCATTTCTTAATTTAAAATATAGAGGATATTCCTATCTGCATTTTAGAGATGGCGCCTAGAAAACTTTCATAACTGGCTTAAACTCACACTGTTATAAGTGGTAGCTGGTGGTTCCAATCTGACTCCAGAGTAGGCCACTGCATCTCTTTATACTTTCTAGACAAACATTCATGGAACAACAGCAGGGACATCCTCTCTAGGAGCTTGTTAGAAATTCAGAATCTAAGCCCAACCCAGGTCTAATGAGTCAATATTTGAATGTTTTAAGGTTTTCAGGTGATTCATTAAAGTTTGACAAGCATGACTTTGTAAATGTTGCCTCTTCATAAAGCATTTTTAGAGTTACATTATATATTGTTTTAAATTCTTAAATGATAATTGTATGTTTCAGTTTTTCTTAAAAAACAAAACAAAATTAAATTTCTTGAAGTCAGCATATTTAAAATAGAATTTAAACTCAAAGCTAAGATTTAAGGTATGGGACCAGCAATGTATTCTATTATTATTCTAATATCCTTGTTCTTTTTTCTTAATGGGTGGAGTGGCAGTAACACAATTGAACTCCTGTTTAAGGCAGATTTGTGTTCATCTGGTTCACTTAGTGCCTGCTGGCTGCTCACCTAAAATTTGTTTTCCATGATATAACTTAGATGATGTATTTCAGATATATTAGAGATTAATTAGGTCTGTGTGTGGTAGTTGCTCAGTCATGTCCGACTTTGTTACCCATGGACTGTAGTCCACCAGGCTCCTCTGTCCATGGGATTCTCCAGGCAAGAATACTGGAGTGGGTTGCCATTTCCTTCTTGATGAGATCTTGCCTACCCAGGGATTCAACCCAGGTCTACTGCACTGCAGGCAGATGCTTTACAGTCTGAGCCATCACAGAAGCCCGCAATTAAGGTCTAACATACATGAAATACACCATGTAAGTAGCTGTTTTTTCTTCATCATTCATAATGCCAGCCCACTGATAACCTAAAGTCAGTAATTCTTAAAGTTTAGCATGTTTAAGCAAATTAATCTTAAAGTTTGCTGGAAGGAGGACTCCTTCCAGGACCTGAGAGTGTGCTCTTGTCTAACACTTGGAAATGAATTGTCCGAGGAGACAACGTGTTGACAAATAAAGGTACTTTGGGAAGTGACATCCAGGCGGAGAGCAGACGGTTAAGGGAATGCAGGAGGACCACTGTGCCATGTGGCTCGCAGCCTCGGGTTTTATGCTGATGGGCTTAGTTTCTAGGTTGTCTCTAGCTGATCATTCTGACTCAGAGTCCTTGCTGGTGGCACATGTATTGATCAGCCAAGATAGATTTTAGCAAGGAAGATTCTGAAAGGTTGGTAGAACATACAGAGCAAGGTCTCCTCTCTCTTTTTGACTTTCCCTAAATGCTTCTGGCTGGTGGTAACTTGTTAGTTCTGAGTTCCTTACCAGGACCTCCTATTCAGGATAACACATGTAACTGTTTACTATGGAGGCTGTCAGTGTTTGTCCCAACAGAATCACTGTGCATATACTTGCGTGTGTACTCAGTCATGTCAGACTCTTTGGATCCCATGAACTGAAGTCCTCCAGGTTTCTCTGTCCATGGGATTTTCCAGGCAAAAATACTGGAGTGGGTTCCCATTTCCTCCAATCAAACTGTGTCTCCTGCATTGACAGGCAGATTCTTTACCATTGAGCCACCTGGGAAGCCCCAACAGAATCATTGAAGATGTTGGTGAGCCAGATTATTGCTTTATTCTCCCAGAGTTTCTGATTTCTGTAGGTGGGGGGTGAGATCTAAGAATTTGCTGAGAATTTGTTTCTAACAGGTTCACAGTGATGCTCTTAGCTACTGAACTAGGAACCACAATAACAAGTCACTCTCATGTTTCCTGATTTCATCTGCCAATGGTATTTCCCAAATTAACTTAATTAGCCATTAAGTAAGGCTTCAGGCTATCCAAGAAATCTCATTCTATAGAAGAAAATTCTGAGTCTACAAAGTTAGAGAAATGATTCCAAACCGAGTTTTGGAATAATCAAAACCAAACTTCAGAATTTGAAGAACAGCTAGAATTTTTAACACAGATATTCACAGATATTCTCTTCAGTCATTCATTCTGTTTATTCTTCCATAAAGGACATCATTTCCATATTAAGCAAAAATGCTCTTATAAATTTGTACTGATTGTCTCTTCAAATGTAGTTCTTATCAGTTAATATTCTAGTGTCATTTCTTAACAACATTTTAATTCTTATTGAAATTTTTGAATATAAGACCTGCAATGTGCGTATGACTTTTAATATACTGAGGTAAAGCCAAAATATTTTACTTGTAGAGTCATAGGATTTTGAGATCATTAGGATTTATCTTGGCCATGTATTTCACAGATGAATGCAATCTGGTGAATCATACAAACAACCACAGAGCTAGTCCTACAATTGAAATATAATGAGATAATTACAACCCATATTTCCTAAATCCTAGCCATGTTTTTTTTTATCACAGTGTAATTTACTGTACTGAATGACAACTTGTTTGTGTTGTCACAGAATTTTTAATAATTATATTTAAGTTATTAAATCTGTATCAAAATAAAAGTTACAGTGTTATGATAGATGGGATTGAAACAGAATAGGACACTATGAGGCCTTCCTGAGTACAAATGTCTTTTTATGTCCCTAGGTTTTTGTTTATGGAAAAAAGGCTTCAAGCCTCCTGACTTTCCCTGCATTCCAAAGGGCAGATTGAAACACTTTCTAATTAGGGAAGTTAAGAGAATGTAGAAACAAAGAACAGTCTAGAAGCAGTACTTCAGCAATGGGGCAGGGTCCTGTTGTTATACATAACAATTGTTATACATAACAATGTGTCTTTGAGATCTTCAGGAACTGAGGTCCCCACCTTGGTGGAGGATGGTAACTTCAGTCTGAGCACAAGATTCCTGGGACACCTACTATTATCTCATCACCAGACAATCAGAAGTCATACACACCACAGCCCTCACTCCAAATTTTGCCGTAAAAACTCCCTGAAAATCACTGGAGATGTTGGAATTTGTGTCCCTGAGTCACCTATTCTCTTTGCCTCATCAACTTGCAATCTGTAATAATTTTGACAAATTCACTAGACAACAGGATGCCTGATAAAGATTAGGAAAAAAAAAAAAAAGATGTGCTAATAATAAATGTAATATCATCTTATACCAAAAATGGCTCCCATAACTTTAAATATTCCTATCAAAAAATTCAAGATTCAAGAAAGTATCAAATTGACCTGAACAACCCTAATTTTAAAGGAAGACAAGTAATCAGAAGTTACAACATTACTTGTTAGTGAAATATTTTTGCAGCACAGAGAATGATAGCAATGGCAGGTTATCTGAGTCCATGTAGTAAACAAAATATTTGTTCAAGTTATGAATATAGTTGGGTATTGAATGTTCTAAACAACAAGAATGATATAGGAAAGAATCAGTGTCTCTTTTTCTTTTCCTCTCTCTTCTTCTCTCATTTTTAGTCTTATAAAGTATATTAGGGATACTTAATAGAAATTTCTAGAAAACAGCAAAACAACAAATATTGCAAACAGTGAGTGGAATGCCATTTATGCCTTTACAAATCCAGGCAAGGCTAGTCTAGAATAGTCTGTTTATGTTCTTCCAAAGAGATTATATTATTCGCCTCCTGGAGACAGCATGTTAGCTGATAGTGTTGACAATAATTGTAAATGATTCTGTGATACAACTCCTAACTGGTAGGTTCAGTTCAGTTCAGTTGCTTAGTCGTGTCCAACTTTTTGCGACCCCATGGACTGCAACACTCTAGTCTTCTCTGTCCATCACCAACTCCCAGAGCTTACTGAAATTCATGGCCATGAGTTGATGATGCCACAAGCTGGTCATCAAGTCGAGTGAGTACCATAACTGGTCACTCAAATACTTTTATTTTAATATAAAAATGACCATAAATGTCATAGAAATGAGAACACACTTTTAGTAGGTGGTTTATGAGAAATGACTACTGTTGCTCTTGTAAGCATTCAGCATTAATTAAAAGTCCTTAGTCTGAATTCTTATTTGTAGGAATCTAATTTGTTGGGTAAAATAAAATGTGAAGGAAGAATATTAGTATTTGTAGTTTCGTTTATTTCTTGATTGTATTATTTGTAAAGCAGTCAGTATTGTTAGATAGTGAGGAATATGGAAGCAAGCAAAAGACAATTTAGCTCAGAAAAAAAAATTGGCTAAGAGAACAAAGAAACATGCAGCATAATACTTGGACTGACAATAGTAACTGAGGGTAATAAAAGAAAATAATTTAAAACTTTTTCAAAACTGAAACTACAAAGTAAGCAGTCTTTTAATAACTGGTTCTGATAAGAAGTATTCTAGTGCATACCTAGACCAAAGTTAATACACAGGAGAATTGTTAAAACACTCTCAAAGCTGAAACTACAAATAATGCCGACTTTTTCTGTAAGACTAAACCCTCCCTGAAAATATAACAAATGTTAATCATTTTATCTCTCTGTCTATGTAGAAACTTATATCTGTGTATATGTGCAAATATTTATAATTATGCATCAAATTCATTTCAATGAAATGTATCATCTTTATTGAAGCAGTCTTGCTAAAATAAAATAATCAATCATAATCTCCTGCTCTTTTTTACCTCTTGAGACAACCATCTTCCTAAATCCAGCTTTATCTATAAAAACCTGAACTCAAAATCTGCTCAACTCACAAGTGTTTTACTTTTTCATTTTGAGCTGTACATCTGTCTGACCACTCCACAAAAGGTCTTGACCCTAAAACATTTGTGTTGGTTTCACTAAATTTAATGCTTACTTTTATAATCATTTCCTATCATTCTTAATTGTGACTGAATTTTTACTTTATGATCTTGGTAACGTGAATTTTTAATATATTTTAGGTAACAAATGATCAGTTTTTCATTTCTTTTTCTGTTCAAACAATTCAATATGAATTTCTTTTAAGACATGCATAATTAATTGGTCACCAATTTAGAAATTTTAAATGATGTAATGCCTTCAAAAATGTTAATAGATTTGTATTAAACTTTTTTTTGCAAATATTTTATTCCTTTAATGAATACATTATTATTATGCAAAACATTCTAGGCAGTAATATGGAATATAGGTATGAATAAACTAGACAAAAATTCACTTTCTAGTATAGGAAAACAGACAAAAATTAAGATATATATTATCTTAATTAATGATAATTACAATTGATAATGAAGAAAAGAGCCTAAGGATTATGAGAAGTAGCTTTTATAATTTTAGGTGGAGTGTACATGGAAAGTCTCAATGATGAGATAAGATTTAAGTGAAGTCCTGAGAAGGGAGCTATGTTCATAGGTAGAAGTATGTATACCTGTGCATCTGTGGCTGGGACATATGATGGACACATAGGCTTAAAACCTCATGAGCCATCTCTGGGACTGAATGTAAAAGTCAATCCTTTCTATACTCCAAGGCTGAAAACTAGGATGGGTGAATTTCTCAATAGACAGTTAAAATAATGCTGAAAAGTCTACATAGTGTATTTGATTCTAGCTATATTACATTCTGGAAAAGACAAAACCATGGAGATAATAAAAAGATCAGTGGTTGCCAGGGGACTGCAAAGAAGGAGAAATGAATAGACAGAATGTAGAAAATTTTAAGGTCAGTGAAAGTATTTTGCATGATACTAAAAATGGTAGACACGTGTAGTTATACTTTTGTTTAAAACCTTAGAATATATAACGCCAAGAGTGAATCCCAATGTAAATTATGGGCTTTGGCTATGACTGTATGAGAGCAAATAGTATTAGGGAACTCTATATTTTCCACTCAGTTTTTCTGTGAACCTAAAACTACTCTAAAGATATATTTTTAAAAATATATAAACCATTGAAAGATACTCTCTCCCTAAAAATAATGCTAATGATAAAGGAGGGAACAGACAATTAACAGCAGTTAATTGCTAGCAGACAATTAACAAAAGCTCACTATTATTAAAGTAAAATTGGAGAATATTTTTCTTTATCAAATATGATTGAGATTTCTTTTTGGATATCTATTTTTTTTTTTTTTTAAATTTAGCTTTTAAGTACAACACAGACTCTGCCTGTAGTGCAGGAGACCTGAGTTTGATCCCTGGGTTGAGAAGATCCCCTGGAGAAGGGAATGGCCATTCACTCCACTATTCTTCCCTGGGAAATTTCATGAACAGAAGAGCTTGGAGGGATACAGTCCATAGAATTGCAAAGAGTGGGACATGGCTAAGCGACTAATACAAACACACAGACTCTTTTACTCTAAATTTGTCTTGTGTATTATAAATTCATACTAAATATTTTAATTATTCATATAAACCATTGGGAGAATTAGCATATGCAGCTTGTCTCTCTAATACAGAAATATTAACTTAAGATTTTTAGATCATGGTCAATTAGTATTTTAATTGATTTAATTCATGAGAAACTCAGAGCATTTTTTTGTGTGTTTTGGAAAAATCAATTGTTATACTGAAGCAAATGACCATTTATTCACCAACAGTTAGACATACAGTCCATAATTTCATATTCTAGTATTGAAGTGTACAGTTAAATATTTAGGTTATAGCTTGATTTTGGATGCCATTTCTATTGGCCTTGAAAAATGGAATTTAAGCTTGAAATTGATACAAAAAATGATTAAGAAAATACTGAAGAGATATTTTATATAACAGCATAGCAAGAAAGCTAAAGAAAATTATTCTTTGATATAATTTTTTCATTTTTCGTTGTTTTGTAAGCATAAAATTTTTGTTTATTATTAGTATCCTTTCCTTTCAATGAATACTCCAGGAAGAAGTATTGTTGAGAAAATAAAATACTTGCTGCTGTGTTGTGGTAGAAAGACTAACATAAATTGAAGGTTTTCTTTTTGGACAGCTTTTCTTTTTGTGTGTCCTCAGATAATACCCTGGTTTCCATCTTCAAGGTGGAATTTTGGTTGAAAAGAACAGCAAATATCTTTAGACAGAATGCAGGTTCTTATATGGACATAAGAAATAAGTAACTTCTTGTACATAAGTTGACATATTCATAAAATTACATCTGAGTTACAATAACATTATTATCTCTTCTCACTTTAATACCATTCTTTATCATCATCTTCTAAAGAATCACTAGTTACTGAACACTGCATGGTTATAGCTGTCAGTCTCCAATATTAAGGGTCTCTTTCCTTCTCCCTCCTTGCTCTACCTCTATGCTAGTCCCATTGCTTAAAAACTTGTTTCTTGAGAAACAATGGTGCGAACAAAAAAGCGTATTACCTACTCTCATGATGGTCTTACCGTAGTAGGGGGAGAGACAGAGATTAATCAGGTAATTATGCAGATATATAACTTCAAAATGGGTAAGTGTAATGAAGAGAATTTATAAAGAGCAGTAACAAAGTTTTGTGTGGTTTGGGACAGTATGGTTTCTGAAGATCCTTTCAGTTTTAAAACTTTATAGAGTAATTAGATAATCTTGGATGCAGTGGGAGAGATACTTGCATGGTGTGTAGAGGTAAGGAAACCTCATCTAGCTCCTCTTACCCTATTCTAGAGATAACTTTATTTTCTGCTTTCATTTAGGAGGAGGCTTGAAGATAGCATGTTACAGTATTAATTTACTTGGTTTCTCAGAATGTCCTGAATTTAAGACTCTGCTTTCTCTTTATGACTTCTAGGAGAGACCTCCATGTCACTTCTAAATTGAGCCCAAGGTTTATTTTTCTGAACAGTACTATTGGAAGTGTCTGAACAGTTCTAACCTGTTCACAGTGCGTTGTATTTTTTCATCTATATGATATTGCCTCGTGAAAATATTCATTGTGTCACTGAACCTGCTCTTTCATATTTCTGTTCTTTCTCACATAGTGAAAGTGAAAGTTGCTCAGTCGTGTCTGACTCTTTGCAACGCCGTGGACTCTGCAGTCCATGGAATTCTCCAGGCCAGAATACTGGAGTGGGTAGCCTTTCTCTTCTCCAGGGGATCTTCCAGACCCAGGAATTGAACCAGGGTCTCCGGCATTGCAGGCAGATTCTTTAGTTGAAATACTAAAATATTATCTCTCTCAGAGTTCTCTACACTCATTCATTCTTTCATTTCAGGCATAATGCTAATTGCTAGAGACCAGATTATCTACTAGAACTTCTAGGAAGCCTTCCTTGATTCCTGTAGGGAAATTTCATTATAAGATTATTAAGTATCATGTATTGAGTGCTTTCTTTGTATGAGCCTCTGTGCTAAGCATTCTTTTTTTTTTTTCTTCTTTTCATTTCATTGAAACCTTGCAACAATCTAAAAGGTGCAACAACACTGTGAAATGATTCTTATTGTTATTCTTATTTCACAAGTAAGGAATTTGCAACCCATAGCTGGTGGATAGCTAGATCAGAATATAACTCTTAAGTGTGTAATTCTAGAACCACAACTCCTAACCATCACATGACCCTTCTTCATTTTCATAACACTTGACTTATCTCAGAGTAGTGCTTAGTGCTTAATTCATTGTGTGCTTAATGTATATGATTAATGCATGCTTAATTCATTAAATGTGAAATTATTGTTATCAAGACACATATTAAGCTTTCTTATTATCCACAGTACCTAGAAAACTATGTTTTACAAATGCATGAATGAATGAATCTTCTATGGTATCTGAGAGTCTGAAAAAAGTGTTTAAGTTTTGAAGGCTTAATGAGATAAGTTTTGAAAGCATACTTCTAGAATGAGTATCTCAATAAGAAACTATCTGAATATTTGTATTTAAACATTTGAAATACTAAAAGTTATCAAAATAAAAGGCTACTTTCACTGCATCATGATATTGAATACTTTATTTATATTAAAAAAAAAACCTAATGTAAACTCTACAAGGATATCAAAGGGATGTATTTATAACATCAAAGCTCAGTTGCAAAAGTCTGATAATACAGCATCAACATATAAATGTAATAGATTGTATACATTGTTAAAAAAAAAAAGAAGCACTCTTAACAGTAGGTTTCTATAAATTAGCTGAGGGCTATTGACTCAAGATAGCTAACACTTCTCCATTTGGTGAAAGAAACCATAGTAATTGTTGGGAGATATTTCTTCAAATAGACCAATACAATTTTGGATCCTATTAGACATCTAAAAGGTTAGATGAAATTAAAAAAAAGAAAAAAACATGTTTCTTATTGAATAATCTCTAATTTTTAATATATAAAGTTTAAGATAAATATATATACATATATGAATAGATATAAATGGATATGATTAAAATGAATGAATAAAACAATTTCATTTTGAAACTTGTCACAGATCACTTTTTAATACATGGATATTCAAAGCAGACTTTGTGATTCTCTTTTATGCAGGTGGAAAGTTGGAGAGGTGTATTTAGATCTTTCTTTTGCTTTTTTAATTGCTCTGAGTCCAAAAATAAATTAACTGGCTCAAATTTTGATTATTTTGAAGTAATTCACACATGGTCCATCCATTTACATTTGTGTTGACTTAATACTGAATGTGAAATAAATGAAAATGTGTGTTTATTTTAGTGACTGGCATTATTTTAGTTATATAATTCTTAAGAAAAAATATGGACTTCTCTGTAGTTAATTATTTTTTTGCTCTTGTACTAATATTTGTAAGTAGTTCTGATTTATCTCTAAAACTGATAGTGCTTTTTATTTTTAAAATGCAAGGAAAAAATGATTACCAATTAGCATAATATTTTCCTATAGAATTTTGATAACTGGGACAATGACTTAATTGGTATATTTCTTTTCCCATTAGTATACTAATTAGGTGAGATATACTGAAAATTAGAACTGATGTGATGTTGTAGAGTTTCTTATGAAAGTAAAAAAAGTAAACTCTGATTATCAAGCAACTACATATTACTTAAAAATCAATTAGGAGGTATATTCTTAAGTTAGCTTAATGAGTATTAGGAATGCTGAAATTACTGTCATTTTTAACTTGAATTTGTATTATTTAGTCATAGACATGTGAATATTACATGTGGCACTAATTTAATCTGGGGATATATATAAGGTTAAAGGTAACCTTGGGGCTTCCCTGTGGCTCAGCTGGTAAAGTATCCACCTGCAATGTGGGAGACCTGGCTTTGATCCCTGGGCTGGGAAGATCCCCTGGAGAAGGGAAAGGCTATTCGCTCCAGTATTCTGGCCTGGAGAAGTCCATGGGCTGTATAGTCCATGGGGTTGCAAAGAGTTGGACATGACTGAGCGACTTTCACTTTCAAAGGTAATCTTTGATGTAGAGCTATTAAATATGTTCATATGTTTGTGATCTAAATAGTATCATTCACTTATTCTTCTAATTTTTTATTCATTACTTATGATTAGTAATTCAAAAACAAGAGATCTGTCATGAAAGGGAAATAAAATTAATATTATTCTATATGTACTTAATAACCTGTGGTAATAAATTATATAAATAACTATTTATGTATTTTAATTTACACTGACAGTGAATTTTCACACTTAAATACAAATTCTTTCAACCAATACCGGTGAAATTTGTGAACACATATCCAAAGGCAAAAATAGATCCATAGAACCTCTGGTTTTCAAGTTTATATTTTTATGTGTATGTGTGTATATTTTTGTGTGCATATGCTTTCTAAAGAACCATGTATGAATTTTAATGGGACTTTAACCTCAAAGGCAAAGGGTTGAAAGGAATCAGTGATGTTCAGATTACTTTCAGTCGTTTTGTGTCCTTATGTAAAGTAACTCTCTGAGATGTTGCAATGCTACAGATGCTTTTTCTGGTTTTGATCTTGGCATACTGAGAAGTTACCTTCAACATCTCTGCTGCATTTGACTTTTCCTGTGACTTGGATAACTCTTTGGGTTAAATTAAGGAGTGCTAAATTTATGCTCATAGTTGATCATGCATGAAAAGACTACTGTCTAATGGATGGGGATCTCAGGATTATACTTTTTTGAACCAAGACATTGTTATTTCTAAGCTAATAAGCAAGGAATATGCATGTTTTCAGCAGGGTTGTCTTTAGTTGTTCCACATATACACTGAGTTCTGATTATTTCTAATTATTTACTACACTGTAATACAGAAAGGCTGTAAAAAGAGGCTTAAATCAATAGATGATGTATTCTAATTTCTAGGGACTGTCCATTGTTCGTTTCTAGTAATTTCACTTCCAATTCTTTGTGCTTGATTTGAAAAAGAACAGTTCTAAAAATAATTATGCAGTAGGGAGATTTACCCTGATGTGGCAAGGGTTTGAATACTTTTTTTCTAGCATTTTGTAGAGGTTTTCTGTGGAGAAAAGGAGAGCTAAAGGGTTGTGCTTCAGTTAACGTTAGATCTGCCTGAAAGTGATAATACTTGCCCCGCCTCCTGCACCCCAAACAGTAGCTCATTCTATGTTGATCCACCTTCCTTAACACGACTGATATCTCATTGTCCTACATGGTTGCTCCAGTCACAGACATCGTATTCATGTTTCATTATCAGGATGAAAAATCATATGAAAAGAGTATGAAAAAAGCGCACACTTCCCTTTATTCATAGTTGTTGAGGTTTCTGAAAGTTGAATGCCAGTTGTGCTCACCTGTCATTGGCTGGGCTTTGTTTATGACTACATTTAATTGCAAGGGATCCTAGGAAACATAGATCATATTTCAAAGTTAAGAATTCAAAGGTCTTTGTAGAAAAGGAGGAGAATGAATACTGGGGGGAAACCAGTAGTTTCCTCCACAGGGTCAAATAAAAATCTTATCAAGACTTAGGCAAAGAGAGGCTTTGTTCAGAACTGTTGTAAGAAGAATAAAAGGCACTATTGCAATAGGGGGATGAGGACTTTTGCTATATGCTCTGACCAGGAGATCTGCAAGCATGTCAAAAATTACTCAGAAAAGGGCTTTTCTTTATTAGGGAGGAATCAACAAAGCTAGAAAGAAGCACATGTCCGGAAATGGGATAAATGAGGGTCCTGTGATTGGACAGCAGATCAATGAGTGTTTTACCCTCAAGTCAGCCTGTTCTCAGGGCTTCCCAGGTGGTTCAGTGGATAAAGAACCCACCTGCAATACAGAAGATGCAGGAGACACGGGTGTGATTGCTGAATCAGGAGGATCCCCCACTCCAGTATTCTTGCCTGGAGAATCCCATGGACAGAGGAGCCTGGTGGGCTACAAGCCATAAGGTCTCAAAGAGTTGGACACAACTGAAGCAACTGCGCGCACACGTCCAGCTTGTTCTCTGGAGTTTTATGCTTAGGGTTGAGGGCAGGCCAAAGTCCAATAGTGTGGGGGAAAGTCTGATAACAAGCATTTTATTCTGATTGATTGGTGGAGACAAAACAGTTCAGCTAGTCATTAATGAGGCAAAGAAAAAGAATTTGAGTTCTGTCTGACCGTTGCCACAAGTGAAAAGGGAGCAGCCATAAGTCTTATCTAAGCTATGTAGGAAAGAATGTTTCTTTCTTTTCTCTTTTAACTCTTTATGTAAGTTCAATGGCCTATTTTTTTAAATGAATTATTTTATTTTAATTGGAGGTTAATTCCTTTACAATATTATGGTGGGTTTTGCCATACATTGACATGACTCAGCCACGGGTGTGTACATGTGTCCCTCATCCCAAACCCCTCCTACCACCTCCCTCCCCATCCCATCGTCTGGGTTGTCCCAGTGCACTGGCTTTGAGTTCTCTGTTTCATGCTTCAGACTTGGACTGGTCATCTATTTCACATATGGTAATATACATGTTTCAAGGCTATTCTCTCAAATCATCCCACCCTTGCCTTCTCCTACAGAGTCCAAAAGTCTGTTCTTTATATCTGTGTCTCTTTTGCTGTCTCACATATAGGATCATCATTACCATCTTTAAATTCCATATATATGCGTTAATATACTGTATTAGTGTTTTTCTTTCTGACTTATTTCACTCTGATATTAGGCTCCAGTTTCATCCACCTCACTAGAACTGATTCAAATATATTCTTTTTAATAGCTGAGTAACATTCCATTGTGTATATATACCACAACTTTCTCATCTATTTGTCTGCCAATGGACATCTAGGTTGCTTCCATGTTTTAGCTGTTGTAAACAGTGCTGCGGTGAACATTGGGGTACATGTGTCTCTTTCAATTCTGGTTTCCTCAGTGTGTATGCCCAGCAATGGGATTGCTGGGTCATATGGCAGCAGCATGGCAGTTCTATTTCCAGTTTTTTAAAGGAATCTCCACACTGTTCTCTGTAATGGCTGTACTAATTTGCATTCCCATCAACAGTGTAAGAGGGTTTTCTTTTCTCCACACCCCCTCCATCATTTATTGTTTGTAGACTTTTTGATAGCAGCCATTCTGACCGGCATGAGATGGTACCTCATTGTGGTTTTGATTTGCATTTCTCTGATAATGAGTGATGTTGAGCATTTTGTTAGCCATCTGTATGTCTTTGGAGAAATGTCTGTTTAGTTCTTTGGTGCATTTTTTTGATTGGATCGTTTATTGTTCTGGTATTGAGCTGCATGAGCAGCTTGTGTATTTTTGAGATTAGCTCTTTGTCAATTCCTTCATTTGCTATTTTTTTCTCCCATTCTGAAGACTGTCTTTTCACCTTGCTTATAGTTTCCTCTGTTGTGCAAAACCTTTTAAGTTTAATTAGGTCCCATTTGTTTATTTTTACTTCTATTTCTATTACTCTGGGAGGTGGGTCAGAGAGGATGCTGCTGTGATTTATGTCAGAGAATGTTTTGCCTATGTTTTCCTATAAGAGTTTTATAGTTTCTGGTCTTACATTTAGATCTTTAAACCATTTTGAGTTTATTTTTGTGTATGGTGTTAGAAAGTGTTCTAGTTTCATAAATATACCATGTTCATGGATTGGAAGAATCAATAGATTGAAAATGAGTATACAACCCAAAGCAATCTATAGATTCAATGCAGTCCCTATCAAGCTAACAATGGTATTTTTCACAGAGCTAGAAAAAAATAATTTCACAATTTGTATGGAGATATGAAAGAACCTTAAAGAGCCAGCAATTCTAAGAAATAAGGAGGGAACTGGAGGAATCACCCTGCCTGAATTCAGACTATACTACAAAGCTACAGTTGTCAAGACAGTATGGTACTGGCACAAAGACAGAAATAAGGATCAATGGAACAAAATAGAAAGGCCAGAGATAAATCCACGCAGCTATGGACACCTTAACTATGACAAAGGAGGCAAAAATATACAATGGAGAAAAGATAATCTCTTTAGTAAGTGGTGCTGGGAAACTAGTCAACCACCTTTAAAAAACTTTTTATCTTGTATTGGGGTATAACTGATTAACAATGTTGTGTTAGTTTCAAGTGAACGGTGAAGGGGCTCAGCCATTCATATATGTGTACCCATTCTCCCTCAAACTCCACTCCCTTCCAGTCTGCCACATAACATTGAGCAGAGTTCTCTGTGCTATACAGTAGGACCTTGTTGGTTAGACATTTTAAATATAGTAGTGTGTACAGTGGTAATAGTGGCAAATTTTATTTTCTTGGGCTCCAAAATCTTGATTGCAGCCATGAAATCAGATGCTTGCTCCTTGAAAGAAAAGCTATGACAAACCTGGACAGCATATTAAGAAGCAGAGACGTCACTTTGCCAACAAAGGTCTCTATAGTCAAAGCTATGGTTTTTCCAGTAGTCACGTGTGGATGTGAGAGATGGACCATAATGAAGACTGAGTACCAAAGAACTGATGCTTTCAAATTGTGGTGCTGGAGAATACTCTTGAGAGTCCCTTGGACATCATGGAGATCAAACCAGTCAACCCTAAAGGAAGTCAACCATGAATATTCATTGGAAGGACTGATGCTGAAGCTGAAGCTCCCAATACTTTGGCCATCTGATGCGAGGAGCCAACTCATTGGAAAAGAACCTGATACTGGGAAAGATTGGGGGCAGAAGAAAAGGACCATAGAGTATGAGATGGTTGGATGGCATTATGGACTCAATGGACATGAGTTTGAGAAACTCTTGGAAATGGTAAAGGGCAGGGAAGCCTGGCATGCTGCAGTCCATGAGGTCGCAAAGAGTTGGACACAACATAGTGACTGAACAACAGTTCATTATATCAGTCATTTTCCAAAACACAAATGGGTGGGTGGATTTCTTTAACCATTTCTGTTTTTATTAAGATTATAGGGCTTGGGTAAAATCTATGTTGTCACTGGAATGAGAATAAAGTTAACTCTAAATTCTATGTGTATTGACTTAGAATGCATTGGATATTTATAGTGATAATATATAATAACTGACTATGTTAGTTAAACCCATCCTGCTAAACCCATTGATTCAGTCAGTGTTTATGGGGTTCACTGAAATGGATTGTACCCTAAAGGAGGATTGAATTTACTCTTGAAGGCTGAACCTTGGACAAACTAGATTTCCAAAGGCAGAGTTTGCTAATTAGTAGAAACTTTTTTTCTCTCTCTCTCTTTTTGACCCACTCTTTTGAGTCTGGATTTTCAGTTTAAACTATAAACTTAAGAAAAATTTAAAGATAGTCTCTGACTATGAAGGGAGGTGGGGGTTTAGGCCAAGGATGTGCTTGAATGTGACAAAATGTGGTCCAGTGGAGAAGGGAATGGCAAACCACTTCAGTATTCTTGCCTTGAGAATCCCATGAACAGTATGAAAAGGCAAAAAGATAGGACACTGAAAGATGAACTCCCCAGGTCGGTAGGTGCCCAATATGCTACTGGAGATCAGTGGAGAAATACTCCAAAAGGATGAAGGGATGAAGCCAAAGCAAAAACAACACCCAGTTGTGAATGGGATTGTTGATGGAAGCAGGGTTCGAGGCTGTAAAGAGCAATATTGCATAGAAACCTGGAATGTTAGGTCCATGAATCAAAGTAAATTAGAAGTGGTCAAACAGGAGATGACAAGAGTGAATATTGACATTCTAGGAATCACTGAATTAAGATGGACTGAAATGGGTAAATTTAACTCAGATGACCATTATATCTACTACTGTGGACTGGACTCCCTTAGAAGAAATGGCGTAGCCATCATAGTCAACAAAAGAGTCCGAAATGCAGTACTTGGATGCAATCTCAAAAACGACAGAATGATCTCTGTTCGTTTCCAAGGCAAACCATTCAATATCACCATAATCCAAGTCTATGCCCTGACCAGTAACACTAAAGAAGCTGAAGTTGAACAGTTCTATGAAGATCTACAAGACCTTCTAGAACTAACACTCAAAAAAGATGTCCTTTTCGTAATAGGGGACTGGAATGCAAAAGTAGTAAGTAAGAAACACCTGGAGTAACAGGAAAATTTGGCCTTGGAGTACAGAATTAAGCAGGGCAAAGGCTAATAGAGTTATGCCAAGAGAACACACTGGTCATAGCAAACACTCTCTTCCAACAATAGAAGACTCTACACATGGACATCACCAGGTGGTCAATGCTGAAATCAGGTTGATTATATTCTTTGCAGCCAAAGATGGAGAAGCTCTATACAGTCAGCAATAACAAGACTGGGAGCTGAGTGTGGCTCAGATCATGAACTCCTTGTTGCAAATTCAGACTTAAATTGAAGAAAGTGGAGAAAACCACTAGACCATTCAGGTATGACCTAAATCAAATCCCTTGTGACTACAGTGGAAGTGAGAAATCGATTTAAGGGACTAAATCTGACAGACAGAGTGCCTGATGAACTATGGATGGAGGTTCCAGACATTGTACAGGAGACAGGGATCAAGACCATCCCCAAGAAAAAGAAATGCAAAAAAAGCAAACTGGCTGTCTGATGAGGCCTTACAAATAGCTGTGAAAAGAAGGGAAGGGAAAAGCAGAGGAGAAAAGGAAAGATATTCCCATTTAAATGCAGAGTTCCAAAGAATAGCAAGGGGAGATAAGAAAGCCTTCCTCAGCAATCAATGCAAAGAAATAGAGGAAAACAATAGAATGGGAAAAACTAGAGATCTCTTCAAGAAAATTAGATATACCAAGGGAACATTTCATGCAAAGATGGGCTCGATAAAGGACAGAAATGGTATAGACCTAACAGAAGCAGAAGATATTAAGAGGAGGTGGCAAGAATACATAGAAGAACTGTACAAAAAAGATCTTCACAACCCAGATAATCACGATGGTGTGATCACTCACCTAGAGCCAGACATCCTGGAATGTGAAGTCAAGTGGGCCTTAGAAAGCATCACTACGAACAAAGCTAGTGGAGGTGATGGAATTCCAGTTGAGTTATTTCAAATCCTGAAAGATGATGCTGTGAAAGTGCTGCACTCAATATGCCAGCAAATTTGGAAAACTCAGCAGTGGCCACAGGACTGGAAAAGGTCCGTTTTCATTACAGTCCCAGAGAAAGGCAATTCCAAAGAATGCTCAACCTACTGCACAATTGCACTCATCTCAAATGCTAGCAAAGTAATGCTCAAAATTCTCCAAGCCAGGCTTCAGCAATACACGAACCATGAACTTCCAGATGTTCAAGCTGGATTTAGAAAAGGCAGAGAAGCCAGAGATCGAATTGCCAACATCCACTGGGTCACCAAAAAACCAAGAGAGTTCCAGAAAAACGTCTATTTCTGCTTTATTGACTATGCCAAAGTTTGGACTGTATTGATCACAATAAACTGTGGAAAATCTGAAAGAGATGGGAATACCAGATCACCTGACCTGCCTCCTGAGAAACCTGTATGCAGGTCAGGAAGCAACAGTTGGAACTGTACATGGAAAAACTGACTGGTCCCAAATAGGAAAAGGAGTACATCAAGACTGTATATTGTCACCCTGCTTATTTAACTTATATGCAGAATACATCATGAGAAATGCTGGGCTGGAGGAAGCACAAGCTGGAATCAAAATTGCCCGGAGAAATGTCAATAACCTCAGATATGCAGATGACACCACCCTTGTGGCAGAAAGTGAGGAAGAACTAAAGAGCCTCTTGATGAAAGTGAAAGAGGAGAGTGAAAAAGTTGGCTTAAAGCTCAACATTCAGAAAACTAAGGTTATGGCATCTGGTCCCATCACTTCATGGCAAATAGATGGGGAAACAGTGGACACAGTGGCTGACTTTATTTTTCTGGGTTCCAAAATCACTGCAGATGGTGGCTGCAGCCATGAAATTAAAAGATGCTTGCTCCTTGGAAGGAAAGTTATGACCAACCTAGATAGCATATTCAAAAGCAGAGATATTACTTTGCCAACAAAGGTCCGTCTAGTCAAGGCTGTGGTTTTTCCAGTGGTCATGTATGGATTTGAGAGTTGGACTGTGAAGAAAGCTGAGTGCCAAAGAATTGATGCTTTTGAACTGTGGTGTTGGAGAAGACTCTTCAGAGTCCCTTGGACTGCAAGGAGATCCAACTTGTCCATCCTAAAGGAGATCAGTCCTGGGTGTTCACTGGAAGGACTGATGTTGAAGCCGAAACTCCAGTATTTGGCCACCTAATGAGAAGAGCTGACTCATTTGAAAAGAGCCTGATTCTGGGAAAGATTGAGGGCAGGAGGAGAAGGGGACGACAGAGGATGAGGTGGTTGGATGGCATCACCAACTCGATGGCTGTGGGTTTGGGTGGACTCCGGGAGTTGGTGATGGACAGGGAGGCCTGCCATGATGTGGTTCAAGGGGTTGCAAAGAGTTGGACACGACTGAGCGACTGAACTGAACTGTTCTTGAATGAGCTTATTTTGAAACTAAATGATCCAGTGATGTATAGCTTTCTCTGGGTATCCCATTTTTGTTGTTGCTGTCAGTATTCCAAACCTAGTAGAGCTTTTAATATCTGTAAATCACTTTTTAAATTTAAGCTTTCACTGGTGCAATAAAGAGGCTACCATGGTGGCAATTGAAATAGTTTGGAAAGCATTTAAGCTGCTCTTTTGGTCTAAAGATACTTCCACTTTGTCATTATTCTTGATATGATGGGTTGCAGGTGAAGAGTCTGCTGCCTTCCTTGAGAATGATATTTTATTCATGGAACCTTAGCAAAAACATACTGATAGATGCATGGCCCAATAAATATGTTTTTAACCAATTGAAAAATTAAGCAAGCAAACAAAATCTAATGTAAATGGAGTTCTAACAAAATTACTTATAAGATCTAGATTGGAAGATATAGTTTAGTGTGAGTCAGATTAGGTTTGCTAATTCCTTACCTTTTTGGAGCATTATTCAGGGATTTGGATGAGGGAGAATTGAGGGATAAAATCATATTTCTTGGAAGTTTCAATAAATAAGAAGTTTTATTAAAACTTCTTAAAAAAAAAACAAACATAATTTTTAAAATGTGTTCCAATGACTTTTGTTCACCATCTAACTCACTATTGTATGTAATAACTGGAAGGATCTTGCCTTTTTATCACATGGTCCCCATACTCTATTGTGTTAACCTACATTCTCATACAAAATTATATGGTAAGATCATTTTGTACATTTTTTGACTTGGACCTTGGAATGAGCCATTTATCAGAGGAATCTTATTTACTTCTAGGAGGAAATTAAATTTAGAGGCTACAACTGTATACTAGGAGTAAGCTTCATATTATGATTTACATTCTCTTACTTCATATAAAGTATTCATCAATGAATGATTCTTATGGCCATTCTTATATTTTTCTTATACAAATTGCTTTTCTTTTAAATTACATAACCATTTAATCAAGCAGAATAGTAGTCATAATATGACAGACACGTAATCTAAGATTTAACAATGTTAGTATTTATCTTACTTGCTTTATATCCTGTAGATAAAGATACATACAAAAGTAACTATCTAGAAGTTGATGTGAATTATATACAAAACAGTGTGTGTGGATGTTTTTTATATTGAAAATGTAGAGAAATGGCATAATGAGGTATGCATATTTTCTCAACCTACTCTTTTAGTCAATGTGCTATTTTTGAGACTTGCCCATGTTAATATGATAATGTGGTTTGATTGCTGTATAATATTGAATTGAATGAATAAACATCAGGTTAATTGTCTATTCTCTGACTGAAAGACTGTTAAAGTTGTACTATGTTGATCTTATATACAGTACTGCAGCAAGACATTCTGTCTCATGTCCCCTGGTAATCATGTACAAGATTTCCTCCAGGGAGGTTGTCTACAAGTAAAGTTGCTGCCTTGAAACAGGATAATAGGTACCTGTTTCATGTTACTAAGTATTAATAGAATTTCCTCTGAAAATTGCTTGCACAAACATACTTTTACCATTATCAGTGTTTCCATTACTTCAAGTCCTTATTATTATTTGAAGTTATAAGATATTAACATCTGTAGAGAAACAGCTTTTTAATTTGTATTTTCCTGATTAAGTAAAATCCTGCAGTTTTTTTAAAAGTCTATTTGGATTTCTTCATCATATTTATATTATTTGACAGTACTAAGGATAGTCAGATTTTCTTTTTCATAAGTCAAATTTGATAACGTATTTGTCTAGAATGTTGTTTAGTTCTTCTGAATTTTTATATGTATTTGAATAAGTTAGTTCCAACAGTTGTTTATGATTTTAAATATGCTTAATTTTAGTTTGTGTTCTGCTTTTCACTGGACATTTATTTGTCCTTCTCTATTTTCTTTTTCCTCTCAGCTTTATTGAGATATAAGTAACATGATTTTATGTACATTTAAAGTGTAAAAAGTGATGATTTGCTACACATGCACACACACATATGTATATATTGCAAAATGATTACAAAATAAGGTTTATTAACATGTCATTGCTGCACATAATTACATATTTTGGTGAGAATATTTAAGACCTAGTCTCTTAGTAACTTTCAGGTATATAATACAGTTGGTCTTTGAAAGACACAAGTTTGAATCATGCAAGTCCATTCATATGTGAATAATTTTTCAATAAATATGAACTATAGCACTAAGATATTAAAAAGAGGTGGGGAGAATACACAAAAGGACTATACAGAAAAGATTGTATTGACCCATATAACCAGGATGGTGTGATCACTCACCTAAAGCCAAGCTTCCTAAAGTGTGAAGTCAAGTGGGCAAAGTTAGTGGAGGTGATGGAATTCCAGCTGAGCTATTTCATGTTCTAAAAGATGGTGCTGTGAAAGTGCTTCATGCTATATGCCAGCAAATTTGGAAAACTCAGTAGCGGCCACAGGACTGGAAAAGGTCAGTTTTCATTCCAATCCCTAAGAAAGGCAATGCTGAAGAATGTTCAAACTACTGCACAGTTGCACTCATCTCACACGCTAGCAAAGTAATGCTGAAAATTCTCCAAGCTAGGCTTCAACAGTACGTGAACCAAGAACTTCCACATGTTCAAGCTAGATATAGAAAATGTAGAGGAACCAGAGATCAAATTGCAAACGTCTGTTGGATCATCGTTAAAGCAAGAGAATTTCAGGAAAAAAAAAAAATCTACTTTTGCTTCATTGACTATGTTAAAGCCTTTGACTGTGTGGATCACAACAAACTGTGGAAAATTCTTAAAGAGATGGGAATACCAGACCAGCTTACCTGCCTCCTGAGAAATCTGTATGCATGTCAAGAAGCAACAGTTTAAACCAGACATGGAATAAGGAACCTGTTCCAAATTGGGAAAGGAGTACATCAAGGCTGTATATTGTCATCCTACTTATTTAACTAATGTGCAGATTACTTCATGTAAAATGACAAAATGGATGAAGTACAAGCTGGAATCAAGATTGCTGGGAAAAATATCAGTGACCTCAGATACACAAATGACACCACCCTTATGGCAGAATGCAAAGAGGAGCTAAAGAGCCTCTTGATGAAAGTGAAAGAGGAGAGTGAAAAACTGACTTAAAACTCAGCATTCAAAAAACTGAGATCATGGCATCCAGTCCCATCACTTCATGGCAAACAGATGGGGAAACAGTGAGAGACTTCATTTTCTTGGGCTCCACAATCACTGCAGATGGTGACTGCAGCCATGAAGTTAAAAGATGCTTTTTCCTTGGAAGAAAATCTATGACCAACCTAGACAGCATATTAAAAAGCAGAGACATGACTTTGCTAACAAAGCTTCCTCTAGTCAAAGCTATGGTTTTTCCAGTTGTCATGTAGGGATGTGAGAGTTGGACCATAAAGAAAGTTGAGTGCTGAAGAATTGATGCTTTTGAACTGTGGTGTTGGAGAAGACTCTTTAGAGTCCTTGGACAGCAAGGATATCAAACCAGTCAATCCTAAAGGAAATCAGTCCTGAATATTCATTGGAAAGACTGATGCTGAAGCTGAAACTCCAATATTTTGGCCACCTGATGCAAAGAACTCACTGATTAGAGATGCTGAGAAAGATTGAAGGCAGGAGGAGAAGGGGACGGCAGAGGATTAGATGGTTGTATGGCCTCACCGACTGGATGGACATGAGTTGAGAAAGTTTCAGGTGTTGGTGATGGACAAGGAAGCCTGACGTGCTGCAGTCCATGGGGTGACAAAGGGTTGGACACAGCTGAGTGACTGAACTGAACTGATAGTACCACGTGATCCTGTTAGTTGAATTGCAGGTGAAGAACCTCAGACGTGGGGGGCATATTGTAAAAGTGCTATTCAGATTTCCTACATGGAGTCAGTGCCCCTAATCACCAAGTTACTCAACGGTCAACTGTAAAGTGTTAACTATAGTTGCAATGCTGAATATTAGATCCTCAGAGCATATTCATCTTCTAACTGGAAATTTGTAGCCTTGGACAATATCTCTGAATTTCTTCCACTCCTCAAACTGCCATTCTACTCCATTTCTATGAGTTTGGCTGTTTTTTCATTCCATATATAAGTGAGACCATACAATATTGTCTTTCTTTAACTTATTTCACTCAACACAGTGTGCTCAGGGTCCATCCATGTGGTTGCAAATGTCAGGATTTCCTTCTTTTTATCGTTGAATAGCCTTCCATTGTGAGGGTGTCTCTGTGTATGGTATGGTACATTTCTTAAATTTATCATCCATCAGTGGATGAATAGCCATGTCTTGGTTATAGTAGGTAACGTTGCAGAGAACATGGAAGTAAAGCTATCTCTTTGAGGTAGTAATTTCATATCCTTTAGATATATACCCAGAAGTAGGATTGCTGGATCCTGTGGTAGTTCTATTTTTAACCTCCCAAGGAACCTCCATATTGTTTTCTACTGTAGTTGTACTAACAGTGCACAAGGGCTCCCTTCACATCTTCTCCAGCACTTATCTCTTATCTTTATTATAACAGTCATTCTAACAGGTGTGAGGTGATATCTCATTGTGGTTTGGATTTGCATTTTTCTGAAGGGTAGTAATGCTGAGCTTTTTTTCAGGTACCTGTTGGTCTTCTGTGTATCTTCTTTGGAAAAATGTCTTTTCAGATTCTCTGCCTGTTTTGCTTTGTTTTATTTTGCTTTTTTGCTATTGAATTGTATGAGTTCTCCATATATTTTGGATGTTGCTGCTTCTTAGTTGCTGTCATATCCAACTCTTTGCAACTCTATGAACTATAGCCCCCAGGTTCCTCTGTCCATAGGATTTCCCAGGCAACAATACTGGAGAGGGTTGCCATTTCCTTCTCCAGTAGATCTTCCTGACCCAGATCAAACCCATGTCTCCTGCATGGCAGGTGTCTCCTGCTTGGCAGGCACATTTTTTACCACTGAGCCAGCTGGGAAGTCCATATTTTGGGTATTAACACCTGATATGATCTATGATTTGCAAGTATTTTCTTCTGTTCTGTAGATTGCCAATTCAGTCTGCTGATCCTTTCTTTCTAGATTGTAGTTTTTCTTTGATATAATTTCACTTGTTGATTTTTGCTTTTATTGCTTGTGCTTTCAGTATAATATCAAAAAATAATCATTGCCAAGATTAATGTCAAAAATCTGTTTCTCTATGTTTTCTTCTATGACTTTCTGATTCTAGGTTGGCCTTCTCTGTTTCTCAATCAGCCTTACAAATTCATTTCACTGTTATTAGTCTTTATAAACAAACAACTGCTTTGTCTTCCTTATTTTGTTTGATTCAAATGTTATAACAATTTGTCAACTACATATTATTATCCCTATGAAAAGATGAACATCCTTGAGTTTAGAGAGTTAAGAGTTTTTTTCTCTCTCTCACACACACATGTACACACACACACCAAACAAACAAAAAACAGGAAAAATGTTAAAATTTGACTTAAACCCAAGTACTGTACTCTGACTCCAATCTTAGTTTTTTGAATCTCCTTACCAGTAATCAGGAACTGAAGTCTTATTTATAAAGTTTATAGAAACATAAATTAATATGTAGAAGAGAAATTCTATACAGAAACATACCCAGGCACATTTCCACTTTTCAGCATGTTGACAAATTGACTTCCTAAGGATCAACCAAAATATATTTTTCCATAGCAGCAGGCGTAACTTTAGCTTCTGTTGAAAGGACCTGGGTAGTCATCTGTAGCATTCATTCATCCAGATGGTCAGCACCATAAAAATTTGGATGAAAATTAGGATATGCAGATGAGCTCTAGATGCTTCACAGCTTGACACTGCTGAAATGATTTTTTTTTTTTAACTGTGCCTGAAAGCTCAGAGTCTTAGTGTGGAATGGAGGGAGAAGCTATTGTTTACATAATAATTGTTATAATTCCAGTATAAAATCTTCTATAATCTCAGTTGTCACTTTGTGTCATGTTTAGAGGACAGTTGTCTTAAGCTTTTTTTGTAACACAGACTTTAGAGAAAACTAGTCTCCCTCATTAGACTGAGTTGCCTATTTGCTATAACACTATAGGTAAGCATGCTCTTTGGTATAACAGAGTGAAACCAAACTTCCTTGAAAAATTCATCAAAACTGTACCACTTCTTTGCTGTCTAGATTATTATCAGTTTTAATGCTAATATGGTGGGTTTCTAACTTGTATGAATAAATATTTATTAAGCTTCTTCTAAATGTTTGGTAGCTTGAAATATTATGTTTTAAAAATATCTAAAATTGTTTAAACGTAATTTTCAGAGAAAATTTTAACTCGTTTTATTCCATAGTTCAAATGTCATATCTGTTGGGGATTAAATTAATTAAAACTGTAATATTTTAAGCTCAATCATTGTCCATATTTTGTTCTTAAATTTGAATTTAGAAATGTCAGGTAAATATATATAATGTATATCTGACTCTGAAAAGAATTCTCACTTATTTAAATTAGAAATATTAAGAAGAAAAAACAAAGAATGTAAAAGAATGAAAGTAGAACATTCAT
Organism: Cervus canadensis; assembly: GCF_019320065.1. Classification (NCBI taxonomy): domain Eukaryota; kingdom Metazoa; phylum Chordata; class Mammalia; order Artiodactyla; family Cervidae; genus Cervus; species Cervus canadensis. The sequence continues at coordinate 69,161,321 of NC_057387.1, forward strand.
TAAAACCATATACAAAAATAAACTAAAAATGGATTAAAGATCTAAATATTAAGATCAGATAATGTGAAATTCCTAGAAGAAAACATAAGCAGCCCACTCTTTCACATAAATCACAGCATTTTTTTTTTTTTTTTTTTTTTTGGTGGGGAGGATCTATCCTCTCAAGTAAAGGAAATAAAAGCAAAAATAGACAAATGGAACCCGATTAAACTTAAAAGCTTTTGCACAGCAAAGGAAACCATTGACAAAATGAAAAGACAACCCGCTGAATGGGAGAAAATATTTGCAAATGATACGACAGATAAGGGATTAATATTCTAACATATTTAAACAACTCATACAACTCAACATGGAAAAAAACAAACAACCTGATTAAAAAATGAGCAGAAGAATTGAATAAACATTTTTCCAAAGAGGAAATGTAGATGGCCAACAGGCATGTGAAAAGATGCTCAGCATCACTAATCATCAGGAAAATGCAAATAAGAACCACAATGGGATATCACCTCACACCTGTCAGAATGCCTATCATCAAGAAGAACACAAATAACAAATGTTGCGAGGATGTGGAGAAAAGGGAACTCTTGTACAATGTTGGTGGGAATGTAGATTGATGTAGCCATTGTGAAAGACAGTATGGAGGTTTCTCAGAAAAAGAAAAACAGAACTACTATATGACCCAGCAATTCCACTGCTGCCTATATATCCAAAACAACAAAAATACTAGTTGGAAAAGGTATGTGCACCCCAGTGTTCATAATAGCAGCATTTACAACTGTGAGGATGTGGGAGCCACCTAAGTGTCTATCAATAGATTAAGGGATAAAGAAGCTCTTGTACACACACACCAACACATACACAACGGAATACTAATCAGTTATTTAAAAAAATAACAAAAGTTTGCATATGCAGCAACATAGATGGACTTGGAGGGCATTATGCTAAGTGAAATAAGTCAGAGAATGACAAGTACTGTATGATATCACTTCTATGTGGAATCTAAAAAATACAACAAACCTATGAATATAACAAAAAAGAACAGACTCAACAGATATATAGAACAAACTAGTGGTTACCGGTATGCATGTGGGGGGTCGGAGGGCGATGGGGAGTAATTTAAGGGTGCAGAAGTGAGACTTTAAATAAAGAGATTTGTTTGAAGTCATAAAATCATCAATTCATAATAAAACATATTACAGTAAGGCCAAAAATGGAGAATGCATTATTTTTTGAGTTGTGTAATATAAGAATAATAATCCTATCTTTTGTGAATACCATATTATAGCTAAGATGTGTTTGAAAAACATAGAGTAAGATAAAAATAAATAAAATCTATTCTTATTCACAATTTTGAATAGGCATTATGAGACATTCCTTTTCACTGTCAAGACCCAGCAGGAAGAATGACAGAGAATGCCTTCTAAAACTAGAGCAATAGTAGACAGATATACTTTTTCCCTTCCTGACAATATATGTGATATATCTGCACATAAAATATAATGGTAAAGACTAATGTTAATGATAGTATAATTGAACCATATAACTTTATCTAAGGCATCCTGAAAGCCTAACAATTATTTCATAGCAATTCTTATATGAAAAACTTTATCTTGATTTGGGCTTTGCTGGTGGTGAAGGATGTGGAGAAAGAATCCACAGAATTGGCAGTGGTAAAGAATCTCCCTGTCAATGCTAGAGATGGGTTCAATCCCCAGGTTGGGAGGATCTCCTGAAGAAGGAATAGCAGCCACTCTAGTATTCTTGCCTGGGAATTCCCATGGACAGAGGAGCCTGGTGGGCTATAGTCCATAGGGTCGCAAAAGTGTTGGGCACTGCTTAGCAACTAACCACCATCACCATATCTTGTGTTACAGTCAACTGACCACCATATAAACCTCAGGACTATAAATCAGAGTAATTTATAAATTTATCAGACTTATTCAATTATTTTCACATTTATCAGTTTTGAAACCCATACCATATTTCATCAAATCCAGGATGATCTCTGTTATAAGACATACTATTTTTTGTCACTAGGAAAGAAAAAAATCCAATTAAATGACCCTCTATTAATTCTAAATTCAATCCTAATTTCAGGGGTGATATAATGTGGAAAGTCACATCTTAAAATTGAGGAAATGTGATGTTCCCTTATGGCAGAAAGTGAAGATGAACTAAAGAGCCTCTTGATGAAAGTGAAAGAGGAGAGTGAAAAAGCTGGCTTAAAACTCAACATTCAAAAAACTAACGTCATGGGATCTGGTCCCATCACATCATAGCAAAGAGATGGGGAAACAATGGAAACAATGCGAGACTTTATTTTGGGGGGCTTCAAAATCACTGCAGATGGTGACTGCAGCCATGAAATTAAAAGATGCTCCTTGGGAGAAAAGCTATGACCAACCTATTCAGCATATTAAAAGTAAGAGACATTACTTTACTGACAAAGGTTGGTCTTAGTCAAAGCTATCGTTTTTCCAGTAGTCATGTATGGATGTGAGAGTTGGACTATAAAGAAAGCTAAGCACGAAAGAATCGTGCTTTTGAACTGTGGTGTTGGAAAAGACTCTTGAGAGTCTCTTGGACTGCAAGGAGATCCAACCAGTCAATCCCAAAGGAAATCAATCCTGAATACTCTTTGGAAGGACTGATGTTGAAGCTGAAAACTCCAATACTTTGGCCAACTGATGCGAAGAACAGATTCATTGGAAGAGACCCTGATGCTGGGAAAGATTGAAGGCAGGAGGAGAAGGGGACGACACAGGATGAGATGGTTGGATGCCATCGCCGACACGATGGACATGAGTTAGAGTAGGAAGTTGGAAGCCTGGCATGCTGCAGTTGCAGAGTCGGACACGACTGAGCAACTGAACTGATATTGTCTTAATATGCTGCTTCTTGTGCTTAATCTTCCACATTTCAGCCTCCTCATTTTAAAGTGTTGTATTCCATTATCAAGTATTATTTGTCATTTTGTTATATTAGTTCATCTCTCTTTGGTTCAGTATCACATAAAATCAACTGATAGTCTATAGTGTTCCATTTTGCTTTTGTATGTCACTTATTTTTTTAATGAAAAAGACAATATTTTGTTTTATTACAGTGACACTTTAATGAATATTAAGGACATCTCTTACTGAGTTGTAACTTAGAAATGCTTCAGTTTTTAACCCATTTTTTTTAAGTTGACTATGAACTAATTTATTTTGTAGAAATTTAACAATGAATCCATGTGTGTCACATTGAACATAAAATGAGTGTGCTACAAAGATTTAAATGTCATTTTAAATTAATGTATCAAATTGTATAACTCTTGTAATAATTATAATAGCAAAGTTCTTATAATATTGCTAAATGTTTTAGTTTTAGACTTTTTCTTATCTTACCTTAATGCTTTAAGATAGATATGTGGATAATAGAAAAGCAAGTACAGAATGAAAACAAATAAAAATTTAACTGTGATTGATGTACCACCCAGATTAGTTTCAGGAATTAAAAAACAAAACAAAACCTGCCTTGCTCAAGGTCATATATTTTTCTAGAAAGTCTGCATCCAATAATTGATCATCACAGAGCATATAAAGGCCAGGTGTCCTTGATCCAAATGGAAATGACTATGAAAGCCTGTCACATCTTCAGAGTACCACATAGAGTTGGTTGAAGTCTTTCTTTGGACTGCATCGTTGATCAGATTGTCCCTCTGTTCAGTCCTGTCTCCCACCTTTAGGTATTTAATTCTAGGAGCATCCCCTAATAAATATCCTATTTTCAAGTCCCTATATAGAAGTCTACTCCTTGAGAAACCTAACCGGGACAGCAAACTGACCAAAATTTACAAATGAAATACATAAATGTTTTCTCTTTACCCAGGCTATAAAATACAAGATGGACATATTTTGTGGTCATTGTATATGGAGGAAGAATTTAGTCATATGCCTTCATCAATTGCTTAGCAATATTTCAGTGAGAGTACACTGACAAGTCATTCTGTTAACAATAACAATACTGCTATTAATGAACAATAACGAAAGGGAATTATCTTTTCTATAAACTAGGGGTCAGATCCACACATTGGAAAACCCAAAGGATAAGCAACTCTAAATTGGAAAACACTAAGTGAAGACAGCCTTTGTTTGACCCAGTGAATCCAAATCCAGGAGCTTTAGAAGCTAGATAAATCCCTTTATTTTCCTTAGTTTTTATTCTGAGGGAAGGATTGTATGCAAAATAAATTTAGTTTCATTTCTCTTGCATTTTATTTGTGCAGTTGTTTTCCCAAGTGATTGATACTGGTTTGTGTGCAAATAAACTTTATTTGTAAATTGCATATTGTGAATATTTAAAGAGTTGTATCCTGGCATGATAAATGTTTTTTTTTATTTAATCTTCCATGTTTTGGTCACTATTCTAGGTATTGGGAATTCAGTGATGATTAAAACTGATCTGGTTCCTAAATATCTTGGGGTGAAGACAATTTATTCTACTGCTAAAGGTATATTTGAGAGATGTATAAAAACAAAATACAGTGTGATTACAAAAGATATAATGAATTCTGACTGATATGTTGGGGTGTCTTACAATATAAAGGTGTTATATTACAGCTGAATTTTAGGAAATAGAAATTCACTATATTTGGAAGGAAGGAAGTCTGTTTCAATGCTAAGAAACTGAAGTTAAAGAAAGCAGAATATATTCATATAGAGGGGCTTTCTCCAAATGTTCTTGGAAGAAACTGACAAAAATATAAGAAAGGCTGAGGAGTCTGGACTTTATTCTAAAATCCACCAGAGCCATCAGAAGTTCTGTAAGCAAGAAATCATGATGTTTAAATTTGTTTCAGAAAGCTTGTAGTGCAGAGGAGGATTGGGAGAGTAAATTAGGGAGTAAAGAAATTGATGTCAAGAAGACCCTTTAAAACACTAGTTATAGAGAAAACATTAGAATTTCTATCTAGGGAAGTGATTGTGAAAATAGGGAAAGACCTTTTAGAAGGATATTTCAGTGGTAGATACAAAAGGAATAGGAGACTAATCAGACATAGTACAAAAGTGGGGCGAGAAAAAGAGAAGAATCAAGACAATAAGAGTTTGTCTTTTTATTATTATTATTATTTTTAATATTTGAGTATTGGGCTTCCCTAGTGGCTGCAATGCAGGAGACCCAGGTTCAGTCCCTGAGTCAGGAAGATCCCCTTGAGAAGGGAATGGCTACCCACTCCAGTATTCTTGCCTGGAGAATTCCATGGACAGATGAGCCTGGTGGGCTACAGTCCATGGAATCACAAAGAGTCAGATTTGACTGAGCAACTAACACTTTAACTTTTCACTTTCATAGCAGATTAACCAATGTTGTGATAATTTCAGGTTGGCAGCAAAAGGACTCAGCCATACCTATACCTGTATCCCTTCTCCCCCAAACTGCCCCACCACATCCAGGCTGCCACATATCATTGAGCAGAGTTCTATATGCTGTATCTTGTTGGTGGTCCATTTTAAATAGTAGTATGTACATATTGATCTCAAACTCCCTAACTATTCCTCCCCCATCCTTCCCTCCTGGCAACCAGTCTTGAGTTGAGGAAGAAGAATACCTTACCAGGAATCATCATAAGCAGCAGGTGTATTTAATAGTCTCTAATGGAGATGCTGAGAAGTGGGTCAAAAGAATGCTTAATGCAGTTTTTATTTGTTTGTTTGTTTTTAAACTGAACTACATTAATTTATAGGGCTTTACAGGTGGCACAGTGGTAGAGTCCATGTGTCAATGCAGGAGATGCAAGAGACTTGAGTTTGATCCCCGGGTAAGGAAGATCCCCTGGAATAGGAAATGACAGCCCCCTCTAGTATTCTTGCCTGGGGAATCCCATGGAAGAGGACCCTGGTGAACTACAGTCCATGGGGTCTCAAAGAGTTGCCCGTGACTGAGCACACATACACACATTGACTTATAGTCTTAGGTCATTGAGAGCTAAAATATGATCATTGAAAGGGAAGTGTATATGTATTGAGTTAAATTGGGCTAGTTGTTTCTAGTGGTATTGTGATTAAAATGAGTATGTTGTTCAGTTGGAAAATATATACAAGGACATGTGTATTTGGTTTTGATAGAAATTTTAGAAGAAAAGTTGTAGCATTATAAGAGAGTACTAAATAAGAGAGTTCTCTTATTCAAAGAACTTTAAAACTCTGGGTTCTGTGCTCTGGTTGTTAAAAACAATGTTCTACTTACTCATAGGAGGCTACATAAATGTAAAACAGTTATTAGTTGGGTTTTGACATTCAGGTTCTTAGAAACTGCCAAGGTTGGACAAGTTTATATAAAATTAAAGGAAGGATTTTACAAGCTGGAAGTGGCATAAACTTTTACATTGTATACCTTCATTGCAAGTATATATATGGGTACACACACACACACACATATGTATGTATAACTTGCTTTTAGAAATTTTAATTTTTAAGATTGCTTAAGGGCTTCCAGGTGGCGCTAGTGGTAAAGAACCCACCTGCCAACGCAGGAGATGTAAGAGATACGGGTTTGATCCCTGGGTTGAAAAGATCCTCTGGAGGAGGGCATGACAACCTGCTCCAGTATTCTTGCCTGGAGAATCCCACGGACAGAGGGAGCTGGTGGGCTACAGTCCTTGGGGTCACAAAGAGTCAGACGTGACTGAAGTAACTCAACATGCATGCAGGCAATATCCTTGGTACGTAGCAAATAACACGATCAAGCAACTAAAAGTTTAGTTGAATGTGTTTGTATTTTGAGTTATATTTTGTCTTTGATTTTATCGTGGGTTACTAGTAGCAGTGTTTCCTTACATTAGCATTAGTCTGAGGTTTTATGTTGTACTGGTATAAAGCTTAATGTAAAATATCTCATATTTTATGTTTTTATATAAATATTCAGACTTTTTACTTCATAAACATAGCTTTCTTTTTAAAATTATATCCAAAACTTCTGCTAAACAAATCTATAAAACTGAAACATAGGAAATTACAATATTAAATGTGAAAACTTTCTTGACCAAGTTACCACTGATATCTAATATTGACATAGCTTCAAATGAGAATCTTATTTCCCTTTTGGGAAAAGAGAGAACAAGTACAAGAAACAGCCATTAGGAGAGAAATTTCAATTTTGCAAGTGCAAGAAAGAAGCATTAAGCTATAATTAAAAAGAAGTTACTGGAGACTTCTATAAAGCTCAAAGCCAATTTAATTAATGCAACCAATCTACTTTTCTCTGTACACTATAAAAAAAAATAGTAATCTGAGAATCAGCTTTCAAGGTCTATGGAATTTTGCAACATATATTTTAAAAGCTAAATAAATTTTAATTTTCCATGAAATTAAAATAATCTTAAAATTATCCTGGGTTATAAATTATGATATAAGTAAATCATTACATTACTAACAAGAGTCACACATGACAATGTGAAAAATGAATACAACCTATTTTAATAGAACTAAAATATAAAGACACATATTTGATTTTATCTTCTGAGTTTTGCTATGCCATAAAGAAGGAGAATTACCCTGACGGACTGCCAAGTAACATATCATGCAGTTCTGAAATGACTAGATCATCAGGGTCCACAGGTTTTCTAATAAGTAGAATCAGTGGAGTACTCAAATTTCCTTTCTACAGTAGTTTTAGTGTTCACACAGTAGACCTCAATTACAGATACAAAACAAACTCTTTTAATAGGATACCATTTTTTTGTATTCTAGAGTGCTCTTTCAGTACAGAATACTTGAAAGGCATATCGAATAAAGAGAGAAAGAAAAGAAGGCAGAGATAGTGTGCATGGCAGGAGTCAGATGGAGAGAGGAGGGTCTTCATTTGGCAGATAATAGAAGTAGACTGATGACAGGTATACACAATATGATGTAAACTACCTTAAGATTCCTTCTTATAACAAACAGTAGTTTTAGACACTGTCATTGATTTAAAAGATATACAATAAAAGGACATTTTAGCTTAATTATTTAGTTGTTAATTACAATCTGAAGATTCCTTTGTTAACCAAGATATTAACCATAAAACACAGTGCTTAATCTAAGAAAAATAATAATTTTGCCAGATGTTAGTTGACTAATATATTACTAGTTTAATATATCCTTAGATTTTCTTCCTATTAAGTTTATATAATACTTTCAATAAACATGTTACATTACATTTATTATTTCAGTATCAATATGTGTTTTTATCTATCCAATTTCTCAAAGATAATTCCGAGGTGGTATTTGGAGATGAGTCATTTGATAAAATTATTATATAATTGCTAATGATAACTATCAACAGTTATTAACTCAGGTAAAATATTTTCAACCTACTTACAAAGGTACTCTTCTGTTAAAATAGCTTCCAATTATATAAAGTTGTATTTTACTTCAGGAAGTTGTGGTATCTTATGCAACCTTTTTAAAGCATTAAAGTAGAATTGTGCATGCTAAAATTTATAAACTATCCATTTCTTCATTCTCTTACCCACCTATGTATCCACTGACATGATAGAGTGTACTGAACTATAGTCAGTGAAGCACTAATTGTATTTTGTGAGGTTACTAAAAAGACATGATTCTCTTCTGTAGTGCTAGTTTTCTTGTGTGGTATGGTGCTAAAGAAAAACGTGTCCATAAGCATTTCACAGCTTAATGTCAAAGCCCCTGCAAAAGATGTAAAGGAACAAGAACTGTACTTTGATACTTTCTAGTAGGAAAGTGTCCATCAGATATTTTATAATGAATACAAACTTCAGTATCAATGGGTATTATACCCAGTTCAACCAAATTTAAAAAGGATATCAGCTATTTATTCCCATGCCTTAAATAGAATAAAAGTTGTAAACAATTTAATTCAAATGCTATCTTTTAAGAACAGTTTGATTTTTTTTTCTTCCCTAGAATGTCATGTCTATTCAGATCCACAAACCTGATATTATTATGCATCACTGATATGCCTCTTGTTGGAGTGGACAACAAAATTGACAAACTCAAGCACAGATTAGGGAAATCACTCAGTGTAAAACCACAGTTCAAGAAGGATTTAGAGCAAGTAAATTATCTGTAAATTATGGTACCTTATCTTCAAAGTTTTATAAATTGAATAAGTTGTACTGCTTAAAATTGGAGGAGACATCTAGTCAATTTTTTCCTGTAGTAAGAAATGGTTATGGTGTTAAAATATGCATTTTATCTTCTGTATGGAGCTTGAGGTATGGCAAGATGAATCTCATCTTTACATAAAATCAGAATACATTTCACACTGTCAACTTTTTACAAACCAGTTTGAGCAGAACACTCATTAAGAGTAATGGAAATTGAACATATACAGATACTGTTACACCACAACAAAATTTAAATCTCTAATGTACAGGATATTACCAAGTATGAAAGATTCATGAGTTAAGTTAGGATCTTAAAATTAAAAGGTATATAATTTGGTTTACAAATCAATTTGATCTTTCTCTTGTTTGCAGAACTTGCTATTTTGTCACCAGTGTTGCTGCAACTAAAAAGGTAGTTCTTTACGGCACTAACCAGGTGTGAAACATCTAGCATGAACTAAGTGTAGGGTAAATGAATGCCTGTGTGATCATATTGGGAATTTTTGGCAACATTTTCAAAGGGTGTTGAAGGCCTAAAACATATCCTCCCCTGCTCTGGAAATGTTTCACTAGCGTTCCATCTAATTTTAAAATTCTTTTTAGAACATTCTCCCCCACCCCCACCTGTTCTTTACTTAACAGATTTATATTAGATTTTGGTGAATATCTTAGTCAGCTGGGGCTGCCATAACAAAGACTATTTAAATAACAGAAACATGTTTTCTCCCAGTTCTGAAGACTGGAAGCTCCAAAATCAAGGTGCCAGCAGGATTGGTTTCTTCTGAGGCCTCTCAGCTTGCAGACAAATATCAGCTCACTACATCTTGCATGGCCTTTGTTTTGTGCATACATATCCTTGATGTCTCTCTTCTTAGAAGGCCACCCAGTCCTATTAGATTAGGGGCCCCACCCTTATAACTTTATTTAACCTTAATTACCTCCTTAAAGGTCCTGTCTTCAAATACAGTCACACAGGGGGTTAGGACTTCAACATGAATTTTGAGGTGAAAAAAATCAATCCATTATCAATCCAGTCAATCATTATTCTTTATCTTTTTACACTAAAAAGTTAAAAGCTGGTCTTGTTTGCAAGCCTCCATGGGTGTCGGACTCATTCCATGTATTCAGACCTCATTTTACACAATTATTTTGCTGATGGAAAATGTTTAAATTGAAATGAATGTTAATGATAAGCAGTTTAGTAATTGAGTTTAGAAGTTAATACCTTGGATCTAGGCCAAGCTGTCTGGATTTGAATCCCATCTCCACCATTTTTTGGTTAAGACCTTGAGGAAAGTTATTCTCTGTGCCTGAATCTCATTTGTAAAGCTGGAATATGTAGTGCTTTAAAAGTGACTCACAAAGTATTATAAAAACTTCTGACAAGTAGTAAATACCTTATAAGCATTGTACACTTTTCTATATATTCTAATACTTAAAGGAATACATTTATTATAAGTGAAGGAGAGTTAAATAAATACATATTTTCTGTTGCAAGTTGGTGAAATGTATGGACTCTGGTGTCTGGCTGCCTTGATATGTATTCCTGGCTCTGTCACTTTTTAACTTAATGTTACTTGAGAAGTCACTTAATCTCTCTAAGCCTAATTTTGCTTATGGGCAAAATGACAATTAGAAATAGCACTTCATGGGGCTGTTGTGTACATTACATGAGATAATGTAGATAAAACACTCAGAGCATTGCTAGGCACAAAATGGAAATTATTACTCGTGACATTTCACTTATATAAATATTAATAGAAAGATGAACATCCTCTGATTTGACTATACTAAATGCTCTAACTATACTAAATGTTTCATGCTTGGTTTTATTTTTTAATTCAGCCAAAGCTGAACCATAGTCAGAGTCTTTCTAACTGCCATTACTGCAATTCAAGGTTTTCCTTCTACTTTTGGGGATGGTTCTGAGTAGGAAAATGGAGAAGGTGTTCAGCTCCCAAAGCAGTCTCTGCAGGTTGATTCTTTTTGTCTGTTTGAAGTTTGGGTAGATGATGAGCAGTGCCAGTGTTTCATTTCAAAATCTGTGGCTAGGAAATGGTTAGGTAGATATGGTATTGTGATGAAACAAATCCGAGTCACCGTATTTATGGCCAGTCACTAAACTGTTGGTGCAGTTGGGTAATGATTTCCAAGGAACTATAAAGTTTTAAGGAGGAATTGGGTGATTTAACTGGGTCAACAGACTTAATAGGGTCCTTACAACTTTGCCCCCTCTTTGACCCAAAAGTTACACATCTTCTAATTTATCCTTAGAAAATAATAGGTCAAGTGCACAAAATGTAAATATGATGTCCCATAAAAGATGAAAAAAATAGTTTGCAATCTTGTATTATTACACATATTTATAAGCCTGCTTTTACTGTGTATGTATATAAAAAATATACATATATATGTATATATATATATATATAATGTGTGTGTGTGTGTGTGCACGCTTGTGTATGTGCTAAGTTGCTTCAGTAGTGCCTGACTCTTTGCAACCCTGTGGCCTGGAAGGCTCCTCTATCCATGGGATTCTTCAGGCAAGAATACTGGGGTGGGTTGCCATGCACTTCTCCAGGTGATCTTCCAAACCTAGGGATAGAACCCATATCTCTTATATCTCCTGCATTGACAGGCAAGTTCTGTACCACCCAGGTGGCACAGGGGTAAAGAATCTACCGGCAATGCAGGAGACCCAGGTTCAATCCCCTGGGTTGGAAAGATCTTCCAGAGAAGGGAATGGCAATCCACTCTAATATTCTTGCCTAGAAAATTCCATGGACAGAGGAGCATGGCAGCCTACAGTCCATGGGGTCACAAAGAGTTGGACAAGACAGAGCAACTAACACTTTCAGTTTCCAATATGCTTGTCTGAAAAATTCTACTGACAGAGAAGCCTGGCTGGCTACAGTCCGTGGGGTTGCAAAGAGTCAGACACATTTGAGCATGCATGCAGACCTATATATACTATCAATAAAATAATAGTGGTTATCTTGGGATGCTTATAGTTTGATTTCCCCAGATGTTTGATATTTGATCTACAGTTATGTGCATTCTAATAACAATACTATTAATAAACAAGATCTGAAATTAATGATAATTCATAATTCAGACACTGCAAGTAAATGTCGTGACCCTAGAATGAATGATGTACACTTTCTGTTTCTTAGTTTGCTCATTTATTGAAAGAAAACAAGAAAACAGACCTTCTCTGCCTCATACGATTGCTGTAAGAATAATACAGAATGAAGAATAGAAAAATACTGTGCAGTGTTGAAGGAGCAATTAGGGTTAGTGACAATAGTAAAAATAAGAATGATGATTCTCATCTGAGATGATTAAGGGATACAGTGTACATTTTGGAGGCTTTTTTGGAAAGCATATTCTTTAGAAACACAAATTCCATTAAAAGCCCATTCTGGGCAGAAATTTAAACTAGGGAAGATTGACTGTATTTGGACACCTCTGATGAAAGAATGGGGCCAGCATAACGAAGCCATGGCACTCAGGGCCTCTGCGCTCTGGTTTGATCCCAGCTGGCCGAGCCACAGGAGCTTTTGCACAAACACTGTCAACATATTGCTTGTTCAGTCAGAGTTTATCTTGCTTCAGTTATTGGGGCACTAACAAAGCCTTAGAGGTAAAGGAGCCTTAACTCCTCTACATGCCTGGAGAGAGGATTAGAGGGCTTCTTTCCTTTAGGTAACTGTGTCCAGTTTCTGTGTTTGGAGGGCTTATTTTTAATAACTGAAGAGAAAAAGGCAAAGTGAAAATGTTCTTTCTGAGAACCTGGAAAGGCAATACAATTTGTGATAAAGGACTCTTCTTTCTTCAGAATAAATGACACAGACTTAATTAATTATCCATCACTTCTCTGCATCCGACTTAAAGCCTTGTCCTCTTGGATAGCACAGTTTTGAGTAAAACAAATTTAAGAAAGGAGGATTTTTTTCTTATTTTAATTTTTTTGTAACTTTTAGATATTTTTTTGATCCAGTGTAGGAAAATTTATAAACAAAACTTTTGAATTGTTCTTTAAGCTGAAATTGGGTCTATAAAGGCATCTCATCACTATGTATTATTTTATAGGATGGTAGTTGTCAAAAACTACATTATATCTAATATATGGCAGAACGCATCTTAGAGGGAGATTTTTGGTTATAAGTCTTAGGAGGAGCACATAGCCATGTAATCAACACTAAAATCTTGGCTTTATAGCTGGTTACTACATTGAGAAACCTATATGCAGGTCAGGAAGCAACAGTTAGAACTGGACATGAAACAACAGACTGGTTCCATATAGGAAAATGAGTATGTCAAGGCTGTATATTGTCACCCTGCTTATTTAACTTATATGCAGAGTACATCATGAGAAATGCTGGGCTGGAAGAAGCACAAGCTGGAATCAAGATTGCTGGGAGAAATATCAATAACCTCAGATATGCAGATGACACCACCCTTATGGCAGAAAGTGAAGAGGAACTAAAAAGCCTCTTGATGAAAGGGAAAGAGGAGAGTGAAAAAGTTGGCTTAAAGCTCAACATTCAAAAAACTAAGATCATGGCATCTGGTCCCATCACTTCATGTCAAATAGATGGGGAAACAGTGGAAACAGTGTCAGACTTTAATTTTTTGGGCTCCAAAATCACTGCAGATGGTGACTGCTGCCATGAAATTAAAAGACGCTTACTCCTTGGAAGGAAAGTTATGACCAACCTAGATAGCATATTATAAAGCAGAGACATTACGTTGCCAACAAAGGTCCGTCTAGTCAAGGCTATGGTTATTCCAGTGGTCATGTATGGATGTGAGAGTTGGACTGTGAAGAAAGCTGAGCGCCGAAGGATTGATGCTTTTGAATTGTGATGTTGGAGAAGACTCTTGAGAGTCCCTTGGACTGCAAGGAGATCCAACCAGTTCATCCTAAAGGAGATCAGTCCTGGGTGTTCATTGGAGGTACTGATGTTGAAGCTGAAACTCCAATACTTTGGCCACCTCATGGGAAGAGTTGACTCATTGGAAAAGACCCTGAGGGAGGGATCAGGTGCAGGAGGAGAAGGGGACGTCAGAGGATGAGATGGCTGGATGGCATCACTGACTCGGACATGAGTTTGAGTAAACTCCGGGAGTTGGTGATGGACAGGGAGGCCTGGCGTGCTGCGATTCATGGGGTTGCAAAGAGTTGGACATGACTGAGTAACTGAACTGACTGACTGACTGACTGACTGCATTGAGGGCCAACAGTCATGTTTCAATTTGCGCACATATGCAGTTGTTGGCCAAAAAAGTTTGTTTGGGTTTTTCCATGACATGTTAGAGAAAAAACTGAATGAACTTTGTGGCCAACCCAATACATGTTGGAGAACCCCTGATGCTCATTTTAGGATGGCATGTCATATGGTTTTATGAGCTCCTAAAATGTTTCATCTGCATTTTAAGTCTACACAGTTACATTTATAATAGAAACTACACCCTAGATTCATAATGTGCTGGGAATAAAAGTGGCTTTAATATATATGAGACGGGTTTGGATTCAGGCTCTGTCATTTATCACTTTTGACCTGGGACAAGTCCCTAGTGGCTCAAAAGTTCAACATATAGGACGGACTTCCTTCTTTGCCTTCCCTCGCATTTTTTAGTACCATTGATTGATATCATTTCACTCAGTTTACATACTCATGTGTGTCCTTCCAAATGAATAAAGAAAAGAGTTGGAGATAAATTCTCTCTGAAAGTGGACACCCTTTTAAGGTAGATACATACACATATATAACTGAATCACTTTGTTATTCACCTGAAACTAACACAAGGTTAATCAACTATACTCCAATATACAATAAAAATTAAAATAAATAAAACATACCATATTACACAATAAAGTGGTCATGGAAAGTAAAATAAAATAAAATTGGTTAATAAGAGTCCTTGAGCAGGCCCCTAGTTTCTCCTTCAATGCAAGCTATCTTGGGAAAACATACCCACTTGAGGTTTGACAGGCAGAGGCCACTATGGTCGGCTCAGTTGACACGTTGGCTTCTGCCCCAGGTATTAGAGGAGCAGTCTATCTGCATTTACTTTGTACTCAAAAGTGATTTGTCAGCAAGAGGCTACTGAGACACCTGCAGAGCTCTCTTTCTCTGACACTGGCAACAAAAGACTACAGGAAGCTGCACATGTCTTTTGGGAGTCCATCAGTCTAGTCACTAGGCAAAGCGTGTGTCCCCAAAGTCCTTTGTGACCTCTTTATTTCATGCTCTGTTTATATTTATTGAACTCATCTTCATCTTCACACTATTCTAGAAGCTAGGAATTTAAAGATGAATAAAGGGAGTCTTTTTTCCTCTCAGAAGACAGAGAGATATAAATGCATGTAGGACAAGTTATAGCACCTAACAAATACTATTATTGAATATGGTCAGTCTTGTCACAGAAATACATAGTAAATATTATCATATCATAGAATAGGGAGTGAATAATTCTGCCTGAATGATTCTGGAAACCTTCAAAGAGTGGGTGATATTGGAGCTGAGTTTGACAATTGAATATTGAGGGTTGGAAATGGAGGAATATTTTGTGGGCAAAGGAAACAAACTAAGACTGAAAGTGTTAGTTGTTCAGTTGTGTCTGACTCTTTGCCAACCAAGTAGCCTGTCAGGCTCCTCTGTTCATTGGATTTCCCAGTCAAGATTACTGGAGTGGATAGCAATTCCCTTCTCCAGGGGATCTTCCTGACTCAGGGATCAAACCTGAGTGTAGACTTAGATCATCTGAGCCACCAGGGAAGCCCAAACTAAGGCTGAGAGAAAGGTAAATTTGTAATTCTTAATAACACTCCTATGTGCAGACTGTAAGTATATTTTGTTTAGAGTTGTAGTTCAAGAAATTAAGTTCAGACCCATTCAGGAAAGATCTTGAATAATGTACTGTATTCAGTTCATTTCAGTTCAGTCACTCAGTCTGTCTGACTCTGTGACCCCACGGACTGCAGCACGCCAGGCCTCCCTGTCCATCACCAACTCCCAGAGTCCACTCAAACTCATGTCCATTGAGTCGGTGATGCTGTCCAACCATCTCATCCTCTGTTGTCCCCTTCTCCTCCTGCCTTCAATGTTTCCCAGCATCAAGGTCTTTTCAGATGGGTCAGCTCTTCACATCAGATGGCCAAAGTATTGGAGTTTCAGCTTCAACATCACTCCTTCCAATTAATATTCAGGATTGATTTCCTCTAGGATGAACTGGTTGGATCTCTTTGCAGTCCAAGGGACTCTCAAGAGTCTTCTCAAACACCACAGTTCAAAAGCATCAATTCTTCGGTGCTTAGCTTTCTTTATAGTCCAACTCTTACATCCATACGTGACTACTGGAAAAACCACAGCCTTGACTAGACAGATGTTTGTTGGCAAAGTGATGTCTCTGCTTTTTAATATGCTGTCTAGGTTGATAATAACTTTCCTTCCAAGGAACAAGTGTCTTTAATTTCATGGCTGCAGTCACCATCTGCAGAGATTTTGGAGCCCAAAAAATTAAAGTCTGTCACTGTTTCCCCATCTATTTGCCATGAATGCACTGTGTAGCTTGGACTTTATTTCTGAAGCAGTGGTATCCCAGCTATTTCAAAACTGTTATTAGGGAAAGGTAAGAATGAAACCATGTTGCAGAAAATTATCTCAAGTAGCAATGGGGGAAATAGCCTAGGGTTAAGGATTGAGCTGAAATTCCAATACTTTGGCCACCTGATGTGAAGAGCTGACTCATTTGAAAAGACCCTGATGCTGGGAAAGATTGAAGGCGGGAGGAGAAGGGGACGACAGAGGATGAGATGGTTGGATGGCATCACCAACTCTATGGACATGGGTTTGGGTAGACTCCGGGAGTTGGTGATGGACAGGGAGGCCTGGCATGCTGCGATTCATGGGGTCACAAAGAGTTGGACATGACTGAGTGACTGAACTGAACTGAACTGAAGGATTGAGCGAGGAGGAAACTGCAGGCAATGAGTCCATTATAAGAATCCTGAAATAATCTGAGAAAGGAGCCCAATAAAGTCAGCATTGCTCATAATTTGGTGTCAAAGTCATGTGGCTCTTCCTTGTAGAATATGATTTTGTTGACTGTAGAACATTAAGAATCTCCATGAGGCAAGAAAATTTATACCAATAGTAGACATAATTGTAGATAAATTATTTGGATGAGGCTGAAATTTCTGAAATCTTTTTTGAAATTTATGTTTTTCATGTATTCAGTCTTCATTCAATAAATCTTTATGGATGGTCTTCATCTTCATAAGATAGACACTGTGCTAAGTGTAGGATGTTGAATTAGGCACAACCTCTATGTATGGGCATTTCCTTGTTCAGTGACTGGAAAAAAAAAGTGATGCTATTTGTCAGAAGATGTTATTGTATTGATTTTAAATTTCAAAATTCTATGTGTTGTATTTCTGGAGAAAATTCCCATTAAATATCCAAAATAAACCCATTTTTCAGTGCCCAATTTCTCCATTATATTTTGAGGAAGTAATTGTACACCATTGGTAACAAAACAGATGTCATTGTGGTAAACTATCAGTACAGAGAGAGGTTAATCAGGTTACTGTATTCTTATATTTTAGCTAATTTTGGACCATAGAAAACAACTCTTACCTCTTTAGTTTAGCATGTAAATGGAGGATGTTGATTTTCTTTTTACTCTCTTTCTTTATTCATCTAACCTAAATCCTTCCTACAAGATAAAACTAGAATGCCCACAATAGATATCAAACATTTCATTGGAGGTAAGGAGTGACTATGCCATAGATTCTAACCCAGAGTGAGGAAATCCAAAAGTGACCATTTATTTCCCATTTAGAGACAGGATATATTTACCCAACCACAACCTTTGCACAGCAGAAAATATAGTTTGGGAGTAGGCGAGCATTTGAGATTTTGCTGCAGAAAATGTTAGGATAGGTTGCAACAGTTTTGTTGTTGAGGAAAAAAATCACCTTTAAAGGAATATTTATCAATAAAATAAATGAATTTTTCATATTCAGTCTTATCAAAATGGTCTTGCTTAATACCAGGAGTCGAATTTACAGAGTGGAACACAATAGATGACACTAATGTACTCCTCTTAGTTAATTACATGGAAACTTTTGGAACTTGAAGAATGTTTATTATTGATGTCCATTTCCTGCTGAGTGCTGCTCCAACTGAACATTACAGAATTTTATTTATCCTCAATTTTAAAAGAGTGTTCTATAATCTGGGAGCTTATTGTATTAACTCCTCTAAACAAGGGCAGAGATGCAAATAAAGAGGTTATTAAAATTGTCTGTGAAAGACATAGATCTTTCATTAAAAGTTTCTAGACAAGCAGAAACACATAAGCTTAACTCAAGGAGATTAACATGGTTAGGTTAGAGGCTAATTGTGTTTTGCATCTGAAATGTAATAAAAGTTTGTACCCTTCGGGGGGAAATACAGCTAAGGTTCATCAATTTTTACCATCTTTAATTCTGCAAACCCTCGAAAACTAATTCAGAGCAATAGTACAGCTAGTTAAAATGATAAATCTCTAATTAAACAAGAAGCTATCTTCTTAAATGAATAATCTGTATCTAGATCTCAATGTCTCTCGTTGTGTTTAACTGTCTGTGTGTGGGAGAAAAATCAAAGTAGATTCATAATTTTCAAGGTAGAGAGCTTGAGTTATTTTGGAAATGCTATTGACATGAGTGTAAATTATTAATATCGTAATTTCCTAAAAGCAATTTTTGTCACTTCATGAATGTGAACTTTATGAAAATTTTATTATAATTTTTCCAGCCAATTACTTTGTCAGGACTGCAAGATGGAATCTTTAAAGTCTGAGTTTCTGTCTAAATAGTGTTTAAACCTGAAATGCTTCAGGCCCTGTCAATGGAAGGGACACTGGTGTTGTGTAAAACAAAAGTTGCAAGTCAAGCAGGAATGTTTTGTTCTCCAGATGTGATTTTTGCTATTTGATTTATGTCTGTAAAATATCCATTAGGAAAAAAGTGTTTTAAGATTTAACATGCATGCGTACAAATGTATTAGAAGTACTTGAATTTATAATTATTGAAACACATTTGTTGAATGAATATTCATGGATAGTTCAATCTTCAATAAACTAAAGCTAGAATTTTATTTATTTATTTATTTATTATTTTTATTGGAGTTTAGTTCCTTTGCAATGTTGTGTTAGTTTCTGTATAGCAAAGTGAATCAGATATATATATATATATATACATATACATATATATATATATACATACACACACACACACACACACACACACACTGATGTTTATAGGCTCCCCAGGTGTCACTAGTCGTAGGGAACCCACCTGCCAATGCAGGACACGTAAGAGACTTGGGTTCAATTCGTGGGTCGGGGATGCCCCCGGGATGGGGGAAGTGGGGCATGGCAACTGACTCTAGTATTCTTGCCTGGAGAATCCCATGGACAGAGAAAGCTGGTAGGCTACAGTCCATGGGGTTGCAAAAAGTCAGAAATGACTGAGCAACTAACACACACTATACACATATACATCTACCCCCTCTTTGTCACCACAGAGCATTGATTAGAGTTCCGTGTGCTTTATAAAGCTGGAAATTTAAAAGGGAGGAAACCAGTCTACTTAGCTTTGCTATTAATACTTGTATATATTATTATGTACTCAAGTTATGTATTAAAAATTGTGTATTATTGTAAAAAAAAATTGTTGGCAAGATTGTCCATATGTGTATAATTGTATATTGGATAAAGTCAACAATACTACAAAAGGAAATATTTTAAACTTTAAGTAATTATTATTTATAAGTGAAATGAGTAAATCAGGTTTCATTTGAAAGAGTGTCTGGATCTGATAAGCAACAACTGGGCCTGGTGAGGCAAAGAAATTTTTTTTTTTTTTTTTTTTTGAGGCAAAGAAATTTTTACGCTCCTAACCCCCAAAGAATTAATGGTCTACAGGAGAAAGGGTGTAAAAAAAAAGAAAAGATGGAGGGTCTGTAGTGTTAGTGGTCATTAGACTATTTTTTGTGGACTTGGATTATAGACAGAAATTACTGACTTTAGATGCACATAATCCTTACCCCCAGGCTTACAACTAGATAATCAAAGACTCTAATAAAGCAGACTCAAGTTGTAGCTAGCTGCTGGCCTCTATGCAGCTGCTTTGACACCTTATCACATTAAATTCACTAGAAGTTTGAAGTAAGATAAAGACAACAAGAAAAATGGGGGGGAGGGAATCAATATGTTCACTAGGTCTGGGGACGAATCTGAAAGACAAGCTTCTAGTTGTATTTCCGATGTGCCTTTTTCATTCTGTGATGTTGTAAAAGTAAGGTCTTCATTAGATACCTCTGGTGTTTACAATCCCCACAACAGAAATAAAAAGGAAATGAGATGTTCCATTTTTAATATTACACATACAATCATTTTAGAGTGTGGAGGTTAATTCCTCCCACAAAAGTGCATAAAAGGAATTAAAGGAAACAATTTGAACATTTTAATGTTTTTCATGGATTTCAAGGAGAGGAATTAGGCACCAAAACACAAAACAATTATATGTGTAATTTAAAATACATACTGATTTTTTTTTCCAGAGCAATGCCACTGCAGTGTAAAGCTAACCTTGCATAAATGAAATATTTGCCTACCTAATAACAAAACACTTAAAAGGACAGCTGTAGCAGATTCCTAGCTCATCAAGATAATACTGGAATGATAACATGGAGCCTAGTATTTGTTGTTTAAAAGGAACACATGGAACAATCTAGACATCAACTAAACTATTTACATCTTTCTTTAAACTATTTACATCTTTCTTTAACTCCCTACTATATTACCAACTTCACTGCTGTGTTTCTTCAGAGACCACTTGAATTTCCAGAAATCTTTGACACAATCGGCAGACTGAAACCCTTCAACTTGCTGATAATCAGATAGCATTCCAGACATCATAGAATCTAACCAAGGATGCTTTGCGTTATAATGTTAGAGATTATAAAGGAAGTCTTTCTTGTGATACTCTTCGCCAAGTTCCTCTACTTTTGGCACTTTCAAATGCAAAAAGTTTATTAGCTCCATTTGTGATGGTTTCTTCATTTCATTCCAAATTACCAGAATGAGTCATATTATATGCAAAAATTCATCTTGTATTGGGATGGTGAAATTTCCATGTGAAAAGAATACCCAGATCTGAAGCCCAAAGGCAAATGTATTCTCTGAACTAAAAGGTGTGTCTTGTTAGGTATATTATGTTCAGGTGTATTCAGTTAAGTCAGGAAATAACAGAAAAGGAAATGCATGAGAACATCAGAGTGTGTATGTTACAGACTGATTGTGTCCCCTAATATTTATGTTGAAGCCCCAGCTGCCAACCCAAAGATCCCCAATGTTATTGTATTTGGAGATAGGAACTTTAGGAGATCAGTTCAGATAATTGAGGTTAAATGAGGTTGTTAAGAGGTCTTAATTCCATAGGCTTGGTGCCCTTATAAGAGGAGGAAGAGGTAGTAGAACTCTTTTTCTTTCTGGTGTGTGAGGACGCAGTAAGAAGGCCGCTCTCTGAGAGCCAAGGAGAGAGCCCTCTAGATGCTGATCCTGCTGGCACCTTGATCTTGGACTTTCAGTCTCCAAAACTGTAAGAAAATGCATTTCTGTTGTTTAAGCTACCTGGCATTGTTGCAGCAGACCAAACTGATTAACAGTGGATGTTGGGGCAGGTTTTGTGGATGTCTCCTCTTGAGTTGTGCAGAACTGAGGAAGATAACTCCTATTTCTTAGGTCCAGCAGACTTTACACATAGGGGTAGAGAGTGAAGAATGAAGAAATCTTTATCTTCGGCCAGATCCTAAGCTAAGGGAATTGTGATAACATATTTGTGTGCATGCTTAGTCGTGTCAGACTCTGCGACTCCATGGTCTGTGGCCTGCCAGGCTCCTCTGTCCTTGAAATTCTCCAGGCAAGAATACTGACATGAGTAGCCATTTCCTACTCCAGAGGAACTTCCAGACCCAGGGTTCAGACTCATGTTCTGGCATCTGCTTCGTTGACAGGCTGATTCTTTACTATTAGCATCAAATGGGCTTATTTGAAACTATTGCCTAAGGAAAATATGGGCATTTGAATGTTTCTGTAGAATCCAGTTATGCGGACTAGTACAGAATATTACTTGTGCCAATCTAAGGTGTAGAAAATATTTGTTTAAAATGTTTTTAAAAATATGTAGTTGAATTTAAATGTATCCCAGTAATGCATGATCTAAATTTCATAACCATGAACATAACAAGGATTTCCTTTTTATACTAAAATTTAGACTATGGTAAGCAAGTTTTGCAGTTCGTTATATTATCCATCTATTCATCCTTCATCCCCAAAATAATTTTATGTACCAGTAATATTACCAGATACTTAGAAAACTAATAAGGCACTGCTGCCCTTTTCAGGAAGTTTCAGCAGAGGAGGTGTATGCGGGAGGGTCTTTAAAGAGTGACTACTGCTGAGATAGAAAATGTATCAAGGGCTATGCTAGCACAAAGCAGAGAGGGCTGGCTCGAACGACAGAGAGTCTTGACAAAGAATGTTAACTAAAGGAACAGTAGTTCATGGACACGAAAGAACTTGTGCAATTTACCTGTGTGGAATCAGAAAAAATGGTTCAGAAACAAAGTAAATAGAAGGTAAATTATTTGACATATTAGTGAGCAAGTAGAGAAAATAGGGTTCAAAAAGACTTCAAAACAAAAGTTAACTTTTGCACCCTATTTTTATTTAAAACACTGTTATGTGTAATGAAAAGGAACTGATTCAATAAAATTAATTAGTGGCTACTGTTCTACATTTTAAATGTAATCAAAGGACATAGATCTGTGAAGATAATATTTCTTAAAATAGTAACAATGAGAATCTAATGATATTCTTATCACTTTGATAAACATCTAAAGTTATAATTCCAGCAGGGACTTCACTGACTAGATAGATTATTCTAATTTCAATTTCCAGCACAGTGTCTGGAAAATCACTAACACTGAGAAGTTTTGAAGAAAAACTGTTCTCATATGCTTATCCAGGCCCAGCCAAGAATCTCCCTTTTATCCTCTTTGTGGTCATTAACAAAGTAACCCTCCTTTGAATTGCCTGGAAAAAGAAAAAAAAAATTCAATAAATGAATAGTAAATTTCTCATTCTATTTCAGGCATGTGCAAAATTAAGGTCTCTTCACTCAGTCTCTCCTTTGAATCAAGCAAGACCCTCACAAGAGAAAAATTGACTAATCCTCAAGAGGAATAGTTTATTAGCTAAAATCAAAACATTAAGAAGTGTTATTGACCCATTATACTTAACTTATCCTTTTGGAACTCAAATCCCACATAATATATACTCATATCTTTCACAGAGCTTACTGACTTACTGATGTAGTAATAATAATAAATAGGAAATGAAGAAAAATACACATTCAAATTAAAATATCATGGGATTAACTCTGGAATTTTAACAATGATGCAACTGGAAGCCAGAAAGATTAAAAAATAATAATAATAATCAAAGTAACAGAGCTAGTTATTTTCAGACCTGGTATTAGAAGCCATATTTCTCAGTATGTTGAGCTTCCATTTTTGTTTTTTTATGCTTTCCAACGGGCTAAGTAATTGGGTTGTACAGATAGCATGTATAATGTGAATTTTATTTTACAAAAAAGATTTTGTCCAAACTATATATTTTCCCAAAACATCCTTATTGATTAAAAATATATATATATTAACATTATTTGGTATTGATAGCTTACAGTGAATGATGTCAGATTCAAGATTTCCAAAGAAGATTAAGCTTCAGGACCAGGGATCAGGCTTGATCACTCAAGAGCTTTTCTGTCTCAGAGTTTTATTAAAGTGTAAAAAGGAAAAAAAAAAAAGTGTAAAAAGGAACAGAGAAAGCTTCTGATATAGACATCAGAAGGGGGACAGAGAGTGTCCCCACTTGTTAGTATTACAAGGGAGTTATATACATTTTTTATTTAGTTATTATAATAAATCAAAAGAATGTCCCAAGTTGTAAAGATCTTACTAGACCCACTCCCATAATTTACATTTTAAGATAACAAGATGAGCTAGAAGGTTTCCAAGAAGGAAAAACTGTCCTCAAGCAGGATACATTGTTGTAATATAATCCTCAGTACAGAGTTTAAACAGAGTTATTTGTTGTGTAATCATGAGTTCCAGGCTAAAGAAAAACATGTTTTATGTGACTAAGACTAAGGAATGTAGAGAAAAAAAAGATGTCTGTCCTTTCCTCCTCCTTGAGAATTCCAGACGCCTATCTCCTCCTTGAGAGCCCTAGACCTGTTTCTCCTCCTCAGGGACCCCAGACTTCTTATCAACATGCCTAGGAATTGACTCTCTCAGTATAAACATTTAACATATTTGAGAATAGAAACCACCCTTTTTTCACATAAAGTTGTCAAAAAATAGCATTTGGTGTTTCTGAATGTTGAAATCAAGACATAATGTATGTATCTGAATATTCAGGTATATTTCATTTCCTCCATTTTGTCATTAATTTTTTTTTAATATTACATTTTTATCTCCCAAAAAATCAAGGGAAAGTGCTTAAAAAGCAGAGTTCTAGAATGGGTCAACAGAATCACAGTAAAGAGGGAAAAAATGCCAATGCAGGGTAAAGATTTACTTGTGTTTATTGAAGCTAAGTATAAACACCTTGTTCAAAAGACCTGCATATCATTAAAGACAAAAATAATGTAAACTTCACCTTTATCTTCAGTAACTATTCTTATAATAGTAAACTTGAGCAGACATTTATAATGACTAATAGAGATACAAATTTGTGGTATTTATTATGTGCAATGAATATGTACACAGTTTGCCACAACCATAATTTTATAGAGAAGTCTGTGGTTCACATGTCACCTATTGAATGTGTAATCTTGCTAATTACTTAATATTCAGAGATAGGCTTTGAAGATGAGAAGCACTATATGTGTTAATATTATTACTTGAGTACTATAGCCTTCATAAATTGAATGTATTTGCAAATGAAATACCATTTCTTTGATCTCTAGGGGTAATTAGCGATTAGAATTAGAATTCAGACCTAATGTAGAGAGAGTGCTTTTAAAAACATGGATCTTAGGGAGAAGTTTTTATTTGATGTATGAATAAGGAAGATGATGTATTCAAAGATGGTATTTTTATTGTTTAGATGGCATAGATGGGAATTCAAACATTGGTTGAAATCCCACAGCATATTAACAATGGAATATTGTGTTTATGATGAATACCATCTGGTTAGCAGAGATTGGAAAACTAACTTTACAGAAGAAATCTATCATCAAAACAGTTATATATAAATAGGGAACCATGATATTTGTAGATATTAATTAAATGTGTTTGGGAGCATTTTGAAAAATAAAATTCACTTCAAAATTTAATTGTTTGAAATCATGCACCTTAGTTTGTACAACTGAGCCAGGCAAGTTAAATAATAAACTATTCTAAAGAATCTGTTTCCTAAGATTGAAAGTTCAGGAAAGGTTCAAAAAAGCCAAAATAAAAATGAAAAACACAAGCAGATGGAGAAGGCTATGAAATAGCTACAGATGTGAATATGCAGAGGGTCAAATGCCTCACTCATTTGGTCAGCAAAAGGGAATTCCTAAGTTACGTTCCTACTCACTGAAGGTTTTCTGGTTCAGTATGAAAAATCTCTGACTTACTTTGCGCTAGGTTAGAAAAACAAAAAGACAAAAAGATATGACACTGAAAGAAGAACTCCCCAGGTTGGTAGGTACCCAATATGCTACTGGAGAAGAGTGGAGAAATAACTACAGAAAGAATGAAGAGATGGATCCAAAGCAAAAACAGCACCCAGTTTTGAATGTGACAGGTGATGGAAGTAAAGTCCGATCCTATAAAGAGCAATATTGCATAGGAACCTGGAATGATAGGTCCATGAATCAAGGGAAATTGGAAGTGGTCAAACTGGATGGCAAGAGTGATGGCTAAGATGGCAAGAGTGAACATCAGCATTTTAGGAATCAGTGAATTAAAATGGACTGAAACTCAGTTCAGTTCAGTCGCTTAGTCTGTCCGACTCTTTGAGACCCCATGGACTACAGCACACCAGGCCTCCCTATCTATCACCAGCTCCAAGAGTTTACTCAAACTCATATCCATTGAGTCAGTGATGATATCCAACCATCTCATCCTCTTTTGTCCCCTTCACCTCCCGCCTTCAATCTTTCCCAGCATCAGGGTCTTCTCAAATGAGTCAGTCCTTCGCATCAGGTGCCCAAAGTATTGGAGTTTCAGCTTCAACATCAGTCCTTCCAATGAACACCCAGGACTGATATCCTTTAGGACGGACTGGTTGGACCTCCTTGCAGCCCAAGGGACTCTCAAGAGTCTTCTCCAACACCACAGTTCAAAAGCATCAATTCTTCTGTGCTCAGCTTTCTTTATAGTCCAACTCTCACATCCACACATGACTATTGGACAAACCATAGCTTTGACTAGACGGACAAGTAATGTCTCTCCTTTTTAGTATACTGTCTAGGTGGGTCATAACTTTTCTTCTAAGGAGCAAGTGTCTTTTAATTTCATGGCTACAGTCACCAGATGCAGTGATTTTGGAGCCCCCCAAAATAAAGTCGGTCACTGTTTCCATTGTTTACCCATCTACTTTCCATGAAGTGATGGGAAAGGATGCCATGATCTTAGTTTTCTGAATGCTGAGTTTTAAGCACTATTTCACTCTCTTCTTTCACTTTCATCAAGAGGCTCTTTAGTTCTTTTTTGCTTTCTGCCATTAGGGTAGTGTCATCTGCATATCTGAAGTTATTGATATTTCTTCCAGCAATCTTGATTTCAGCTTGTGCTTTATTCAATCTGGCATTTCTCATGATGTACTGTGCATATAAGTTAAATAAACAAGGTGACAATATACATCCTTGACATACTCCTTTCCTGATTTGCAACCAGTCTATTGTTCCACGTCCAGTTCTAACTGTTGCTTCTTGAGCTGCATATAGATCTCTCCAGAGGCAGGTCAGGTGGTCTGGTATTCCCATCTCTTTAAGCCACAGTTTGTTGTGATCCACACAGTCAAAGAATTTGGCATATTCAAAAAGCAGAAATAGATGTTTTTATGGAACTCATAGTCAACATCATAGTAAAAAAATGAGTCCAAAATGCAGTACTTGAATGCTATCTCAAAAACGACAGAATGATCTCTGTTCCTTTCCTAGGCAAACAATTCAGTATCAGTAATCCAATTCTATGCTCCAACAAGTAATGCTGAATAAGCTGAAATTGAATGGTTTTATGAAGACTTAAAATAGCTTATGGAACTAACAAGAGGACAACTAAAAAGATGTCCTCTTCATTATAGGGAACTGGAATGCAAAAGTAGGAAGTCAAGAGCTACTTGGAGTAACAGGAAAATTTGGCCTTGAAGCAGATCAAGGGATAATAGAGTTTTGCCAAGAGGATGCACAGGTCATAGCAAACGCCCTCTTCCGACCACACAAGAGAAGACTCTACACATGGACATTGCCAGATTGTCAATACCAAAAGCAGATTGATTATATTCTTTGTAGCCAAAGATGGAGAAGTGCTATACTGCCAGCAAAACCAAGACTGGAAGCTGATTGTGGCTCAGATCATGAACCCCATGTTGCCAAATTCAGACTTAAATTGAAGATAGTAGGGAAAAGCACTAGACCATTCAGGTATGACCTAAATCAAATCCCTTATGATTATACAGTGTAAGTGAGAAATAGATTCAAGGGATTAGATCTGATAGACCGAGTGCCTGAAGAACTATAGACTGAGGTTTGTGACATTGTACAGGAGGCAGGGATCAAGACCATTTCCAAGAAAAAAAAAAAAATGCAAAAAGGCAAAATGGTTGTCTGACAAGGTCCTACAAATAGCTGAGTAAAGAAAAGCAGCTAAAGGCAAAGGAGTACGACTTGAATGCAGAGTTCAAAGAATAGCAGGGAGACATAAGAAAGCCTTTCTCAGTGATCAATGCAAAGAATAGAGGAAAACAATAGAATGGGAAAGACTAGAGATCTCTTCAAGAAAATTAGAGATACCAAGGGAACATTTCATGCAAAGATGGGCACAATAAAGGACAGAAATGTTATTCAGAAGCAGAAGCAGAAGATATTAAGAAGAGGTGGCAAGAATAAACAGAAGAACTATACAAAAAGATCTTCATGACCCAGTTAACCACCATGGTGTGATCACTCACCGAAAGCCAGACATCCTGGAATATGAAGTCAAGTCGGCCTTAGGAAGCATCTCTATGAACAAAGCTAGTGGAGGTGATGGAATTCCAGTTGAGCTATTTCAAATCCTAAAAGATGATGCTGTGAAAGTGCTGCACTCAGTATGCCAGCAAATCTGGAACACACAGCAGTGGCCACAGAACTGGAAATGGTCAGTTTTCATTCCAATCCCTAAGAAAGGCAATTCCAAAGAATGCTCAAACTACCACACAATTGCACTCATCTCACACGCTAGCAAAGTAATGCTCAAAATTCTCCAAGCCGGGCTTCAACAGTACGTGAACTTCCAGATGTTCAAGCTGGATTTAGAAAAGACAGAGGAACGAGAGATCAAATTGCCAACATCTATTGGATCATTGAAAAAGCAAGAGAGTTCCAGAAAAACACCTACTTTTGCATTATTGACTACACCAAAGCCTTTGACTGTGTGGGTCACAGCAGACTGTGGAAAATTCTGAAAGAGACGGGAATACCAGACCACCTGACCTGCCTCTTGAGAAACCTGTATGCAGGTCAGGGAGCAACAGTTAGAACTGGACATAGAACAGCAGACTGGTTCCAAATAGAGAAAGGAGTACGTCAAGGCTGTATATTTAACTTATATGCAGAGTATGTCATGAGAAATGCCAGGCTGGATGACGCACAAGCTGTAATCAAGAATGCCTGGGGAAATATCAATAACTTTAGATACACAGATGACAGCACCCTTATGGCAGAAAGTGAAGAAGAACTAAAGAGCTCTTGATAAAAGTGAAAGAGGAGAGTGAAAAAGTTTTCTTAAGCTCAACATTTAGAAAATTAAGATCATGGTATTTGGTCCCATGACTTCATGTCAGATAAATGGAGAACCAATGGAAACAGTGAGAGACTTTATTTTGGGGGGGCTCCAAAATCACTGCAGATGGTGATTGCAGCCATGAAATTAAAAGATGTTTGCTTCTTGGAAGAAAAGCTATGACCAGACTAGACAGTTTATTGAAAAGCAGAGACATTACATTGCTGACAAAGGTCCATCTATTCAAAGCTATTGTTTTTCCAGTAGTCATGTATAGATGTGAGATTTGGACTATAAAGAAAGCTAAAAGCTGAAGAATTGATGCTTTTGAACTGTGGTGTTGGAGAAGACTCTTGAGAGTTCCTTTGGTCTGCAACCAGTGAATCCTAAAATAAATGCGTACTGAGTATTCATTGGAAGGACTGATGCTGAAGCTGAAACTCTAATATTTTGTCCACCTGATGTGAAGAACTGACTCATTGGAAAAGACCCTAATACTGGGAAAAATTAAAGGCAGAAGGAGAAGGGGATGACAGAGGTTGAAATGGTTGGATGGCATCACCGACTTGATGGACATGAGTTTGTGCAATCTCTGGGAGTTAGTAATGGACAGGGAAGCCTGGTGTGCTGCAGTCCATGGGGTCACAAAGAGTAGGACATTACTGAACAGCTAAACTGAATTAGAGATAGAATTTGACTGGTGATATGTTGCCTTTGAGTTTAATGTTAATTACCTTACCCTGATTTTTGACATTTAAGTCTTACAAATGGATCAGTTGAATCGGATCTAGAACCAAGCACAATTTTGTGTTGTGAAAACTTAAATGGTGATTTTATAAAATTTTCATATTACATAGGTTTTAAATTTAAATTAAATGGGCTTAATTGTTATTTTTCCTAGCATAAACTATTCTGATTTCAATATACTGTAAAGTATATATATATATATATATATTAATTTTATATATTTATTTTAATTGGAGGCTAATTACAATATTGTGGTGGTTTTTGCCATACGTTGACATGAATCAGACATGGGTGTAGATGTATCCCCCATCCTGAACCCCTCTTCTACCTCTGCCCCATCACATCCCTCTGGGTTGTCCCAGTGCACTGGCTTTGAGTGTCGTCTTTTCATGCATCAAACTTGTACTGGTGATCTATTTCACATATGATAATATACATATTTCAATGCTATTCTCTCAAATCATCCCACCCTCACCTTCTAGCTCAGAGTCCAAAATTCTGTTCTTTATATCTGTGTCTCTTTTGCTGTCTCACATATAGGGTCATTGTTACCATCTTTCTAAATTCCATATATACTGTAAAGTATTTTTTTTTTTTTTACAATTTACAGTTGATGGCTTATTTGGTGCTAAAGAAAAAGAAAAACTTTTGCATATAATTCATTCATGTATGATTGGCCTTCACCAGTTAGAGATCAATTCCCTTTACTAACAATGAAGAAGGACATATCTTCCCACATATAGTCATTTTTCCTATAAACATAGGCTCCTAGAAAAATAATTTTAAAAAGTAAATAAAAACTGTGTTCATTGCATTTATTCACTCATAAAATATTTTGTCAGCACCTATCATTTGTAAGGGCATACTAATTAATATGTATACTGAATATATATTTCCTGTCCTGAATAATATCACAATCCAGTGACATAAAATAAAACAAAAATTGCAATAAAACTTGATCAGCACAAAGTAGGAACAGAGTGTGGTGGGAATACAGAGAGTGGCAATGCTGCTGACTTGGTCTAGGAAACTCAAAGCAAGCTCTGCCTAAGAGGTGAAATTCATGGCTCTTAATTAGTATGGTTACCAAATCCATTAAGAATCTATTGAATCCAGTGGAGGCCCTAAACTGGAAAAATGCAGATATAACATAAGCACAACATTATTCATAAGTTAGCATATGTCTTATCCATACACCATGTTAGGCAATTCACAGAATGTTGTTATTTTTATGCAAAAGTGAATGGGCCAATTCTATAAGAAAGAACAAGAAATAGAACTCAGACAAATTAAAATTAACTCTGTTCAAAATTAATTTTCTTTTTTAAAAAAATCTCCAATACTGCCTATTCTCTATTTATTTACACATCTACCTTTTTGTCAGTAACCTGTTGTGTTTATTAATTGTTTTAATTTTTTTTTTATTGAAGGATAATTGCTTTACAGAATTTTGTTGTTTTCTGTCAAACCTCAACATGAATCAGCCATAGGTATACACATATCCCTTCCCTTTTGAACCTCCCTCCCATCTCCCTCCCCATCCCACCCCTCTAGGTTGATACAGAGCCCCTGTTTGAGTTTCCTGAGCCATATAGCAAATTCCCATTGGCTATCTATTTTACCTATAGTAATGTAAGTTTCCATGTTACTCTTTCCATACATCTCACCCTCTCCTTCCCTCTTCCCATGTCTGTAAGTCTATTCCCTGTGTCTGTTTCTCCATTGTTGCCCTATAAATAAATTCTTCAGAACCATTTTTCTAGATTCTGTATATGTGCATTAGAATATGATATTTATCTTTCTCTTTCTGACTCACTTCACTGTATAATAGGTTCTAGATTCATACACCTCTTTCTGACTCACTTCACTGTATAATAGGTTCTAGATTCATACACCTCTTTCTGACTCACTTCACTGTATAATAGGTTCTAGATTCATACACCTCATCAGAACTGACTCAAATGTGCTCCTTTTTATGGCTGAGTAATATTCCATTGTGAATATGTACCACAAATTCTTTATCCATTCATCTGTCAATGGACATCTAGGTTGCTTCTATGTTCTAGCTATTATAAATAGTGCTGCAATGAACAATGGGATACATGTGTCTTTTTCAACCCTGGTTTCCTCAGGGTATATGCCTAAGAGTGGGATTGCTGGGTCATATAGTGGTTTTATTCTTAGTTTTTTAAGGAATCTCCATACCATCGTCCATAGTGGCTGTATCAGTTTACATTCCCACCAACAGTGCAAGAGCATTCCCTTTTCTCCACACCTTCTCCAGCACTTATTATTTGTAGACTTTTTGATGATGGCCATTCTGACCAGTGTGAAGTGATATCTCATTGTGGTTTTGATTTGCATTTCTCTAATAATGAGCTATGTTGAGCATCTTTTCATTTGTTTGTTAGCCATCTGTATGTCTTCTTTGGAAAAATGTCTATTTAGGTCATTTTCTCATTTTTTGTTTGGGTTGTTTGATTTCCTGGTATTGAGTTGTATGAACTGCTTTTACATTTTGGAAATTAATCTTTTGTCAGTTGTTTCATTTGCTATTATTTTCCCATTTTGAGGGTTGTCTTTTCACCTTGCTTATCATTTCCTTTGCTGTGCAAAAGCTTTTAAGTTTAATAAGGTCCCACTTGTTTACTTTTGTTTTTATTTCCGTTACTCTAGGAAGTGGGTCATAGAGGATCTTACTTTGATTTATATCATTGAGTGTTCTGCCTATGTTTTCCTCTAAGAGTTTTATAGTTTCTGGTCTTACATTTAGGTTTTTAATCCAATTTGAGTTTATCTTTGTGTATGGTGTTAGGAAGTGTTATAATTTCATTCGTTTACATGTATCTGTCCAGTCTTCCCAGCACCATTTATTGAAGAGGCCGTCTCAAAATTAATTTTCCTGCTGCTTGAATGAGAATTTGTGTATCGTGTGTATGTATGAAACATAGGTACACGTGATCTTTGACATCATTTGAGGTTGTCCTTTTTATTGGAAATGCTGTGAATGCCACCAGTGATACCAAAAAGAAGCAGGCTCCCCATATTCAGTTCTGTGCATGAGGTGTTAGCTAATTTCTATGAAAACCACAAAGTTTCCCCCAAATCCTTTATTTGAATGCAAGTGCCCAAGTTGTTGGGGTCAGATTTGACCAGTGCTTCTTTAATGTCAGTATCAGAATTAATTCAGTCTGTGCTTAATTTTAAAGCTGTTTTAGGCAAATTGAGAGTTCTCTTGTAACTCCAGGGGTCTAAATATATTTTCCTGAAAGAATTTGGCAACATTTGGCACTATCAACCCTGAAAGAGTTCTTTTTATGGCATTTGGCTCATGTAACTGTGAACCTCCAGATTTCTCTTCAAATTAAGTGGGACAAAAGTGTGTGATTTATGTCATTTGTGGTTTAAGATTGCTGTCACAGGTCCAAACAGGAGAGAGTTTATTCATTCTTACAACCAGAAATACCTGTAAGTCAGTCAAGCCACCAAGAAGCTCTATAAAATTGTTCTGAGGATAAACTTTCTTTCTCTTGAACTTTTTTTTATTCAAAATTCAATCAAGGGCTTTGGAACACATGCTCTGAAAAGTTGGCAAACTTCTGTGTAGTGAGATGAACTTTGTATTCTCTTTTCACCTTTTTGACAGATTTCTTTAAAAGGCAGTGATTCAAGACCCTTGCTCTGGAGAAGTTGAAAACTTTTAGGGCAGTAGACAAAACTCCTCTCAGCTTTGCTGGCAGTATTTTATCGCCAGTATATGCCAACACAGAAAGCAGTGAGCTTCAGTGTGGCGCGGGGTTCCTTTCTTCACCAAGGCAGCAAAGCCATGGATGTTGCCAAGCCTCACAGGTGCTCCTACTGTGCTCAAGTTACCAGGCCTTTTCTTCCAAGCGAAGTTTTCTTTGGCAAAGAAACTTTTCACATTCCAAGCATGTCAGTGGGCCTTGTTATTTTCAAAAGGGGATCTAGAAAATAGCCAGTGTTCTTCACTGCTATAAAAAGCAATACATAGTGATAGAACTGCCAATAATTTTGTGGATATGTTGCTGTTCAGTTGCTAAATTGTATCTGACTCTTGGTGACCCCATGGATTGCAGCATTCCAGGCTTCCCTATCCTTCAGTATTTCCTGGAGTTTGCTCAAATTCATATCCATTGAGTCTGTGATGCTGTCTAACCATTTCATCTGCCGTCATCACCTTCTCCTTCCGAGATACAGTCACTGACAGTCTTGCTGCAAACCACAAACAAGCTAGATTCTTTCTAGGGTTCATAGAATCTTCAAGGTCAGTCTAAAAGATGCATGTCTTACTTTGTTTGGAAATATAATGCTTGAAGATTTTTGTTGAAAAAATCCAAAGTACAAATGCATCCATTTTATATCAAGTTGTCTTCTCATGAGAGAAACTTTGATTGTACTGTATATTTATTTCCATGATGGAAAAATGTAATATGCTTCATCAAAATTTATGGCCTCAGACCTCTTTTCACCATTCTTGCTATATATTAAACACTAACTATTTGTTCTATAAAATTTAATGATTAATGAGTTACTATTAGCCATTCACATAAGGACTGGGCCTAAAATGTATAGAGAATGTCATATGCAAAGGCAAAAATTGGAAAGTACCTGTGAGATTTTAAGGATTGTGGGTAGTTTAATGGGGTAGAAGTTTAGCCTATTTGGGGATTAGGGAGAGGATAACTCCAGAATATAAGACAAGGATCCATGAACAAGCTCCTCAGGTTTATGAACCAAGTGTCAAAAAATGATGGATTTCTTCTATTTTCTTTATTAACTAGAAAAAAAGTTTCATGCCAAATGAAGGCAACCTATTGTTTAAATTTGAACATATTTATAGTATCATAGGTTTAATTATTTAAAGTGAGATCTGAAGGCTTGATTGGACTGAAGGATCTGATTCCACTATGGCTCTCTTACATGGCTGGTGAATTGGTGCTGGCTCTTGGAAGGAGATTTCAGTTCTTTTCTATGTGAACCTTTTCATACTGCTCCTGGAGTGTCCTCAAGACACTAACTTCTGCCAGAGTAAATAATTCATGAGAACACAGGATGGAAGTCAGAATGTCTTTTGTGACCCAGTCTCTGAAGTCACATGTAGTTTTTTATGTGGTAGACAGTTGATAACAGCTGTCTTTAATGAGGGGAGGAGCTATCCAAGGGCATGAATATGAAAAGATAAGTCCATGGGACAGATAAGTCCATGGGATTAACCTGGCAAGAATATTGGAGTGGGTTGCCATTTCCTCCTCCAGGGGATCTTCCTGACCCAGGGATCAAACCCACATCTCTTATGTCTCCTCTATTGGCAGGCCAATTCTTTATCACTAGTGCCACCTGGGAAGCTGATAACATGAGTTAGCTGTAGGTATACACGTATTCTCTCCCTCTTGAACCTCTCTCCCACGTTCCACCCTATCTCGCCTCTCTAGGTTGTCACAGAGCACCAGGTTGAGCTCCCTGTGTTATGCAGCAGCTTCCCATTAGCTATCTATTTTACATATGGTAATATATACATTTCAGTGCTACTTTCTCGATTCATCCCACTCTCTCCTGCTCCTGCTGTGTCCATAAGTCAGCAGTAATGCTTTAACAGAATCAAATATTATGATGTAAATTAAATTTATTTTTATCAAATATCGGGTGCCATGTTTTGCTATTAACAATGAAAAAATGCTCAACTATTTATCTCTACCAGTCACTCAGTTGGGCCCGACTCTTTGCAACCCCATGGACTACAGCCTACGAGGCTCCTTGGTCCATGGGATATTCCAGGCAAGGATACTGGAGTGGTTTGCCATTTAAAAAGAAGTCTTCTTACCTAATGCAGAAGCAAAAAATGTTAAGCACTTTCTTCCACATTAGCTATATATATATAGTTTTAGCACTTGCTAAACTTGCTGTTATGAAAGATTCTACCATTCTGGACTTTTAGTTAATTTATGGAGTGCAATAAAATGTAATACAACATTTCAGTTTTTATGAATGCAGTGCAGTATACTAAGAATTAGCATACAGAGATGACTAAGAGATGGTTCTTACCCACAGAGATTCATTTTTTAGCAGGGAATTGACATATCTATATTTAGCCTGCTTAGTGATGACGAAGTGATGGTTCTTACACAAATCTTCATTTTTTAGTGGGGAACTGACATGTCCATACTTAGCCTACTCCTTGGTTAAAGAGATACACATTAGCCATGTGCACAATGATGGTGGGAACACAGAGGAATGAGCCTGAGGCTACCTGCTCTGTGCTGTGGTGCCCTACATCCAGATCAAAAATATATGCAGACAACTTTCCAGTCTACAACTTGACATGGTTGATTCATTTCATTTAGAACCATGGAAAAATTTAGTTTCTGATCAACAAGCCACGCTACCACCTGTGATCATGAAACTCTATCTTTGCATTTACTGTTAATATTTCCTTAGCCTTGAGTAAATGTCTTCACATTCTTCCTGAGATTGGTTCACTTTCATCTCCCATTCTGAATTTAACTGTCAGATAAATCTTAATAACCACTCTATCTAAATTGGGCCCCCAAATTATTTTCTATTTCATTGTCTTATGTATTTCATTAATAAATTGCACAACCTACCATTTCTTGCTCATTTCTATTTACTTTTCTGGCTACATTACTGAAGTGAAAGTGCAGCCTATATGATTTGGAGCAGAAGGTTTAAGGGTCGTACTGGGAGAAGGACTACTCTGGATGTTCTTTTTTGGATATTTAAGGCTGTTTAGTTGTCCAAGAATATGGTAAAGGCAGAAGAGAACTAGCTTTCTGACTAATACTTTACTTTAAAGATGACATATCTGTCCCACTGCAGTTGGGTAACAGAAAAAAAGCTTTTTTTTTTTTTTTTTTTAAGCTCTAGTGTGTTACTGATAATTTATGAAATTTCATTTATTGGTATCTGAATTATGCATGATATTACTAGTTTATTTATGTTAAAATGTGTATATTTCTTTAACATACAATACATGCTATTTAAAAATCATGGATGAGGTACACTTTTAGCAAACAGGATCATCTATCATAATCATTAATTATAATTGAATGACCTTCCTTTAGATTTTAACTCTTATTTCTCCTCCTCTCTTTGATTGACATGTATACTGGGTTACAATGGGTACTTAGATATAAATATTGTTATCTAGGAATTTAATTTTATTTATCTCATTATATAGAGCCCATTTTGCATGAACTGTTCCCTTGGTATTTCTAATTTTCTCGAAGAGATCTCTAGTCTTTCCCATTCTATTGTTTTCCTCTATTTCTTTGCACTAATCACTGAGGAAGGCTTTCTTATCTCTGCTTGCTATTCTTTGAAACTCTGTATTCAAATGGGTATATCTTTCTTTTTCTCCTTTGCTTTTTGCTTCTCCTCTCACAGATATTTGTAAGGCCTCCAGAGACAGCCATTTTGCTTTTTTGCATTTCTTTTTCTTGGGGATGATCTTGATCCCTGTCTCCTGTATAATGTCATGACCTCCATCCATAGTTCATCAGGAACTCTATCAGATCTAGTCTCTTAAATTTATTTCTCACTTCCACTGTATAATCTTAAGGGATTTTATTTAGGTTATACCTGAATGCTCTAGTGGTTTTCCCTACTATCTTCTATTTAAGTCTGAATTTGGCAATAAGGAGTTCATGATCTGAGCCACAATCAGCTTCCAGTCTTGTTTTTTCTGGCTGTATAGAGCTTCTCCATCTTTGGCTGCAAAGAATATAATCAGTCTGATTTGGGTGTTGACCATCTGGTGATGTCCATGTGTAGAGTCTTCTCTTGTGTTGTTGGAAGAGGGTGTTTGCTATTACCAGTGCGTCCTCTTGGCAAAACTATTAGCCTTTGCCCTGCTTCATACTGTACTTCAAGGCCAAATTTGCCTATTATTCCAGGTGTTTCTTGATTTCCTACTTTTGTATTCCAGTCCCCTATAATGAAAAGGAATTTTTTGGGGGGTGTTAATTCTGGAACATCTTGTAGGTCTTCATAGAGCCGTTCAACTTCAGCTTTTCAGTTAGTGGTAGGGGCATAGACTTGGATTACCATGATATTGAATGATTTGCCTTGGAAATGAACAGAGATCATTCTGTCGTTTGAGACTGCATCCAAGTACTGCATTTCAAACTCTTCTGTTGACTATGATGGCTATTCCATTTCTTCTAAGGGATTCTTGCCTATGGTAGTAGATATAATGGTCATCGGAGTTAAATTCACCCATTCCAGTCCATTTTAGTTCGCTGATTCCTACAATGTCAACGTTCACTCTTGCCATCTCCTGTTTGACCACTTCCAATTTTCCTTGATTCAGGGACCTAACATTTCAAGTTCTAGCATTATTGCTCTTTACAGCATCAGACCTTGCTTCTATCACCAGTCATATCCACAACAGGCTCTTGTCTTTGCTTTGGCTCCGTCTCTTCTTTCTTTCTGGAGCTATTTCTCCACCCTTCTCTAGTAGCCACTGTTTCCCCATCTATTTGCCATGATGTGGTGGGACCAGATGCCATGATCTTAGTTTTCTGAATGTTGAGCTTTAAGCCAGCTTTTTCACTCTCCTCTTTCACTTTCATCAAGAGTCTCTTTAGTTCTTCTTCAATTTCTGCCATAGGGTGTCATCTGCATATCTGAGGTTATTGATATTTCTCCAAATAATCTTGATTCCAGCTTGTGCTTCCTCCAGCCCAGCATTTCTCACGATGTACTCTGTATATAAGTTAAATAAGCAGGGTGACAATATACAGCCTTGATGTACTCCTTTTCCTATTTGGAACCAGTCTGTTGTTCCATGTCCAGTTCTAACTGTTGCGTCCTGACCTGCATACAGGTTTCTCAAGAAGCAGGTCAGGTGGTCTGGTATTCCCATCTCTTTCAGAATTTTCCACAGTTTATTGTGATCCACACAGTCAAAGGCTTAGACATAGTCAATAAAGCAGAAATAGATGTTGTTCTGGAACTCTCTTGCTTTTTCAGTCATCCAGCAGATGTTGGCTATTTGATCTCTGGTTCCTCTGCCTTTTCTAAAACCAGCTTGAGCATCTGGAAGTTGACGGTTCACATTTTGCTGCAGATGGTGGTTGCAGCCATGAAATTAAAAGATGCTTGCTCCTTGGAAGGAAAATTATGATCAACCTAGACAGCATATTAACAAGCAGAGACATTACTTTGCCAACAAACATCCGTCTAGTTAAGGCTATGGTTTTTCCAGTAGTCATGTATGGATGTGAGAGTTGGACTATAAAGAAGGTTGAGTGCCCAAGAATTGATGCTTTTGAACTGTGGTATTGGAGAAGACTCTTGAGGGTCCCTTGGAATGCAAGGAGATCCAACCAGTCCATTCTAAAGGAGATCAGTCCTGGGTGCTCATTGGAGGGCCTGATGTTGAAGCTGAAACGCCAATACTTTGGCCAATACTTTGGCCACCTGATGCATTTGAAAAGACCTTGATGCTGGGAATGATTGATAACAGAAGGAGAAGGGGACGACAGAGGATGAGATGGTTGGATGGCATCACCAACTCTATGAACATGGATTTGGGTGGACTCTGGGAGTTGGCAATGGACAGGGAGGCCTGGCGTGCTGCGGTCATGGGGTCACAAAGAGTTGGACACAACTGAGTA
Source organism: Cervus canadensis (assembly GCF_019320065.1). NCBI lineage: Eukaryota > Metazoa > Chordata > Mammalia > Artiodactyla > Cervidae > Cervus > Cervus canadensis. Next base: position 69,200,932 of record NC_057387.1, read on the forward strand.
ACTGAACTGAACTGAACTTCTCTGCTAGCATATTGGGCACCTACCAACCTGGGGAGTTCATCTTTCAGTGTCCTATCTGCCTTTTCATACTGTTCATGGGGTTCTCAAGGCAAGAATACTAAAGTGGTTTGCCATTCCCTTCTCCAGTGGACCACATTTGCAGAACTCCACTAAGTCCTGTCTGTCTTGGGTGGCCCTACATTTTCTGGCTTAGTTTCATTGAGTTAGACAAGGCTGTGTTCCATGTGATTAGACTGGTTAGTTTCTGTGATTGTGGCTTCAGTCTGACTGCCCTCTGATGCCCTCTCTCAGTGGCTATCATCTTACTAGGGTTTATCTTACCTTGGATGTGGGGTATCTCCTCATAGCCGCCACTACTAACCTTTGATGTATGGTATCACCTCTCGGCCAGAACCACACAGCTGTGCCACAGTCATGGGCTCAATAAAGGACAGAAATGGTATGGACCTAACAGAAGCAGAAGATAGTAAGAAGAGGTGACAAGAATACACAGAAGAACTATACTAAAAAGATCATCACGACACAGATGATCATGATGGTGTGATCACTCATCTAGAGCCATACATCCTAGAATGTGAAGTCAAGTGGGCCTTAGGAAGCATCACTATGAACAAGACTAGTTGAGCTATTTCAAATCCTAAAAGATGCTGCTGTGAAGGAGCTCCACTCAATATACCAGCAAATCTGGAAAACATAGCAGTGGCCACAGGACTGGAAAAGGTCAGTTTTCATTCCAATCTCAAAGAAAGGCAATGCCAAAGAATGCTCATAATACTGCACAATAGCACTCATCTCACACACTAGCAAAGTAATGCTCAAAATTCTCCAAGCCAGGCTTCAGCAATATGTGAACCGTGAACTTCCAAATGTTTAAGCTGGTGTTAGAATAGTCAGAGGAACCAGAGATCAAATTGCCAACCCCCGTTGGATCATTGAAAAATCAAAAGAGTTCCAGAAAAACATCTATTTCTGCTTTATTGACTTGCCAAAGCCTTTGACTGTGTGGATCATAATAAACTGTGGAAACTTCTGAAAGAGATGGGAATAACAGACCACCTGACCTGATTCCTGAGAAATCTGTATACAGGTCAGGAAGCAACAGTTAGAACTGGACATGGAACAACAGACTGGTTCCAAATCAGGAAAAGAATATGTCAAGGCTGTATATTGTAACCCTGCTTATTTAACTTATATGCAGAGTACATCATGAGAAACGTTGGGCTGGTGGAGGCACAAGCTGGAATCAAGATTTCTACCAGAAATACCAATAACCTCAGATATGCAGATGACACCACTCTTATGGCAGAAAGTGAAGAAGAACTAAAGAGCCTCTTGATGAAAGTGAAAGAGGAAAGTCAAAAACCTGGCTTAAAGCTCAACATTCAGAAAACTAAGATCATGGCATCCAGTTCCATCACATCATGGCAAATAGATGGGGAAACAGTGGAAACAGTGGCAGCCTTCTTTTTTGGGGCTCCAAAATCACTGCAGATGATGACTTCAGTCATGAAATTAAAAGATGCTTACTCCTAGGAAGGAAAATTATGACCAACATAGACAGCATATTAAAAAGCAGAGACATTACTTTGCCAACAAAAGTCCGTCTTGTCAAAGCTATCCTTTTTCCAGTAGCCATGTATGGATGTGAGAGTTGGATTGTAATGAAAGCTGAGCACCGAAGAATTAATGCTTTTGAACTGTGGTGTTAAGAGAAGACTCTTGAGAGTCCCTTGGACTGCAAGGAGATCCAAGCAGTCCATCCTAAAGGAGATCAGTCCTGGGTGTTCATTGGAAGGATTGATGTTGAAGTTGAAACTCCAGTACTTTGGCCACCTGATGCAAAGAGCTGATTCATTTGAAAACACTTTGATGCTGGGAAAGATTGAGAGCAGGAGGAAAAGGGGACGACAGAGAATGTGATGGTTGGATGGCATCATTGACTCAGTGGAGATGAGTTTTAGTAAACTCTGGGAGTTGGTGATGGACAGGGAGGCCTGGTGTGCTGTGGCCCATGGGGTCGCAACGAGTTGGACAAGACTGAGCGACTGAACTGAACTGATTTCATCATATTAAATCTTATTCTTTCTCTCTGTGTTTGAAATCCTTACTAAAATGGTTGAGTAGATATTTGAAAGGCTAAGAACAGAATACTGACATTAAAAAAAAAATAGAGAAAACACAAAACTAATCTTTAAAATGAACTTGGACAGAAACCAAAAATACAAGACTGGTCAAATTAAAGTAATCTGATCTTTTTTTATGGTAGGCATGGGAGAGCATTTAATTTTTTTATACAATCTTTATACCATTCTGCCAGTTCAAAAATGATAGATATAAAAAGGATTAGATGTTTATAGGTCACAGACCCCATCCCAACTAGTCCATAATATAGCATCTCAATATTTTTGCCTGTTATAATTTTCTTTTTTCTTATTGTAGATATTCTGAGTATTTTATTAGAATTTATTTTCTTTCTTTCTGGGATTTTTTTTAATTAATTTTTCCTTTCTCTAAATCTATTATTTTTTAACTGTGTTCATCCTGTTAAAATAGAGAGTAATATACATATGATATACACAGAACTCCATAAAAGTTCTGCAAAAACACCCAATTACCATTGGAAAAAGGCTCATATCCTATTCTACTTTGAATTTTTTCTTTATTTTTTTCTTTAAATGTTTAATGTTTAATCTTTAAACAAATAAAGATTACTTTATTCACTGCTTACTAAATTGAGTCATTTGCCTGATTTAATATATTCTAAAATAGACTCCTGCTGCATCAGGTCATTTTTTTGGCTATAACCTAGAACCTATAATTTATTTTGAAAGACTGCAGTGACCTGAACTCAATGTCGCTGAACTGAAGAATTATCTCTTTCTGAATTTCTTTTTCCTTATATCAGTTCAGTTCAGTCACTCAGTCTTGTCCAACTCTTTGCGACCCTATGAACCACAGCACGCCAGGACTCTCTGTGCCTCACCAACTCCCAGAGTCCACCCAAACCCATGTCCACTGAGTTGGTGATGCCATCCAGCCATCTCCTCCTCTGTTGTCCCCACTCCTCCTGCCCTCAATCTTTCCAAGCATCAGGGTCTTTCTTTTCCAATGAGGCAGCTCTTCACATCAGGTGGCCAAAGTATTGGACTTTCAGCTTCAACATCAGTCCTTCCAATGAACACCCAGGACTGATCTCCTTTAGGATGGACTGGTTGGATCTCTTTGCAGTCCATGGGACTCTCAAGAGTCTTCTCCAACACCACAGTTCAAAAGCATCAATTCTTCGGTGCTCAGCTTTCTTTAGAGTCCAAATCTCACATCCATACATGACCACTGTAAAAACCATAGCCTTGACTGGATGAACCTTTGTTGACAAAGTAATGTCTCTGGTTTTTAATATAATGTCTAGGTTGGTCATAACTTTCCTTCAAAGGGGTAAACATCTTTTAATTTCATGGCAACAATCACCATCTGCAGTGATTTTGGAGTCCAAAAAAATAAAGTCAGCCACTGTTTCCATTGTTTCCCTATCTATTTGCCATGAAGTGATGGGACTGGATGCCATGATCTTAGTTTTCTGAATGTTGAGCTTTAAGCCAGCTTTTTCACTCTCCTCTTTCACTTTCATCAGGCGGTTCTTTACTTCTTTTTTGCTTTCTGCCATAAGGGTGATGTCATCTGCATATCTGAGGTTATTGATATTTCTCCCAGCAATCTTGATTCCAGCTTGCACTTCCTCCAGCCAAGCATTTCTCATGAAGTGCTCTGCATGTAAGTTAAATAAGCAGGGTGACAATATACAGCCTTGATGTACTTCTTTTCCTATTTGGGACCAGTCTGTTGTTCCATATCCAGTTCTAACTGTTGTTTCCTGACCTGCATACAGGTTTCTCAAAAGATAGGTCAGGTGGTCTGGTATTCCCATCTCTTTCAGAATTTTCCACAGTTTATTATGATCCACACAGTCAAAAGGCTTTGGCATAGTCAATTTCCTAAAAAAAAAAAAAATCTTAAAATTATAAATGTGTACACTTTCTCAGTTCTTTCTTTGTTCTCTTTGCTTTATTCCTCTTACTGAATCTTCGAAATATTTAGTTTTCATTATTATATCCTTAAAGTGTCAAATTAACTTTCATACATTTCAGTATTTACTTACTCTCAAACTTTACCTTTTATTTGTAACAGGACATTTATATTTCTTTGGACTAGGTCTGGTAATTATATATGTGGGAATGAGCTTTGTGGTGAATGACTTGTTTGACAATCAGAAACATAGGGTTATTTTTCCCACTCTTCCTCTCTTAAGACACTTTGAATCATTCTGGCTCCATTTGCTCTATTTAGATTACTGTATTTTCTATGATGCTTTTCTTTCTTATGTATCTTATTTTCAGATTTGAACATTTCATTCATTTACCAAAGTAATTCACAATATCTGATGAAATATTCCCTCACATTCCTTCAAAATATATCTGGATTCATGTTTTTTTAAGACAATATGACATATTTTTATATCACATAAATATGTAGAGAGATGTATAAAATTACCTATATTTCTTTTTAATCTCTTCTACACTGTTCTTTTCAAGATCTCCTGTTTTGGATATTGAATTTGACCTATTGTCAAATGATCAGTTCAGTTGCTCAGTCGTGTCCAACTGTTTGCAACCCCATGGACTGCAGCACGCCAGGCTTCCCTGTCCATCACCAACTCCCAGAGGTTGCTGAAACTGATGTCCATTGAGTCAGTGATGCCATCCAACCATCTCATCCTCTGTCGTCCCCTTCTCCTCCTGTCTTCATTCTTTCCCAGCATCAGGGTCTTTTCAAATGAGTCAGTTCTTCACATCAGGTGGCCCAAGTATTGGAGTTTCAGCTTCAGCATCAGTCCTTACAATTAATATTTAGGACTTGTTTCCTTTAGGACTGACTGGTTGGATCTCCTTGCAGTCCAAGGGAGTCTCAAGAGTCTTCTCCAATACCGCATTTGGAATGAAACTTATGAAATGTGGTGAATTTAGATGCCCTACAAGTAGATAAGAAGATAGACACTGACTTATCAAACTTGTTTACTTCCTAGTTTTAAATAGATTATTTGATGTAATGTTAAAGATTTTCTCCCATAATACTTTTTTCTTATACTAGGATGTACCTTTGAGTTGTCATTGGTATATATACTTTTGACCCCTTGAGATTTCAGAGAGTAGGAAATTTTAATGTTGCAGAATTTTAATTCAAGTTGTGTCATGATGAATGAGGTCAAAATAATGTTGAAAAGGTAAAAGTCTTCAAGTATTATATAATTGCATATACCTAATAGTATGGTTATTAGCAGTGTCAACACAATTATGCTACATTTTGCTATAGAATATAAAGGTTTTTTTAGGAAATTCTATGTTTAACATAACTTTTACTTTTTTTTAAGTATGAGTTAAATTGATCTTTAATATTCATGCTTAAGTCACTTAATATTATTTAAGAAAATGCTGTACATTTATTTCAACTTTATCCTCCAATATTTATATTAATATATTCAATTAATATGTAAGCCAGAGTTAGTAAGTCTATCAGTCATGGCTCAGTCAGGGAAGCTAAAGCAATGCTAGTTATTTTAAACAGATTTGATAAAAATAAATGATATACAAATGTACTGAAAAGGCTAGAATAGGAAAAAAGGGAATATGAAATAATCCAGAGATTCCTAATTACAGGAGGAAAAAAAAATTGTGAAGAGAGAACAAGAGTGAATTTGGGACACCTGTGCTCACTTGCAGGGGCTTCCCAGATGGCTCGGTGGTAAAATTAATCTGCCTGACAGTGCAAGAGGCTCAGGAGCCTCCAGTTAGACCTCTAGGTTGGTAAAATCCCCTGAAGGAGGACACGGCAACCCGTTCCAGTATTCTTACCGGGATAATCCCATGAATAGAGGAGCCTGGCAGACCACGGTCCATATAGCTGTAATGAATCTGACATGACTCAGTGACTGAGCTCACATGTGCACGTGCTCACTTGCAGACTGCGGAGTAGTTGCCTAAACCACGGTAGATAATGGACTGGACTAGATAGCTACTACTTGTCCTTAGGGATACATGACCTAGTAGGTTTTCCAAAAGCAAAATAAGTGCAGATTCATATGTACATAACTGGATATGCTTTGAAAATGTAGAACTGTAGAGTGCAGCTTTGAAAAACAGTTTCATCTCCATCTGTGTTTCTCATGTTTGAATCTACTGTATGAAACAGGCATGTTGGCTGATACTTAGGATAGATCCTTTGAATTCTCAAGATGATTTAAAGAAAAAAAAAAAGTGTCCTGGTCATATATATTCAGAAATCATGTGCATGTTAGGAGCTAATGTGTCTACTATTCCTAGGCAAATGTAATTGATACAATTCCAAATCTTATTCCCTTAGTTTAGAGGTGTCTTGAAGTTGTAGTCTGTTCTGGGAAGGAGAGACAGTATTTCCAAGTGACTTTGATTTCTCTATTTCCTACTCTAGTGCTTATGTGATTTCTGAACTTTCCAGAATTGATGAGAGAGATGATAGGCTGAGAAGAGATATGAAGTAAAGAAATTGCTTTTTGCCTTGTGCTGTTATGTTCTGATATCAGTGTTCTCTGTGCTTGGCAGATCTTCAAAACTAATAGTTTCTTGAATGTTTGCCTTGAATATATCTGCACTGAGAATATCCACAGATATTCCCTCTTATGCAGGATATACATTCTCTTGCTGAATTCTTATGACTTGACTTGTTGTTCACTTAAGTGGTGTTGCGCAATTTGCGACCCCATGGACTACCGCACACGAGGCTTCCTTTCTTTGTCTCCTGGAATTTGCTCAAATTCATGCCCATTGCATCGGTGATATTATCTAACCATTTCATCCTCTATTGTTCCCTTCTCCTCCTGCCTTCAATCTTTCCCAGCATCAAGGTTTTTTCCAATGAGTTGGCTCTTTGCATCAGTGGCCAAAGTGTTGGAGCTTCAACTTCAGCACCAGTCTTTCCAATGATTATTTGGGGTTGATCCATTAGGATTGCTTGGTTTGATATCCTTGCAGTCCAAAGAATTCTCAAGAGATTCACCATCACAATTTGGAAGCATCGGTTCTTTAGCACTCAGTCTTCTTTATGGTCCAGCTCTCACATCCTTACATGACTACTAGCAATGTCATAGCTTTTGACTTTGTCTCTCTTTCTATAGTTCCTTTAGGCTCACCATGACCCAAGAAGCAGTATCTTAAGTTAGAACACCTCTAAGTTTTCCCAGGCTGTTTTTTTTTGTTTGTTTGTTTGTTTATCTTCATCATGGTCTACAAATGGTTCAATTGATGTACTTATGCCCCTTTGTTCTGACAACCTCCAGATGTGTTAGAAATTCCTTAGCTGGTCACTTTAGCAGCTTCTGCTATTTGAGGAATATAGGAAATGCAATATATTTCCTTTGTATCTGTGGCTCTAAGACTCCATTCACTGTGAGTGTTGAAGGCCCTTTCACCTTACATGAAGTGAAGAGATTCATGCCCATAAACCTGCAAGCATTTCTTTCACACACACACACACATAAAACCCTCTCCCAGTGTCTACAACATCAACCATTAGTTGATTGCTGCTTGAAAGCAATAGCACAAAGATGGCTTAGCATCTCAGTTTGGAACATCAGAGTGCCTTTTCATTCATGGTTTAGTCCTCAGTCTTTGAATATGCAAACAATTTGAGAGGGAAAACATCCTGTTTTAAGGGAATTTACAATTTTGTAAATTGGAGCTGAAGTTCCAATACTTTGACCACCCGATGTGAAGAACTGACTCATTGGAAAAGACTCTGATGCTGGGAACAATTGAAGGCAGGAGGAAGAGGGGACGACAGAGGATGAGATGGTTGGATGGCATCATCGACTAGATGGACATGAGTTTGAGCAGGCTCTGGGAGGATGGTGAAGGACAGGGAAGCCTGGCATGCTGCAGTCCATGGGGTCACAAAGAATCGGATATGACTGAGCAGCTGAAATGAACTGACTGACTGACAATTTTCAAGGACAAAAGAAAAGCAGAAGAAAAAGACATGGGTTAAACTGATGTAAAAAGAAGAAACATTAAAATCGTTAATATTTGTAATAAAGAGAGCAAAATAAAACAGGTATATACTAACTGAATATTAAACATGTGAAGAAGCCTTCTAAATCCTTGCAAATTGTGCTCTAGAGTAGCTAAAGGGATATAAACAGAAAATTAAGGACACATGATTGGGGTGGTAAGATTGGCATTCAATTGATTACAAGAAAGTGGTAGAATTTCTTGCTTGCAAACAAGTAGAAAACAAAGATTTGATGGCCAAAGCTAACCTGGTATGCATATGGTTTATTTTCAATTATTTTATGCTTAATTTAACTTTTTGATTAAAAAGGTGCTATGTTATCTGTAGGGAAATTGGTATTCTCAGGAAAATGCCTTTTTTGAAACAAATTTCAGTTAGAACACTGAAGTATGTACCATTGACTGCTTGAAGCATATTGACATTTGAATGAACCTAAACAGAAACCAGATTATTAAACTGTTACAATCAGAGAGGGATGAGACTGTTTTGTTTTTACCTTAACTCATGGTCTTTAGTGGTGAGGGGAATGTTGAAGATTCTGAAAATAATGTCCTGGGAATAGTTACGAGGTGTTGTTTGAGTTGGATTCAACTTCACCAAATTTAAAGTGCTGTTTTTCATAACTTCAATTGGAGTTTTCTTTTGTATTCATTATAATCTGCACATACTTAGTCACATGAACCTTGTAATAATCATTAGTCTTCTTTCTTGCATGTGTATGCACACACACACACACACACACACACACACACACACACACACACACACCACACAATTGCTTTCCTTTTGAGAAGGTTCAGGGTTGATGGACTTGTTCTCTGATTTTTTTGTCAGTGCTCTTACTGAACTTGCCAATTTAACTGCTGAGGGTTAGCAGCTGACAAATTCATCATAATCAGCATCTATTCCATTTCCATTTTATACTCAAGGTCTATTGTTGCCAATTCATTCAAGAAGGTGTTTTTATTTAAGTGGTGCTTAAGTGCTGGCTCTGTGCACTGTGAATGCAGTCCTCCTAGGGAACTATTCTGTAGAATGGTTCATTCTATGTGATTCTAGGCTACTGTGATGCTCTTGTCTATTTCAGATTCATCTGAGAATTTTCTTTCTCTAATTCAAGAAATGTTTATCAGGCTTGAACTATCCTCCAGCACTTTGTGAGCTGTGTGAGTGTGGAATTCAGAGGAAGATTTTGACAAAGTCTTTGCCAGCAAGGAGTTACATATGATTTTGGATTTGACAGTTATAGTATGTAGTATACAATCTATATGTAGTAGACAATTAAGTGTGAAAATATTCAGTAGTTTATCAGGAAATAAAATTATGGAAGATTTTTTATGTCTTAATATCTTATTTTTTTCATCTGCTTATGTGTCTAGCAATTATGCTTTGCAGCTGTGTGTATTGAATACTTTCTTTACCTCAGGATATATAGGAAATCTTTTCTGAGTTAAATGCCTACAACCAGCATTTTATTTCATCAGGACCTCTTAAATATTTACCAGAATTACCAATGATTACTAATATAAGTAAAAACTGAATGTCTTGTGACTCCTTTGATCATAAAATAATTCCATATTTCTGTGTATCTGAAGATCTTCTCTCCACGTTCTTGACATGCTATTGGTGTTTTGTACTTAATACAAAAAGATAGTCCTTGTGTATTTATTACTTGATAGCATATCATCAAGTTGCTGAGTTTCTCTATCATGCCTTATATCCTTCAGGGATTCTGCACAGTAGAAAATCCAAAATCCTTTTTGTCTTCTTGATCACAGTATTGATCTGGTGTCCAGGAACACAAAGGATTCTGTTTTTTTTTTCTTTTTTTCCTTGAACATTTAACTGGGTTCTTATTGTTAAATGAAGAATAGATTAATGTTGGAAAATTTTTGATGCCTGATGAAACGGAATTCTTCATTTTATAGTCTTATAAATATCTCAGTTTCTTTTATTTTCCCGTTATTTCTAGCTTGATCTTCTGTCTGGACATCTACAATAGCCACGCCATATCCATTAATGCATCCTTTATCTTGCTTACATATTGTTCTCTCCGAAATGAAGAAAGGCCCATGTACCTTACCTGCTTAGAAACCTGAATGGCTTCTCCAAATTTAGAGGAAAGAAATTACCTTCCTTAGCATAATATTCACATTCCTTCAACATCAGACAATCACTGTTATCATCTACATATACTAAATGTATTTTAGTTTAGTATCTTAACATGTACTAGACTCTAATCACATTGCATGACTTGATGTTTTCTGAATTTTTCACAATCTATTTCACCTCCATGCGTTCTTTCATTGTGTTCTGTTTGCCTGAGATGATCTTTCCCTACGTAGTTACCTGATAAGATCCTAACAATTTTTCAAAGTTTAGGTCAGATTCTACTGCCTTCATTCTTAACGAAAATTTCCCTTTCAAGTACTCACAATTTGTTTTGTTTCTATTCATATTAAAGAATATATCACACTCTGGTTCACATGATTATTAGATGTAAATGTTCTCCTTATCCTCCCTCAAGAACATAGCCATATCTGCACTGGTAGGCAGTGCCTTCTGTTTGGTGTTACATTGGAATCTCTTTATTTTATTAAAATATGTTGAATCACAGAATATTGGTAATAATGTCTTTCCTGTATTTTTCTAATGTTTCTTGGAACACAAAGATGTTTGAAGGCTTTACTTCAGTTCACCAGTGCTCATCAATGAAGTGATTATTTTAGAAAGATTACATGCTTTTGGAGACAGAGATGATCTCTTTCATCTTTGTACACCAATGTGTTTTGAGCAGAAATCATTTTCAGATGATTATATAAATGATATATTTTTTTTAAATTTACTGTTCTTGTACATTAACTGGTGGAAGGCAGAACCCAATGTAGAACTGAATCTCCTAACATACAGAGTAGTTCCTTTGACATTGAAGACTACTTTTTATTGAAGCATCATGGTTTAGTGGAAGGGATATAAACTTCCCCTGGGAATAGATCCAGCTCCAATCTCAGCTTAAACATATTAACCTATGATTTGTTATTTAATTAAATATAATAATGTTATTTATGCATATAATGCTTTGCAACCTGTTATTTAATACTTCATCATGGGTATTTATCCTTGCCAGTGCATGAGAGCTAGCTCATCCTTATTTATCACTACAGAAATTCAGTGGATGTAGCAGACTTATTTAAAGGTTTTTCTAAGAGGGAAGCCACTTAGAAAGCATTGACAGCTTCATTTAGATTCATACTTTAAACCTTTTAAACCTTAATGCACTACTTACCGGTTATGTGACACCTTTGCTAAGGTCTGACATGGGAAAACATAGTATTTAGAAAATTGCAAAGAATTACTAAGGCTAGAAAATATTTAGCAAAAGAAACTTTTAGCCTTTGTATAATAAGGGAATACTACCAGCAGGTGGCAGCAACTTTGAGTAGGAATCAAACTCCAAAACCAGTGCTTTGTTCATTATAGTTGGCTCAGGGAGCAAATAACCTGGTAAACATTATATCCTGGGATTTCACTTTGTGTTATATTGTTACATATTGTAGTATATATAAAAATGAAATAATATGTGTGTCATCCAAAGTGAAAATATATCAGGTGGTCTTAAACTACCTTTTGAATTTCTTTCTATTAAATATCTTTCTATGCCTATATTTTATTCAGATCTTTTGTGCTTGAGTCAGTCTCATTGTTTCCTGGATTTTATGCTTATCAGAGTTGATTTAAAAACTACGCATTTAAAATAAATATCCAGATACAAATTGTTTGTCATAAAGGCGTTGAAACGGCAAGACACTGTAGTAGCCAGAACACAAACTAGCATTACCATCACCTTTGTACCATCAAATAGATCTGATGTGTGTCTGAAAAATTAGTAATTTTCTTAGCAAGTAAAAAAATATTACTTACATCATCTATTTTAGAAAGCTCTCATTTTACTATGTTTTCCTCTACTTTGGTGCTATATACTTTAAATTAATATACACTTAATTATAGCTGGTCTTTTTAATAAGCAAAAGAGAGAATTAAGTGTGCTGCTTATTTGCAATTATTTGGCCTTATTTACAGAATCTTTAATTTTTGCTTTAAAGTTGAGAGAAACAATTTAGAAATATATATATATACTCATATATATATTCCTTTTGCATATCCTAATAGCATAACATGATACAATTTTTAAATAAATATTTAATTTTCAATTTGTGTAATTTAATACAGCTTTTAACTGTGACCTAATATGTTATGTGTGCATTTTTTGCTACACCATAGCATTAGAAGACACAGAACTATATAATAATTTGTGAAATTCAGAAGTGTTAAATGCTTATTGGGAATGCTTCACACACGTTTCTGTAGAGATCTTGCATTTGAAGACTAAATTCACTTCCATATAAATAAATACTTTATATGGAATATCTAAATAATCAGACTAGGAAGAAAGTTTACTATATACATTTCTAACAGCTTTACATCTGGGCTCACTGAAATGTACTAAATCAGAGTACCAGTTTACTAATTGTGAATTCTTTTCATGGTATTTGAAAGATTCAAACATTTATAGTATTTGGGAAAACAACTTTTGAATCATGTACCTTAAAGATTTTCAACTATGATGCAATGGCTTACATTTGAAGTTATTCATAAATGTGCAATTGCTTACATTTAAAGTTATTCCTGAATTCCCATCTGTGATCCGTGAAACTAGTGTAAAACAATGAGTGGGGCCAAGGGCATAACTCTCCTGAGAGATGCGTGCTGGTCTTAGTCACTCAGTCATGTCCTTTGCTGCCCCATGGACTGTAGCCCACCACCAAGCTCCTCTATGGGATTTCCCAAGAAGTATGCTGGAGAGGGTTGCCATTTCCTTCTCCAGGGATCTTCCCAACCTAGGGATCAAACCTGCATCTCGTGAGTCTCCTGCATTGCAGCTGAACTCTTCACCACTGCGCCACCTGCAAAGACTGGGAAAGCTAAAAATTCTCCTAAGCAAGGATCAGATGAGTTTTCACAGATTATTTTAACTTTCTGGTCTGTTTTCTCGTAAGTAAAGGTGCATTGTAAAAGAATCTAAGCTCATAAAGAATCTGCCAAGAGACTTGGGTTCAATCCCTGGGTTGGGAAGAGCTCCTGGGGTAGGGAATGGCAAACCACTCCAGTATTCTTGCCTGGAAGATTCCATAGGCAAAGCAGCCTGGCAGGCTACAGTCCATGGGGCTGCAAAGAGTTGGACAAGACTGAGCAACTGAGCATACACACACAGTGAAGATTTAATGGAATAATAACATGCCAAGCAGATCTGGTTCATAGACTTTATCAATTCATGGTCGTGATTTTTATCTTTATAGAATGTGTCAACCCTTTAAATATTTTCTTTCTGAGTCTACTTTCCTAGTGGTACCACTGGCTTCCTGCCTCATACCCATCCATGCTCACTTCTAAGTCACGATGTGTAGAAATAACTCTAGACATAAATTCTAAACGAATAGGCTTTTGTGTCTGAACTCCATGATGTATTAACTATTTTAAGAAACACAGTCAAGCTTCTTGAGCCTTGTATATATCTATAAACCAGGGGAAATGATCCTTAATCCAATGAAATCATGGGGGATATGTCTCAGTCCTTTCACATTACCAGATGTGAAAATCATTTATAGACTGTCATCAGCTATCCATGATTCCTTCGTGTCATTCCACAGTAAGATCCAGGAAAGGTCTTTTGAGTCAGGGACGTAGTAGCACTCGTCCACGAACATTCCGGCTCATTATGAAGAAATACTTCTTGCCTCCTCTGTCTGTCTGACATTCTGTTTAATAAAGTGTCACAAAATAAAGTTTTGTGGATAAGAAGGAAATGTAATATGTTTACCAGAAGAGAAAAACAGATATATAGAGGTTGTGATTTTTCCAAAATTGACCTGAGTTAATTAGTGACAATCCAGGAAATAAATACTCAACAGCATGCTTCCCTTTCCTTTCCTGCTCATCTAAAAAGAGATACAATTTATACTCCACAGTAGGTGATCACACCTGCATGCACAATAGAACCCCCTTCTGGTGTTTTCCAAGGGCTAAAGAAATAAAAAAGTAATACAAGAAAGTAACGCACCTGTGTACTTTTTGCTACAACTGCCATGTATTGTAACTGGCCAAATGTTTTCAAATAAGAGTATTCTGAAGCTAACTTTATATAAAAACAAAATGAAAAAGACAAAAACTCTATCATTTCATTCTGCCTGTGCTCAGGATGCCTCTGCCACATGACTGCTAATGTTATTTTCATTATAAAAAGGGAAAAAACAAAATAATGTTGTTTGGTTATTTTCCCTCCTTCCTGAAACACATGCAAGTAACTGGGATTTACATTCTTGAGCAAAAGATTATTTTGTTGCTTTTCTTATTTAAAGTTAAAAAAATAAAATTAAGCAATAAATCATAGCAGATTTGTGTTACTAGATGATTATAGCACACTTTAGGGCATATTTTAAAGTGTGAATCCAAGTGGCTTTATCCCCTTCAGGGACATGTAGTAATCCCTCTGAAAAACACTGCCTGGAGTATTATATTGATATTATGAAATATTTGAAAAGGAAATCATGTAGATCTGTGCTTTTACTAGGCGATATACATATGGCAAAAGATGGATAAAATATAAAAATGGTTAAAACAATTTTGTTGATATACCTAGTTAAATGTCTTATACTATTGATGTCTCAAGTATTTGGAGCATTTCTTAGAATCAATTAAATGATTAAAACTAGACAGTTGATCATAAGTTGACTGCCTCTGTTAATGTGGTTAAAATTCAAGGTGTACGAATTTACTGGAAAATGAAATGGTGTGAAAGTTGAGGATTAATGTTTCATACTTTAAGAAATGGCATCATTTATGGAAATACATAGTTTCAGAATAAAATTCTAACCTGTAAAAGCCTCCCTTTTGACAGAGCTTTAAAAAATCTTTCCATTATTGCAGGGTAATAGCTTGACTGTAATGTCTGCTGTTAAAGGAGCAAGTGCCTGTACAAATATTAATCTTACATTATTACTGCTAAATATTCAACTGATTTGAATATTAAAATAGCCCAAAGGCTCTTCAATAAAATATGTGATTACTGAAATAGTACAGTCCTTTTTATCATGCCAGGCATATTCCATACATATATTAACAGATTTCATAGTTGCTTAAGTTAAGTAAATATATTAATTTATAATAGTGGCAAAGCCTGAAGTTTAATTTGGGGCCTTTAGAAATGTTCTTCCCATTATTATTTGAACTTATCTAGTACATTGTAATAAAATTTTGATTCTGTGGGTAAAAGTTTAACTGTGGAAACTTTATATTACATTTTTATTTCTGGAAACTCAGATATAATTCTTAAGAATATCTTTTAAAATAATAATAGCTAACACTTATATAGCAATTTCTATGTCAGGCTCCAGTCTAAATACTTCGAGTTATTAAAGTTTTTAATATTTGTAACAAATGTATAAGGAAGGTTCTATTAGTAGTACCATTTTGTAAATGATTGAATTGAATCTGAGAGTGTTTAGGTCATCTCTTCAAGGCCATACAGTTAGGAAGTGTTTAAGCCAAGATTCTAGTCCATATGGTCAGATTTCATAGTCTCTGCTTTTGCTCAAATTTATTTAATGAAGATGGATTTTAAATAACCAGGATGCTTTTTTAAAAGAATATATTCAGATGCTAAATATTACTCTGTGAATAATAAAATTTTGTGAAAACACTTTATGTGTGTGAAATGGCTTCATCATTCTATGTGTGAAAACTGAAAGGAAACTGATTAAAGTGAACTATGAAATTGTGTCCCAGTGTCCTATTTTACAGTATGTAACTTAGAGTCTGTAAATGACTCATTAATGCTGAGGAGAGTACAGAAAAGCTGAAGAATTTACCTGAAGTGCTTTATCGCTAGCTTTCTCTCTGCCATTGCAAGGTTAGAGAAACTATAAGCAAGGACAAACAAGTATAATTTCAAAGTTGGCAAATGTTCCTTTCAGCTTCCCACCGTAGTCCTTATTCTCTAAGTTCTCCGTGGTTCTTACTTTCCCTGTTCACAAGTTTCCAGTCTTCTTTATTTGCATCTCAGTTATTTAGAATTCTTAGTCTGGCTTGCCCTAGATTAACCCATACTCACAGAATCCGGATTTTAAGGGTTTTTAAGTTGTCAAAGCCAGTTATCTTAAAATAATTGAATCAGTTATAGAAACATACTCAATGAATAGTCTTTTCTGTATTAATGGGATTTATTAGCAGGATGCTTCTTGTTAATGCGACGAGGCAAGTGTTTTGTAGTCAGACAAACTTGATTCTGTTTTCCAGCTTTGCTATGCTTTTAACTCTGTGAATTTGGGTAAGTTAGTTTATCAAAAAATTCATTTTCTTATCTGTAAAATTGGAGAAAGTAGTATCTATCTCCTTGAATTAAGGTTTTTTTTTTGTTTGTTTGTTTGTTTTTTTAATGAGTGTAAAGTGTTTACCACATGGTAGACACTTCATGAACAATGCTCCTTTTTCTCCTATTGAACATTGCCAGTGGTGGAAAACACGACATGCTGAGGCAGTTCTTCCATACCATATCCTTGCATTAGCCTCAGCCCTCCTCCCTTTAGATCTCATCTGCCCTTTTCTGGTTATTTTTGTATTCTGCAGGGTTTCTGACTCATGTAAACTGGTCCCGGTACCTGTCGGGATCTCAATGTTCTCAGCTGAAAGGACAGATTTCACAGGACAGGTTTTACAATCTCTTCCCCTCTTCCTGTCTATAATATTTGGCAATACTTTGTGACACTCTTAGATTTAAGTCTTTCCCATTTTGCTACTCAGTAACTGTGAAGCTAGTGACAATGTGAATATATTTTCCTGCCCTTAACTTGTCATTTTTGGAAGTCGATTTTAAGGAGGTAATTCTAATGACAGTGTTTAAGGCAGAAAAGCATTTCATTTTCAAGCAAAATCTTAAGTTGAATTTCAATATCCAATACAATTACAAGTGGAATAGCTCCTGAATAAAGTAGGGTTGAATATAAAGGACACCTCTCTGTTTGGCTTCTTGGCCTAAAATTCATCTTACTGCCACAGTTTCCTTATAACAAGTGGCTCTTAAAGTAACTCCATGGAGACTTTGAATTTCTTGAAACATGATTTTTAAAATTTTTATTTGGCTGTATTGAATCTTAAGTGCGGCTTGTGGGACCTTCGTTGTGTCAGGCAGGCTCTTGCATTGCAGCACATGGACTCTGGTTACGGCATAGCATCTCTGTCGTGTAGGGGATCAGGAGTTGTGGTGCTCAGTCTTAGTTGCTCCTCGGCATGTGGGGTCTTAGTTCCCAGGCCAGGGATCAAACCATGTCCCCTGCATTACAAGGTGGATTCTTAACCATTGGACCACCAGGGAGCTCCTGAAACAATTTTTAAACCACTGCTTTAAATCAAAGATGGTTTTTATGGGGGCGGTCTTTCAATAACTATGGCAAACCGAAGTGAACTACCTGTTCTACGCAGGGGCTTAAGGGCCCAGCGGAGATTTAATTTCAAGGCAGCCTCAAGCTGCCATTTTTCTTTCTCCTGCTTCTCAAAGAACTGATTATCCTAGTGATTAAATAGGAAAACCTTTTAGGGTGGTTAAAGGTCCATGTAAACAATAGAAAACAAGCATGCAATAGAAAACTTTAAGACAATTTTAAGAAATAGTGCATAAAATATGGTTGTTTTAAGAGTACTACCTCAAATGTCTCTTTTCTTCTTTTGGTGTTCTTCCTATGTCTGAAGGTCAGTGTCTTCCTTCCCAGGAAAGTGTGTAGAATTCTCAGACACTATTGTTGTATGATTACAGTGAACGTTAAAATATTTGTCATTCTTTCCAAGGTATGGAGTGTTAACCCAATGATGTGACAATTTCATTAACTCTAATTACATTTGGTTGAGTTAGTGTTCTCACGTGGTTTCAGTTTTCTTCTTTGAAAAAAAGTATCTTTAGTTTTTATCAGCATAATTATTACATTTAGGAAGAGCCAGGGTTGTTTATCTTACTTGTATAATTGATAGACTTACTCTTATTACTCCATGAGTAAGTATAACCTTACATCATATACTATTATAAGTTCTAAATTATAAAATTGCATTTCTTCTCATGCTACTCTTACACAACACATAGTGGTGTGTGGTATTCTGTCTTGAATATGCCTCCCCCATAGACTTTTCTATGTTTCTTAAACCTTAAACAGATGATAGTAGTTCAGTAGTATTCCTAGTTGTGACCTGACCTGTAAGAATTTTGCAATCCGGATTTTCACTTGTGCTAAGTGAACAATAGAGAATGCTGATTTGACATATTTTGCAGCTATACGAGGACTGGCTTCGTATTTTTTACAACCTGTTTGCAAAACTTTATGCATTTCTCTACATTTCATCTCCTTTTTAACATTTCTTAAGACATATTTTAGATGGGAGAAAGAAATCAGTAACAATTTTTATAACAGGTTTACATTTTTCAATACAAATATATTTTTTCACATACTTTTTGTCCATAGACCTACTTCAATTTCCAAATTAGATAAGGCATAAAGACTGAATTGGGTTACTATTTTTTCATGTTCTGACTTATTTCTCTTTAAGATATTATTATCCCCTTAATTAGATAATGCATAAGCACAATTTCTGCACAATTGTGAGGATTTCTGGAAATAGGTTTCAGTTTTAGAATTATCCCATACTATTCAAACACTACTTTTTCTTCCATTCTGTTGCATATATCTTTTGAAGCACAAAGTATAAAATTTGATTTTTTTTTAACTTGGCACATTGTTTTCTATGAAAAAAAAAACAAAAAACATATTTTCTAATGAAATAAGCTTATAGAAGGCAGAATTATTTGTCAAAAAATACATCAAAATGACTCTGTTATGGGCACATGATACTTGATAGAGTGTTAATGATCCATTCTATGAGTGCCACAGATTTAATGACCCAGAGTTGCCTACTCACACAGCCATTCTAGTTGCTAACTAGCCATCCCCTTACTTGCTTTTTCTTGTATCTTGATCAGCACACAAAGCAGTGCTGAAGTTGCCCCTATTCCTTTCTCTTTTCTTCTTTCCATCTCTAAGTAGATGTCTTTCTTATTTTGTTCCCTTTCTCTTTTTCACTAGTCTATTCTATATTTTTCAGTGTTTGTCTGTGAACTTTAAGATTCAATCTTTGCATATGAATTCAAATAGTTGGTTGATATCTTCTTTAACCAGTCATTGGACTCAATTGTCTTTGTCCCCAAACATTTTAGAGGTATTTATGCTATTTAATATTCTTAACATTTGATTTTTATGATTGCTCAATTCTTTTGCACCTTTCATTTTATTTAATTCATTTCTTTACACATTTTGTTGAGCATCAGGCCGTAATTAGGGATATAAGACACAGTTCTTGCCTTCAAAGAGCTCGTGGTTTAATAAGGGAAATAAACATTGAAACTCTTGCAATTTTTGAATTAACAATCCATTTACTAGAGCTGGAAAATGACTGCTAAAGCAACCAGACAAAATGTTGTATTCTCATTTCCTTCCCATCTTTCAATTCTTAATAATAAATCAGTTAAATGAGAACAACTTCACAGGTAGAACGGGGTAGCACTTTAGTTGATCCAGCGAACTATCTGCATTATGTCACTTCTGGAAATGTTTTTGGTAGAAACTACAAAGAAAGACAAAATTACCCTTCTTTGTATCGGTAATATTATTAAATGCTGCTAAATGAAAATCAGAATTCAGTGTATGATTCTAGGTAGATCACAGAAATTAGAGCTTTGCTTTATTTTCTCATTTTAAACCTGAGCTTGTTTATCTCCCTCAGTTACTTTTTCTGTCTTAGTGCTATATACTGGTTTGAGATTGATGGTGAATTCAGAGGTTTGATAATATCTTGTTAACTTTTGATTTCCAGGGATTAGCACAATGCCTGGAAACTTAGAGATGTTCTCTCTAGAGAGTTATTTACTAACTCATTCAATAAATTACTGTATTCCTTAATAAGGACTTTAAAAACCATGATACAGTAGTATGGAGCTAGTTAAAAACCGTTTTGTGAATAAGTTTTATGTGACTAATTAGGCACTTTGGAAATACCTGGTCTTCAATATGGTAAGAACATTCTGAGATAATTTGGGTTCAGTATAAACTTCAGTATCTGTATGTGTGCTAAGTTGCTTCAGTTGTGTCCAACTCTGTGATTCTATGGACTGTAGCCCACCAGGCTCCTCAGTCCATGGGATTCTCCAGAATACTAGACTGGGTTGCCATGCCTTCTTCCATAGGATCATCCTGACCCAGGGACCAAACCCACAGTTAAGTCTTCTGCAGGCAGATTCTTTACCACTAGTGCCACCTGGGAAGCCCCCAGTATCTGTATCCAGTTCCAGTTCAGTCGCTCAGTCATGTTCAACTCTTTGAGACCCCATGAACTGTAGCATTCCAGGCCTCCCTATCCATCACCAACTCCCAGAGTCCAACCAAACCCATGTCCATTGTGTCGGTGATGCCATCCAACCATCTCATCCTCTGTCATCCTCTTCTCCTCCTGCCCTCAATCCTTCCCAGCACAAGGGTCTTTTCAAATAAGTCAGCTCTTCGCATCAGGTGGCCAAAGATTTGGAGTTTCAGTGTCAGCATCAGTACCTCCAATGAACACCCAGGACTGATCTCCTTTAGGATGGACTGGTTGGATCTCCTTGCAGTCCAAGGGACTCTCAAGAGTCTTCTCCAACACCACAGTTCAAAAGCATCAATTCTTCGGCACTCAGCTTTTGTTACAGTCCAACTCTCACATCCATACATGACCACTGGAAAACCCATAGCCTTGACTAGACAGACCTTTGTTGGCAAAGTAATGTCTCTGCTTGTTAATATGCTGTCTAGGTTGGTCATAACTTTCCTTCCAAGGAGTAAGCGTCTTCTAATTTCATGGCTGCAATCCCCATCTGCAGTGATTTTGGAGCCCCCAAAAATAAAGTCTGACACTGTTTCCATTGTCTCCCCATCTATTTGCCATGAAGTGATGCCATGATCTTAGTTTTTTGAATTGAGCTTTAAGCCAACTTTTTCACTCTCCTCTTTCACTTTCATCAAGAGGCTCTTTAGTTCTTCTTCACTTCCTGCCATAAGGGTGGTGTCATCTGCATATCTGAGGTTATTGATATTTCTCCCAGCAATATTTATTCCAGCTTGTGCTTCATCCAGCCCAGCATTTCTCATGATGTACTGTGAAAATAAGTTAAATAAGCAGGGTGACAATATACAGCATTGATGTACTCCTTTTCCTATTTGGAATCAGTTTGTTGTTCCCTGTCCAGTTCTAACGTTGCTTCCTGTCTTGCATACACGTTTCTCAAGAAGCAGGTCAGATGGTCTGGTATTCCCATCTCTTTCAGAATTTTCCAGTTTATTTTGATCCATACAGTCAAAGGCTTTGGCATAGCCAATAAAGCAGAAATAGATATTTTTCTGGAACTCTTCATTTCTGCCATAAAGTTGGTGTCATCTGCACATTTGAGTATCTCTATAGACCTCCCTATTTTTAAACTTGTAAATACATGGAGTTTAAGCAGTGTCTGGCCTTTTTTTTTTTTTTTTTTTTTGATAGGGTCAATGAGAAGGTTATACTACATGAGACATAAAACTTAGCAATATGTTTTATGAGTCATGTTTTGGTGTGTAGACTAGAAAGTGTTCCTTAAAAGTTTAATAGACTTTCTTGATTTTTGGACCATAAATCATCTGTGGGAAAGTGAAATTTGATTGTTTCACTGTAACTCCCAAGTGGCAAATCGTTTCAAGAGCTCTATGAATAGGTGCATTTGCAATCTGATTGGCTACCCTAAAGGCAAGAGCAATTATATTATGCTAATGTGCATGTTATGCTCAGAAATCTGAATGTACCATTCTAATACATCAATGTATATTGTCTTTTTCAAGAGGTGAGCTTATAGCTGTCAAGTTTTGTGTAAAGAAAGGTTTCAAAGATTAGCAATTGTCAAGTTTAGGGAGCTTGAAGCATTCTTACATTTCATGATAATGATTGAACCTTTCTTTTGACAGTAAATACGGAGCTGAATATAGTGATAACCTTGACTAAGTATAACGTGGCTGTGCAAACATTCTGGGAAAGGCTTTTTACATCTTTATGTGACAATTATAACAACCTGAGGAAAATTATTTGGAAATTTGCTCATTAAGAACTTTGCAAAATAGCATTTTGTTTGCATTGCCTAATAAAATGGAACAGTGGATACATAATTTTTCCTAGAGCATATAATTTATGCTAAAAAATGCTGCAACTTTTTTGACACTGTTTACCAAGGATTTTTATTTATTTTATTTTATAGCTCATCATAATTTGTAACAGGAAGTTCAGTTCAGTCACTCAGTCATGTCCGATTCTTTGCGACCCCATTAAGGGCAGCACGCCAGGCCTCACTGTCCATCACCAACACCCGGAGTTTACTCAAACTCATGTCCATTGAGTCGGTGATGCCATCCAGCCATCTCATCCTCTGTCCCCCTCTTCTTCTCCTGCCCCCAATCCCTCCCAGCATCAGGGTCTTTTCCAATGAGTCAACTCTTCCCATGAGGTGGCCAAAGTATTGGAGTTTCAGCTTCAACATCAGTCCTTCCAATGAACACCCAGGACTGATCTCCTTTAGGATGGACTGGTTGGATCTCCTTGCAGTTCAAGGGACTCTGAAGAGTCTTCTCTAACACTACAGTTCAAAAGCATCAATTTTTCGGTGCTCAGCTTTCTTCACAGTCCAACTCTCACATCCATACGTGACCACTGGAAAAACCATAACCTTGACTAGACGGACCTTTGTTGGCAAAGGAATGTCTCTTCTTTTGAATATGCTATCTAGGTTGGTCATAACTTTCCTTCCAAGGAGTAAGCATCTTTTAATTTCATGGCTGCAGTCACCATCTGCAGTGATTTTGGAGCCCCCCAAAATAAAGTCAGCCACTGTTTCCACTGTCTCCCCATCTATTTCCCATGAGGTGATGGGACCAGATGCCATGATCTTAGTTTTCTGAATGTTCAGCTTTAAGCCAACTTTTTCACTCTCCTCTTTCACTTTCATCAAGAGGCTTTTTAGTTCCTCTTCACTTTCTGCCATAAGGGTGGTGTCATCTGCATATCCGAGGTTATTGCTATTTCTCCCGGCAATCTTGATTCCAGCTTGTGCTTCTTCCAGCCCAGCATTTCTCATGATGTACTGTGCATATAAGTTAAATAAGCAGGGTGACAATATACAGCCTTGACGTACTCCTTTTCCTATTTGGAACCAGTCTGTTGGTCCATGTCCAGTTCTAACTGTTGCTTCCTGACCTGCATACAAGTTTAACAGGAAGAATCCCCTTTAAAATTCAGTAAACAAAAGTAAAAGCTACATCTCTTGCTTCAACTAACACAGAAACATAAGAAGATGTATAATATACACTACAGACTTTTCACTTTTTATTTTAGATGTAGAAAAAAGTTAATGATGTGATGCTTAAAATCTTTAGTGCATAAAATTTTTCTCAAATAATTTCTAATATGTTCTTCAGTAATAAGTCATGTAACTAGATGACTGTGCATGAGAAATTACCTGTGTAAGTCAAACATTTTATTCTAAATTTTTCAAGGGTGATTCCATGAGTTAAGAGACAATAACTTGTGTAATAGCTGAGTTATAAAAGGTGATTTTATTTTGAAATAGTTTATATGGTACTTTTAAAGGTTTTTCTTAATATGATGAAGTAAGTGATATGTACCCTAGTTTTAAGCAGTTGAGTTCACTGTCATTGTCTATGACTATGATTACTTTTGTTTAAACGATATAGTGTATCAAGGCAGCACTATGGCATAATTTGATAGAAGAACATAATAAAATATAATGACATTTACTAGTCCCTTATACTCCCACTATGTTATTTTGTTAGTTTATTAAAGTGTTTTCTCTTTCAGTTTAATTTTTATTGATCCCCAGTGAATACAAAAGCCTTTATGTAGCTCAACTCTTTAATTTGTTATTTCAGTAATTATTATTCTTGTGTTGTTTGTTAAGATTTTTTTCATTAAAATGTTTTAAACATGGAATGTATTCTAGCAGGGAAGCATTATATTAACTTTAAAAATCCCTTGCTTTAATTTACAAGATATTTTTTTAATCTCATTATGGGAGATTTAGCAGCAAAACTCTCATTTACACAAAAACAGGCCTATTGGCCTCTCTATATAGGGGAATTTGCATCTGCATTTTAAAGCACTAAGCCTTTTTAATACCCCCTTGATAAATTAGCTTTCAGGATTCATCCAGCAAATAGGTGTGGGGAGAAACTGTAAACACTTAGCTAAGTGGTTACAGATACATAAGCAATTAAAATGAGGTAATTTTATTTGTGTAAAGGGTTTGGGCTTAATTTGAATCAGAAAGTGTCAAGGGGTCTGCTCAGGTTCCAGTGCCACCACTGCCATTGCCACCACGGTAACAGTAAGAATCCATTAACAGTAAATAAAAATCCAATGACAGTAAAAATCCAACAGAGAAGTTAGGAGTTATGTCAGTTTCTTTTCAAAAACTTCTGTCACAGAAATGATGAAGATGACACTGAAATGCAATGAATGGAGAGAATGGAATACTCTTTAATTAAAATGATTTGGATACGTACATATTTTATACTTCAGGTGTTTTTATTACTTGGGACATTCATTGGACTGAAATGTGATGACTTAGAAAGAAGTAGGATATGTAAATATTTTATTCTTACTGTTTGAGTCTTTCCATTGTTCTATATCACAAGTCTTTGGTAACTTTAAAAAACAATAAAATTCAAAGACCTTAGAAATTGTTATATCTTAAGAATTTTTAAAATTCAGTGAATTTCTTATCTTTGCTTTTTTCAAAACACTTAACATGTTAATTTTTAAATGTTGTCTTGTCAAATTTATCCTTAGATACCCTGCAATTTTGTTGTTTATCTTTTTAAAGTTAAATAATTCAAAAATTTACCACTAGTATGTAAAAATGCAATTTTTTCTATTATGTTGATTTTTATAAACAGCAACCTTGGGAAGTAATTATCAAATTTAATTACAAATTGTTAAATTCTTCTGATACCTCCATGTAGATACTCATCTCTATGAATAATGATAATTTGGATACTTCTTTAACAATGTATACTTCTTATTTCTCTTGTCACATTGTACTGGCTAAAATTTTTGTTAGATTTTAAAAAAAGATTTGATTGTAGCAAACATTTGTGTCAAGTTATAAAGGAAATAATTCAGTTTTTCATTATTGACAGTACTATTAACCTTTCATTACTGACAATACTATTAAACTTTACACATTTAAGCTTTTTTTCAGTTTTTGAAGGTTTTAAACAAATAGATATGAATTTTATTGACTGTATTGTCATCCACTGGGATATGAGACTTAGTAACAACCTAGCGGGGAGGGAGGAGGGACGGATGTTCAAGTGCGAGATGACATCGGTAAATCTATGGCTGTTTCATGTTGATGTTTGGTAGAAACCAACACAATAATATAAAGCAAGTATCCTTCAATTAAAAATAAAGAAAAAAATCTATTATCAAAAATAATCAAATCCTCAAATAACAATGTGGTCAGAAGGCATGATTCTTTTTTACAAACTGTTAGTTTCAGTTTACTTTTGAACACTTACTTTCATATTTATGAAATTTGGGCTTCCCAGGTGGCGCTGGTAGTATAAAGAATCCACTTGCCAATCAGGAGATGTAAGGGATGCAGTTTCAGTTCCTAGGCCAGGAAGATTCTCTGGAGAAGGGCATGGCAACCCACTCCAGTATTCTTGCCAAAAGAATCCCATGGACAGAGGAGCCTGGCAGGCTACAGCCCATGGTATTGCAAAGAGTTGGACACGACTGAAGTGACTTAGTATGCATGTGTGCATGCATTATGAAATTTGGTTGTAATTTTGTAGTCTGAGAGTTTGTTTGCATGGTTTTGGTATCCAATGCATAGTTGTACCAGTGAATGAAAATAGAGTCTTTTCTTTACTTCTAGTCTTTGAAAGAATTTACATTAGATTATCAGCTTTTCAAATAACTGGAAGAATTTTCCAGTAAAACCTGAGCCTGATGGTCTTTAGGGAATGATTTTTTTTTTTTTTTTTAACCAGTGGTTTGTTTGCTTAATAATTACATGAATATTATAAAAGTTCTAATTATTGAGTAAGTTTTTTGAGTAAATATTTCCAACACTTAGCATTTTGCCTAGGTTCTTAAATACATTGACTTAACATTTTCCAACATTTTTTTGCCAATTAATTTCTATCACACCTATAATTGTTCTCCCCTTTTCATTTGTATTATTGTTTTTATTACTTCTCTCTTATTATTTATGTTGTTAGATATTTGTTATTTTTCTTAATTTTCTGAATCAACATTTAATTATTTGGAAGTTATGATTATTTCTGTATTTGGTTTACTCATATTATTTCTGCTGTTTTCAAAATCAATTTCGTGTTTTCACCTCCTTTGTTCTCTTGTTCTTTTTCTGGCATAAATTTAAATGCTTCATGCATTAATTTTCAGTCTTCTGACAAAATATAAATAATTTATGTTTATAGTTTTTTCTCTATGCTGGGTATGTATGTTCCTCAAGTTTTGATAACATAGTATATTTAATTGTGGTATTGAGTTTTTTAAAATAATGATTATGATTTTTCTTTCACTCGTAAATTCTTAGAATTTATTAAATTTTCAACAAATAAGGTTCTTAAAAATGAAACTTTCTAGTTTTCATTTCTAAATATTATTGTAATCATAGGATAGTCATTATGAAATTTTCAGCTTTTTAGTATGCATTTAATATTTGTAAACATTTCAAGAGTTCTTCGAAAATTGTATTCTTTCAAGTATTGTGAACCCAGTTCATTTATGACCATCATGTCAGTCTCATTACTTAATTTGTTCACATCTTCTGTGTACTTTCCTATTTTTTTCTTTTAGTCTGCATGATCTGATAATTACCAAAAGAGTTGTTAACACCTGCCATTATAATGATATATTTGTAATTTTATTCTAGAGACAGTGTCAATTTTTTGCTTAAATATTTTGTAGCTGTCTTACAAGTCCATCTAAAATTAAGAAGTTTTAAGCAGTTTTTCTGTCTGCTGAATTGAACCTTAAATCAGCTTGTAGTGACTTTCATTAGCTCTTTTTTGTGTGTTGATTTGTTACACTATTTTTTCTCTTGATTTACTTTGAAATTAAAATAACTATATCAGATATTTTTTGTCTGTTCGTTTAGAATTTGCCTGACATCTTTTTCTGTCCTTTAACTTTATCTTACAGTGTACTTATGTTTTAAGCATTTTCTTGTAAATGGCATAAAGCCAGGCTGTGTTTATTTTTAACTAGTGTAATAGTTTTTGTTGGTCAATTTATTAAGGCCCAATTTAGCAAGTATGCCTACTATAGTTTTTTCCTAGGGGGAGAGGGGTTTTCCTGTTTAACTTACCCAGTATTGCTTTTTAGAAGTCTGGTATTATGGGAACTTAATTTTTTCAATCTGCCACATTTTCTAGGTTCCAGGTTTTATCTGTTGCCTTCCAGATTAGCTTGAGAGATCTACACTATGCTTCTTAGGAGAATTTTTAGGATTTACTTTTCTTTCTCCAGACATTCTTATAATTTTGGCCTCTGAATATTTTCTTTCCCTGAATTTTCTATCATCTCAACCACACATGTAATAATTTTAGGTGATCTATATCAAGACTGTTTTTCTTAAAATCTGTTACGCTTTATTGCCAGAAACAAAGGGATACTTTATTTTTTAAAAATTTTTTGAAAAAGAATACTTTAAAAAATGTAGTATATGAAATTAAAATCTTAGAATCCATAGGAAACTTTAGTGTCCTAGCCAATTTTTAAAATTTATGTAGGCCCATAGTTTCTTCATCTGAAAAATAGGAATGTTAATATCTCTTTTTTTCAGCATTAGTGCTTTTTATTATAACTTGAATATGTGAAACCCTTGGCTCATCATTAGCCACATAATAATTGGTAATTAATGTTATTTTCATAAAGACTATTATGTTAAAAAGTATTAAGTGAGGAATGCTTTTAAAAACAGAACAGATGTGATGAAACATAAGCTGTCAATGACACTGTGAATGATTTTAGGTTAAAATGTATAGCTTCAACTTTGCAGTGATGCAGGGAACAAAATAAGGAAATGTGATATTGTATGGCAAATTAGGCACAGTATTGGAGCCCAACCATTATTCACTTTTTATCAAAAAAGAAGTGGCAACTTCAGAATTAATACACAGACAATTTAAACATGCCATTACTATCTCAAAGCTTCTAACTGGCTTGAAATTTATTCACTGACCTGATCAAGAATTCATGTCTGTCTTTAATACTTTCATTTTATTTGTTCTTCCTAGTTTTTATTACTCTTAAAGCATTTCAGCTTCATATTGATGAAACTAGAATATGGTAGAGCTGCCTTAGAGCAAACTACTGACTTTGTCTTTTTTTTTTCCTGTCACTGTTTTCTAGCACGGAACAAGAAAAGGCTCTTTAGAGTGTTTTATAGCTGTGCATATACTTATGAATATATGCTGTGTCCTTATGATTAGGACTACATATACATGTTAAAGAGAATCTTGAATAGATTGTTTTACCATTCTGTTATGAGACACTAAGACCCATTTTTTTTTTTTCAGTTAGGTGAAAATACATAAGAAGGAGTTCCAAGAGTTAAAAGCATAATACTGCTATCCACTTCATTGCTTGAACGAAAAACCCTGGGATCATACTTGACTATTCTCCTTTTTCTTCACATCACAAACATGAAGATGTACTCATTTCTAACATCAAAATACATATGGAATCATATTTCATTATTTCCAGTGCAACCATCCTCTCCAAAGCCACTGTCACCTCTTGAACTTCCTGACCTGTCTTGCTGTTTATACCCTTTCTCTTCTATAGCATACTCTCTGCAGAGCAGCTTAACAGATGTTTTTGAAATCAATGTTAGATAATGTTATTCTTCACTAGGATTCCTCCATTGTTCTTTCATTACACCTAAATGAAGTATAAAATCCTCGTTGTGGCCCCTGACTATCCCTTTGGGGCGGGGGGAAATTCACCATCCTTCTTTCTGCTTCATTCCAGCCATACTGACTTTCTTTAGTGTTCCGTGTTCCCGAAATGTTCTCCTTCAATACATACATGGCTTTCTAGCAGCACTTAGCATTTTTCTCCCTTGACTTCTGTTTTGCCTCATGGCACTTATTACTTGGCATTGTATTTTATTTCTGTTTATTATAGATGTCTTTACCCTAGCTGACCATCAGAATTACCTGAGATGTATCAAGAATCATGAATTACCCCACATACCAGAATTACCTGAGACATTCTATATATATGAATCTTCTTGGTGGGGTAGGAGGAGACATTTTAGACATTGGTAGCTTAAAAACTCTCTACCCAGAGTTGAGAACCTCTGTGTATTTTTTTTTTTCCCTGCTCTCAATAGACTATAAATTCAGTAAAGGCTTGGCGTTATGTATTTTGTTCACTGCTCTATTTCTAGCTTTCAGAATAGTACCAGGCACATAGCAAACTTTTCATAACTATTTGTTCATAATTTTAAAAAATAGTAACCCCTTTTCATCTGGAATATATTTTTAAAAATGCACCATTGGCTCTACACCTCTCATTCCTTCATCAGTTTTTTTCACTAATTTAAGAAATATTTACTCAGTGCATTTAGGGAAGCAGACAATATTCTAGGCTCTCAGATACCAAGAGTGAAATAAATGTCTCTGTTGTTGTGAGGTTTTCATTCTCATACTGGTGGTACACTTTGTAGATAATTATAGTTTTAGAAATTTAAAAAAAAAACTAAGT
The DNA here is from genome assembly GCF_019320065.1 of Cervus canadensis. Lineage (NCBI taxonomy): Eukaryota > Metazoa > Chordata > Mammalia > Artiodactyla > Cervidae > Cervus > Cervus canadensis. The sequence continues at coordinate 69,231,013 of NC_057387.1, forward strand.
TCTTTCAAATTCCCATGTGCTACTTTGAGAAAAACCACTTCACCTCTTCGGGACTAGTCATAAAACTATTTTAAAGAATCATTTTCCTTTAAATCAGTGTAATTGGAACTGTTATTTTTGTTTTGCTATTAAAAAAATTTTTTTAAGTAATTTCAGAAGATTCTTTCTTCAACTATGACCAGTTAAAAGAAAATCAATTTTCTGCAAAAGAAAATCATTAGCTTGTAACAGATTTATAAGACCCACTACATCTGTCTTAAGAAAAGCTCATAATTTGCAGAATAAAACCAGCTTGAGTGATAGCTCTGGGATTACCCAATGGCAAAAGTGTTAGAATCATTTAAAAGTTCATTTGAGTTTTGCACACACAAACTGATCATTCATTTATTTTTATTTCATTCATCTATTAAACAAATATCCCTGGTTGGTAAACATTACTGTTGCAGGAAGGGGGACCCCTTCCAGGGCCCGAAACTGGGCTCTTGTCTAACACTCGGAAATGAATTGTCCGAGGAGACACATGCTGACAAAGCAAGAGATTTTATTGGGAAAGGGCACCCGGGTGGAGAGCAGGAGGTAAGGGAACCCAGGAGAACTGCTCTGCCGCGTGGCTCGCAGTCTTGGGTTTTATGGTGATGGGATTAGTTTCCGGGTGGTCTTTGGCCAATCATTCTAATTCAGAGTCTTTCCTGGTGGCGCACGCATCCGCTCAGCCAAGATGGATGCTAGCGAGAGGGATTCTGGGAAGTGGACGGACAGGTAGTGTCTCCTCTCGATCTTTCCCGAACTCTTCCGGCTGGTGGTGGCCTATTAGTTCCGTATTCCTTATCAGGATCTCCTGCCATAAAACAACTCATGCAAATGGTTACTATGGTGCCTGGCCAGGGTGGGCGGTTTCAATCAGTGTGCTTCCCCTAACATTACTAGGCTGTTTGCCAGGTCAGAAAGTAATAATATATATTCTCTGTTTTTAAGAAGCTCATCTTATCATTAATTTTGTAAAGAAATAATAGCAAATATCACATCAAAGATAAATACTGCAAATTGCAAAAATGTACATAGAGTTAAACTTAGCCCTTGCCCTTAACAAGGTCACAAAATCTCTCCCTCTTTTGATTTTCTATAACATTCAGCTTGCTTCATGTCAACTAACATAGTCTACTTTTATTCTAGTTTTTCATCTACTCGTGTTATACTTTAACTCCTTGAAGCGTATGCATATGAGTATTACATGTATATTATATTTACATGAAATATTCACACTGCATTGTATACCATATTCACTCAATACATATCTTGTATCAAATTACATAGAATAAATTTAAGTGACTATAAGAGTTATAAAAATCTAGAATAAATAAATCCAAATGCATATCATCCTCAAAGGCTTCCAAAAAAACTAAATTCAAATAAATAACTGTGCTCAGGTATAAAACAAAAATAATCTGAGTTTGTAATTAACTGGTTACAAACCAGAATGTCTGGAAAGCTTAAAAGCCATGTGGCATTGTAATGACTACATGTGAAGTGCAATTCAGTAAACACTTGGGCTCTAAGGTAAGGGTGGAGTTAATCTAAGCACCAGTGCTCTTGGAAGGTGGGCTTTTATAAATTGTTGAACACCTTCTTCCAGGATTACAGGTTAGTATTTTCCCTGAGCCTGAAAGCAGATCTCAACATTAAGAGGAAAGTATCTTGGGCCCAGTTCTTCTACCTTCATTCCCAAGTATTTGGGGAGAAATTCCAGGTACTTCAAGGCTTCCCAGGTGGCGCTAGTGGTGAAGAATCTGCCTGCCAATGCAGGAGACACAAGAGATGCAGGTTCTGTCCCTGTGTTGGGAAGATCCCCTGGAGAAAGGAATGACAACCCACTGCAATGTCCTTGCGTGGAGAATCCTCATGGGCACAGGAACCTCGTGGGCTGTTTCCATAGGGCCTCAAAGAGTTGGACATGATGAGTGTGAGCACTCCAGGATCTTCAGTTTTCCAACTTATTGACTATTCTATCAAATCTTTAATGGTTTTCTGGTCCTTTTTGTTTGGGGAAGCAGAAGTGTAGAGAAGAGCACAGGCTCCAGAGGCATACAGACCTAAATTTCTAATCTGTTTCTGTTACTCATGATTGTTCCACCTTGAAAGAAGTAACTTTTCTAAATCTCAGTTTCTGTTTGTAAAATAGGAATATGATATTTCTATCACAGGTTTTTCCAAATGATTTCATTAGACATTATTTTGTTGTTGTTGTTAAGGATGGTAGGTAACAAATGTTAATTACTTCCTGCACTTTTTTTTTTTTTTTTTGCATTTTACATAAATTACATTGAGTTTAATCTCCTGGTCTCATTTGGGTTATTGTTCCTCAAAGATTATATTCAAATCTGTCAGTGATACAACAAGAACTTTAATAAATAAAGGGCATTGAAACACAGAAGTGTAAAATGACGTGAATTCAGAATGAAGGACAAGATCTTAAATTGAAAAAATTAACTTTATGTAAGTCACTGCACTATTTTTGCTCTTCTCATTTCTCTTTGGACCAAACAAAATGTCACCTTAGTACTGTATTCATATTTAGAACTGACTAGATAATTTTGGGGACCTGTTTTCACTCTGATATTCTTTGTGACTGTTTTGGTTATGGACACTGGAGCTACTAGCAAATTAGGCTAAACAACATTAACATTTTCTCAATGGTAAAAATCTGAAGGAGAAGGTTGTAAATGACTTAAAGATTTTACCTACATAATAAATTTGGTAGAATAGAGCAAATGGATATGCAAATCCATAAGACAACAAAACCTGCATTTTTTGTGACTGTAGAATTTTATTACATCAATGTATTTGTCTTTAGATTTAAAAAAATATACACAGCAAGACAGTAACTAATTTCACTTATGCTTATAAAAGCATCACAACTGTGATAAGTTCTTTCATTCATTGTGTTTCTTCTATATAGGTTTCTATGACAAATTCAAGGAGTTCTTTTTTTCTAAAGTATTGAATTTTCTTTTTAAAATTCTATTTTATAGTTTAACTCATATTAGTGTGTCTTTCTAAAATATGTTTCCTGGATGTTGACAGTAATTGGAACAAATATGATGTTAGCTGTGTTATTACATGGAATATAGTCTTTAAGAAACTTGAAGTCTTTAAGAAATGTGTTTCTTAAAATAGATCCTTAGAAAACAACAGTGTGGAAAATACCCTGAAATATACTTTTAATGACAACCAAGTGCCTGTTCTTTTGGTGGTGCATTGCTTTATGAAAGAATATCTTCATTTGACATATTTCAGAGACCTCTTAATTGTTGCATTTCTCCTCATATTAAAGCTGTGAATGATTTTTAGAAATTATTTTGCAATGAACATATACACAGTGTTTCTGACTTGATGGATGCATCATAATAAAGTGGAAAAACTACCTTGAAATGCCCAATAGCTACACTGGTTTAATAATACAATATGTTAGTATATAAGAATATATTAGTATGGAATTATTTGAACATATTTTAAACTAAATCTTGGTATATAAATATTTTAATATACCTAATGAAAGTTCAGTATTTTAAAGATTTCATAAATATTTAAATAACCATTATATATTATAACACATACAGGAATATATGTTGACTATAACTTAGAAAAACATTAAATAACTTGAATTTTTAAGTGAGATTAGTAGTAAAATATTAACAATGTAACTAAGAAATGTTACATAAGCTCTCTCAGAAAGCAGTTTTCAAGTGAGTTAAAAGAACAAAAATTCTTTGTAAGTAACATAGTATTATGTGAGACTTGTCTAAATGTATAGCTTGTGGAACTCAACAGTCCTAGGTTTACTCCCTGTTCTGCCAGTTGTGGGACTTCAAAATAGTTCCTTACATGGGCCTTAGATTCCTCATTTGAGCAGAGGTATGAAGGAGACGCAAAAGACATGGGTTCAATTCCTGGGTCGGGAGGATCCCCTGGTGTATCAAATTGCAACCAACTCCAGTTTTCTTGCCTGGACAGTCCCATGGACAGAGGAGCCTGGTGGGCTACAGTCCATGGGGTCATAAAGAGTCAGACACGCCTGAGCACACACACGCATAACAAACCATAAACAACAGGATTATTACCCAAGATAATGTTTGTCTGGCAAAATTCTTAGTAAAAAGTAAGCACTCAATAAGGAATAGTACTATGAAGATGATACTTATCACTTTAAAATAAAATAAGTTTTATGGCTAAAGAAACTTTGGAAATGCCCAGTGCAAAAAAGACAGTTTCTTTTCCCTTTTGGTGTTCCTCAGAGCCTTTAAGATGCTAATGTGCTTGTGACTCACTTAAAACCCTACAATGCCCAAGTTTAACTATGGAGCTGCTTTTTTTTTTTTTAACATAGAGCTTCTCTTGGAACTACTATTCTTCCCACGCACTTTCTTAAATGACTTCTTAGGTAAACACCTACCTATTAATCATAATTCATGTGAGATTAATAATGCTTAGGTTTTCAGCTGCTTGAATTTTTTTTTTTAATTAAATGTCAAATGTCAGACTAGTGAATGTTTAAAAAATTTTTCATGAACATGACAGTCTGACAACCAGATTTTTAGGAGTAAGTCTTCAGTGGCATCAAAACTAGTCTTTCCATTCTCGAAGTGCTCATAATCACCAGAGTATAATATTCCATGAAGTCCCTATCATTAATAATTATGCATTAATAAAATATTTTGTCAAAAAAATAGTAAATTAGAGTGTTTGAGATTGTTTACAGTTACAATTCTATTTAGATTTCAACAGTTTACTTTTTTTGTAGAAAAACAATTATAAAAACTAAGAAGTACTGAGATGAGTATTACTTGACTCTCCAAAAAAATTCATGGATTATTTTTTATGGCTGATTTTAAGACTAGACTATTCAATATGTTCATGTTTTATATATAAACTTGAAATTTAAGCCTTAGAGTCTCAAATACTGCCTTAATCTCGTACTGTATTTATTCTAATTGGACTACCTGTCTACAGCTTGGAAAATACACCATCCATATTACACCAGAGGGATGTACTTTAACAAAGAGCTTTTTCTTGCTTTCAAGGTAACTCCTAGCTCTTTGACACAACACAAGACTCTCCGCAGCCTTGCACATGCCCGCTTTCCATCTCAATCACCACAACCACTGCTGTGCACTTAAGCGCTTTATGCTCCCGCACCACTTAGATTTTGATAGGTCCCTGCACACCTTACGTATCTTTGTTGGCTTGCCTCTGTGCCATACTGCATATTGTTCTTATTGGCAGCTAACTACAACTCATTGTTCAAAATTCCACTGAGATATCACCAGTTCTGGAAGGCTTCTCTAACCCCCAAAGTCAAAAACTAGATTTAACACCATTCAATTATGTTCCCATTTCACACTATTATTTGTTATTTTCAGTGACTGTGATGTAGTTTAATAAATTATTTGTGTGCCTTTTCTTAGGAATATAAGCTTTTTTTTTTTTTTGCAATTTTTTTTCTTTTTAATTTACTTTTTTTTAATTGAAGGATAATTGCTTTACAGAATTTTATAAGCTTTTTGAGGGCAAGTATTATGACCTGTTAATTCCTAGGGTCTCATTGGTATCTTGCTCATTCTATGGTTGCTGTCTGTGATCTACTTCACTGTGTATTAGGAAATATTTCCATTAGGCAGGTTAACTTAGATATTTGTGAACCTTCCAAGTTCCCTATCTAGTATCTGGCAGTGTTTCATCTACTAAGTCATTATTCCTATGTGAATGTTATTGTATAACATTGAAAGGCTGTTCTTTCAAACCCTAAACTTCCCTTTCCCAAAGATATCAGCTCACCCACTGATTTTATGAAACATTCAAATACCAACTGCATCTTACTCAGGCACTTGCTAGTAATGAATTTCTCAGACATGCTGAGCCCAGTAATATCCATTGAATTCTTATATTCTCCCTCAACCCTCTTTCTGGGAAGAGTCTCAGTGTTCATCTGCCCCCATGGTGTACAAATTGGTCTTCATTGTCATGACCAAAATCATGCAGAGGGTGCTATATTTGATAATCAAAAAGCAAGAACTTGAATGGAATTTTCTTTTTCAATACATACTTAATTTTCTTGTCTTCCTTTATTCTTTAGCCTAAATCAGTCATTTTCATGGTATCACTCTTACATTTTCCACAGTCAGTTGCACTAAAGTCCTATTTCTAGGTCTTCTTTTAGAACAAAATTATCACAAAATGAAGATACTGATGAAGGTTAGGACACATTTTATCATGAGTTGCTATGTGTAACTTTGAAACTACCTTTAAAATCTAACTGTGGTCATGATAAGTGCATATGCACTCCCCACCCCCCCACCCCCCCACCAAAAAATCATTCCCACCTACCCAGTCCTCTTCCAGACTTCCATCAGCTAGTAAATGCTCCCATCCCCCTATACCTGTGCCCACATGACCCCTCGGAGCTGCTAAAGTCAAAATTCCCTTGAGTTCCACGTGTTTCTGCTCACAGAGAATAGATCTTTTATTTTTACTGAGCTGGTGTGGGTGAGAAGGTAGGGAAATGAGGGAGGAAAAAGAAATATAAATAGCAAGCACGGAATGTTGCAGTGTTTTAGTTGAGCCTGGCAGGTATGTAAAGTTGTATACAGCACATAAGGCCAAAAAATTTATTTTTATCCATTTTCATCACATTTTCTTTAGTGAACAGAAGGAGGAAAAAGAAAGAGTATGACTTTGTACTAATTAGAAAAACAAAGATAAAAATGGGCATTTTGAAATTGGACATTTTATGGGTACCTTTTGTTCTTTTTCTTCTGTTTTTATCCAACACCATTTTTCTTGTGACTTGCTTCACCTGCTTGTGTCCTCACCTCATTTTCTCAGCTGTCTTTAGCTGCTTCTGACCTATCTCACAGGCATGGGATGTGGCAACCACAGGTGTCAGCAGCTCTTCACAGCTGATAGAGCCATGCTTTCACTTGATTTTCCCCCATTAAAAAGAGAAAAACACAAACACCTGTTTTGACTCATCTCCCTTCCTTTTCTCCAATTGCAAATTAAACTGACAAGCTGGCTGGACAGTGGCAGAGGGGACTTACTTTTCAGTCAAATTATTTTAGTCTCTTTTTTGCCAATGTATTCTCTACCTGTCATTTCCTCCATGTAAGTTTTTGACAGCTAGAATTGTTTTTATTGTACATTCCAGTCTGTGCTTTTAATAGCTAAGAATTTTTTTTTTTTTTTCTACTTCCCAGATTTAACTAGCCTAAAATAACTGTCTGACCTCCATTTTGAGCTATGTTGCTAAAGTTACAAATATCTACCCTGGATTTTATTCATTCTTTGAGAACACAAGTATCTATAATATGTCAGTGTTGCCAGGTGTTTGGGGCCAAATATATGAATAACACATGATTCCTGGTACTATTTCAGCCTGTAATGGCCAGTTAAATACAGCATGAGTGAATACGGAGCCATGCTGGGAGGCAAACCTGGATGTCCTGATTGGATAACTCCTTAGGATGCATGGAAAGTATCATGGAATATTACTTGCCCTAGTAGCTTTAGGATGCTACTTGTATGTTTGTAGATTGTCGTGTAGGGTCTTTGTGGGCTACTTTGTCCAATGAGGGTTTTCCTGGTGGCTTAGTAGTAAAGAATTCACCTGCAGTGCAAGAGACTTCCTGCAATGCAGAAGACTTAGGTTTGATCCCTGAGTCATGAAGATCCCCTGGAGATGGAAATGGCAACCCCCTGCAGTATTCTTGCTTGGGAAATCCCATGGACAGAGGAGCCTGGTGGGCTACAGTCCATGGGATTGCAAGAGTTGGACACAACTTAGTGACTAAACCACCGCCATTGTACGATGAATTTTTTATCTTGAGGTTGTGCCCAAGCCAAAAACCCTACATTTAAAAAGAGAATGATTTTAAAAAGAAAAAATATGGAGAAAAAATATTTTAATTTTGAATTTCAATGAAATTAAAATTAGAGTATTACATAAGGATCCATATGCTAACCTTCACTTTTCCTCAGTCCTCATGTGCCTCATTATTACCTCAAATACATGATGGGTCACTTAACATATTTTCTTTGAGAAACAAATTGTAAGAGTCAAGTCTTCGGTAAAATATTAATATGCTTAATGAAATAGCTAAAATTAGTAAATGATAGAAATTCACCTTTATCATCAGAGTTTATTTTTGTGGAGTGAAATTAGGTTTTCTTTAAATTTCCAGACTGGAAACATTTAGTTTTTGAGTATAAGAAAATAAATGAGTAAATGATTTTACCTAGCTCAGTTTTATGTATAAAGCTATAGTTTTGGTTCTCTTCTTTCTGTACTGGCTGCAGTACTTGGCTTCTTATATCCATTTATTCAAATTTGGCCATAGGACAGTGGGTAACAGCATAGCAGTGGCAGAAAAAAGTCACAGCTGGTGGAGAAAAGTGACCTTCTTCAGGAGCACCCTGGCTTCCCCTTCTGCCAGTCAACCCAGCTCACAGTGAGCCTGACCCAGAAAAGTGGTCAGTTTAGCTAAGAAAGAAGAAAACTTCTTCTTTTGTTTTTATCCTTTTGACTTAGAGAAAAAGTTTTAAATGGATTTAATGCCTCCATTCATTCTGAGATACTAATTAACAAAAAGAAAAAAAAGAAAGAAAGAAAGAAAACACCTCTAAACAGGGAGAAACATATGAGAAGTTATGAAGGAAATAGTCAATCTAAAAAATGAGCCCAAAGACATTTATGATTGCAAGCGAATTCTTATCAGCATGTTTCCTTCTAGGATAAATTGAGGTATCTAAATGACCCCTTCTCATTTTAATTGCCCCAATGTTAATGTTTACTCTCCTTTTCTCATGAAAAGAAGCAATTATTTTAGATGGAGATTTTTGACCTCTGAAAAGAAAAAAAAAATAGACCTCACTAACATAAACACATATGCAGTTAAATATAGACTTATTGACACATACAAAAACAAACAAAAATGTGTACCATTAACTTTGACCTTGATCTCTCATTTTACACTCTCATCAAAAAACAGTTAACAATGTGCTTATCCCCACTGTGCTCCGTAAGGAAGGTAAGAATGCTGCAGAGACGATTTGACACTGGGTCAAAGAAACTTGCTAAAGACAGTCTAACCTTGTCTTTGCAAACCACATTATTTTGAATAGTTTTTCCCCCAGTAAGTCATGCCAGTACCTTAGAAATGGAGACTCACCTCCATGTTATTTTAGTTACTAGTATTATTCTCTTTACGGCTTTCTCAGGTGGTAAAGAATCTACCTGCAAAGCAGGAGACCTCGGTTGAATTCCTGGGTCTGGAAGTTCCCCTGGAGAAGGGATAGGCGACCCACTCCAATATTCTTGGGCTTCCCTGGTGGCTCAAATGGTAAAGAATCTGCCTGGAATGTGTGAGTCCCGGGTTCGATTCCTGAGTTATGAAGATCCCCTGGAGGAAGGCATGGCAACCCACTCCAGTATTCTTGCTTGGAGAAATCCATGGACAGAGGGACCCGGCGGGCTACAGTTCTTGGGGTTGCAGAGTCAGACGTGACTAAACACAGTACAGTGTGATTCTTTTTAGTGGAAATTTTGAAAATATTTTTATTCTGTATTAATTGTAATATTCTTCCTCATCAGATTGTACAGTTAGGACTAATCACTGTGTGCTTAATGTCCAAATATAATAGACCTGAATGGAGCATTCTCTTCCCTTCCTAACACCCTCACCAACATTAGGCTATGTACTGACCAGGAGAGAATGTGAACAAGTCAATTGCTTTAGTGGCACTGGTACTTATACAGGGAAATAATTATTCTGATAGAACATATATTACATTTTGTGGTGGAGAATTATGATTATAGGCATTTAAAATGCATGGAATGTTTCTGCTTTAACTACGTGGTCTGGAAGGCCTTTTTTAACACAAGGCTTATTTACGCTCAGAACTCTAAATTTACCATGTCATTTTAACACATTCTTGGGGGCTGACAGAGCTGGAATACTTTCATAGGCTAATGTAAGTGGACACAGAGAAGTGCCAAAGTGCATTAGGAAAATGGAAATCTATTCTGCTTCACGGTTGAATTTACCCTTCTCCAGAGACTGAATTTATTTGCATATTTTATTTCAAATATATGTGAGTTACACTGAAGAGGGTTTGAAATTAAATAAATGCCACAATTAAATGACAGACATGGCAATGGCACACCTAGTAGCCTCTCATGAATTTTTCTTTTCATAGGAATTTACATCTTTCTTACTTTTTTGATTAAAAAATCTGTCCTGTAAAGTGAGTGAAATATTATTGGAAAAGGTTGGCCACTGACAGGTTTATTTGAGAATTACTGTTTGGGTTACTAATACTTTTTGAAGAATTAAAAGATAAATTGAATCAAAATATAGGTAAAATTATATAGTTTATTTTTCTAAGGGGTTCCTTTTGCTGAATATTCTTTCCTAAATCTGTGCATGATAGTCTGTTGCTGAATATTTTCAAATATTGAAGTCATTGGAAACAGTTTACAGATGATTGACTTACTACTTAGCCGCTTCGTGGTGGCTCAGATGCTAAAGAATTTGCCTGCAGTGCAGGAGACCTGGGTTCGATTCATGGGTGTGGAAGATGCCCTGGAGAAGGGAATGGCTCCCTTCTCCAGTATTCTTGCCTGGAGAATTCCACGGACAGAGGAGCCTGGCAGGCTACAGTCCATGGGGTTGCAAAGAGTTAGACATGACTGAGTGACTAACACATATTTATTAAAAAAAAAAAAAAAAGACACTTTTATACCATGTATTTAGTATAACTCAACTAAAATTCTTTATAGCAATTTGGATCCAAGTTTTAAAAATAAGCTTTTCTAAATTTCAAATACATACAAATCTAAATGTGTTTAATTATAAAACATGAATGCTTGCTTTTTATAAATAATAAAATAATTATTAACACTTTGATACTTTACTGTTTTCTTTAATACTTGCAAGAAGAAATATTATATAGGTGAAAGTTGCTCCTAATACCAAATAAGTATCTCATCAATTAGGATTTGTATTTATGACTTAGAGTCATACATACATTTACCTTAGTAGTTTAATTCTTGATTTTTTTGTATACTCACACACACACACACACATACATACATGGTAAATTGGGCAAAGGGAAAAGAAAAGAGACAAATGAAATTGTGACTTAAACTAGTTGGTTGTTATGGGAAGTTTACTGACCTCTGTTGATAGGACTGAATATTTGTGTCTCCCAGAACTTCATGTGTTGAAACACTAAAACACTAATCCCTAGTATGATGATATGTGGAACTGAGACTTTTGGGAGGTAATTAAATTATAAAAGTGGAGCTATTATGAGATAAGTGTCTTTATAAGAAGAGCAAGAGAGACGTTGCTCCCTCTTTCTCTCTGTCATGTGAAAACACAGCAAAACAACTGTCTGCAAACCCAGAGAGCTGTCACCAGGACATAACTGTGCTGGCATCCTGATCTCAGGCTTTCTAACCTCAGAATTAAGATAAATAAATTTCTGTTGCTTAAGCCACCCCATCTATAATATTTAGTAGAGCAAAAACACTAAGTTACCTGTTTTCTCTAAACTTGTTTCCTCCTCAACTAATAAGAGATGTTGATCATGCAAGATAAAAGAATTGGGAGGAAAGTGCACCTTTTGTTTTCTACCCATTAATTTCTGAGTCACTTATCTATTAATTTCTCCCTTACTACATGAAAAATGTCTGCTGTAAATGAACTATAAGTCTGTGGTACTAAGTTGACTAAATAGTGCTATAACAATGTAAATTATAAGTGTTATAGTATTATAAAAATAATGCAGTATATATTCCTTCAAATTGATGTTCCTGTGTAAGATTTTGTATCATTTTCTTGTATCATGGTTGTTTGCATAAGCCCAACACAATAAAGAAAATCTACTAATGTAACCAACTTCAATTAATATGATCAAAAAACAAAATTTAATCTGGTCATCCAATAACTTCATGCTTTCCTTCATGGCTTTTTTGATTTGCAAATTCCCAATTTTTCTTAAAAATACCCAAAGAGTAGCTTTTTATTTTAATGTCTTAACTTTTGTGCTGCCATCCTTCTCCTCTTTTTTGTGTTACCCTCCCACCAGTATTTCCTCTTTGCTTATTTAACTCTGTCTTTAAAGTCTGCCAAATCCCTTGAGAGTAACATTGAATGTTTGCTGGAAGGCTGAATCTTGATGTATTGCTTCAGCTTGAGTTTCACAACAAAATGTTGAAATTTACAAAGCATCCCATAAATGTCTGTATTGCATCAGGCAGGGCACAGCTGAATCAGAGTTGTAAAGGCTAACTTGCAAGTTCAACATTTCAGACAGGTTTAAGGACATCAAGGCTAAAAAAATACTTTAATCATTTGAAGAAGTATTTTAGGTTATTCCTGTATCAGAAAGTTTGTAAAAGAGCCGCTATCTAAACACAGACTTGAATTTCTTTCAAGCTTTTCTATAAATCTGTATTCCAGTTGTGATTTGCTAACCTTTAAAGTGTCCATCTGACTGTTGCTTAGTTTTAAGTGCTACTTTCAAGTCACTTTACAGGTTAATAACAGGTGTAACCTCTCAAAATGTTTTTATTCATGTGCTATTTAAATTGTAGCCCATTAGCAGCAATTATTTTCAGTAAACTTAGGGGCATGGAGCATTTTACATTTGATGTGTCCTTGCATTGATTTAAGGAAACTGTGAAAGATCTGTGGTCAACTCTTCAGTTCAATTTGTAAAGAATAATTAATGAATTGCTGAACTGCATTTTTGAAAGTTAGTATTGATTTACATTTAAGAGTAGACAATCCATATGACATTATTGATTAGCAATGTGAATAAATTTTTAAATATCATTTCCTCATGCAATATGGTTGTATTATTCCAACACTCCTCCACCCAATTCTTTAAATTGTTGTTGAACATTTAGTCTATAGGCCACATAATAAAGTTCTACCAAATACCTATATGCTATTCTTTCTTGTTCTCTAATGATCAATTTATCACTCCACTGGACCATGTGTTCCTTGAGATTCTATCATGTTGTTCTCCTGGACCAGGCATTGAACAGCTCTTATTAATCAGTTGACATTAGAATTATCTTTTTATTTTTCCAAGTAGCATTGCTGAGTTATGCTTTACTCATTCTCTATAATTAGGGGGCTATTAGGAATTCAGTGGGGGAAACTATAGAGAAAAATATGTAATCGGAAAAAAGGCAAAAGCTATCACCTTGCTGTACTTTAAATTTTCTATTTTTCTGATTTTATAACAAATCTCCTACCATTGATATGAAACTTTATTAAAATAATAATAACTAGTAAAGTGACTACATTCCCAGATTCCCAAGTTGTTTTCTGCTCCTGTTGCATCATAGCACAATTTAAAGGCAGGAAAGAAATGAGTTTAAGTCCATGCCAAAGATATTTTTCTCTAAAGCAATTTAAGGATTTTTGCATATGATCAAAGAACTGCTTGTATTAAACTTTGAGAATCAGTGTCAACAAACAACAAACACCAGAAGGCTGGAATTTGATTAATACCACAATTTTATATATGTGTGTGTGTGTGTGTGTATATATATATATATATGTATGTATATATAAATTTATCAGTTCAGTTCAGTCGCTCAGTCGTGTCTGACTCTTTGTGACCCCATGGACTGCAGCACGCCAGGCTTCCCTGTCCATCACCAACTCCCAAAGCCTACTCAAACTCATGTCCTTCGCATCAGTGATGCCATCCAACCATCTCATCCTCTGTCATCCCCTTCTCCTCCTGCTTTCAATCTTTTCCAGCATCAAGGTCTTTTTCAGTGAGTCAGTTCTTCACATCACGTGGTCAAAGTATTGAACTTTCAGCTTCAATGTCAGTCCTTCCAGTGAATATTCAGAACTGATTTACTTTAGGATGGACTAGTTGGATCTCCTTGCAGTCCAAGGGACTCTCAAGAGTCTTCTCCAACACCACAGTTCAAAAGCATCAATTCTTCAGCGCTCAACTTTCTTTATAGTCCAACTCACACCCATACATGACTACTGGAAAAACCATAGCTTTGACTAGATGGACCTTTGTTAGTAAAGTAATATCTCTGCTTTTTAATATGCTATCTAGGTTGGTCATAGCTTTTCTTCCAAGGAGCAACCGTCTTTTAATTTCATGGTGTAAATTCACATGCTATTTAGCATAGTTTACTTGGAATGAGACTTGAAAGTAAATCTCGAGTATATTCACTGTAGGCTAGCTTCTGTAGAGAGGCATTCTTGGTATAGCTTTTGGTCAGTAATCATTTCATTCTCTTCAATTCTCTGAAGTCCTGACCCACTGATGGGCTGGTTCGTTGTAACTACTATGTTTAGCAGTGCCTGCAGTATTTATGGTGCCCTCTGAGTTTCAAAGGACTTGACGAATACCTAGTTGCCCACCTATCATTTTGTTTCCTTTTGCCTTTCTTGGATAGTGTCTGATGATAATGTTTATATTTTAATATTCAGCACTTTTTTTCTCTGTGGCAACTCCAGTATACTAACTCGTTGTGGGTCTGTAATTATGCATCAAATTTGATGCCTAAATGAGTGCTCCTCAATATCTGTGTGTATGCAAATCACCTGGTAAGTTTGCTAAAATGCAGATTCTGATGTAATGGGTCTAGTGTGAAGCCTGAGATTCTGCATTTCAGTAAGATCCTGGTGATGCTTGTTTTGAGTAGTTACTCTAAGCATAGAGACTGAATGGTGGAAATTATACACTAAAATAAACAAAGGATGCTCCAAAGCACCCTTACCTGAGGATAGGTTAGTGAATCGCTCATTGGTTCATTGTTGTATACTATTTAAAAGAAGGAGGGTCTGTGACATAAGACTAAAGAAAAAATTAATGTTTCTTTTAAGAGCATGACACGTGTTGAAAAGAAATGCATTCCTCTGATATAGGTGGTAAATAATTGACGAAAACACAGAAAAATTAACGTATTATTAAATTGGTAAAACTAGGCATTTAAAAGAAATTTAAATAAACTTTCAAATTATGTTTTTTGTAGGGTATAATGTTTATACTAGGGCTTCCCTGGGTGCTCAGTGGTGAAGAATTAACCTGCCAATGCAGGAAACACAGGTTAGATCCCTGGGTCAGGAAGATCCCCTGGAAAAGGAAATGGCAACACACTCCAGTATTCTTGCCTCAGAAATCCCATGGACAGAGGATCCTGACAGGCCACTGTCCATGAAGTCACAAAAGAGGTGGATATGACTTGGCGACTAATCAACAACAACTGTTTATACTGTCAAAGTTATTAAAGCTTAGACTGCACAAAGTTTTTTTGGACATTTCCCTCCAAATCTATTTTCTCATCTGTAAAATGGAGATAGTGTAATTATGGGGTTTCCCTGGCAGTTTAGTGGTTAACACTTTGACTTCTAGTACAGGAGGGGAGATTTCTGGTTGGGGAGCTAATATCACAGATGCCTCTGGGTCAAAAAATCAAAGTTATAAAATGGAAGCAATATTGTAGAAAAAATCAGTAAAGTCTTTAAAAATGAAAAAAAATTATGATTATATGAGTAATATGCTTAGCACATAGTGAGTATTCAATAAATAGAATTCATTTTAATTATGGGCATACTTATTACCTTTACCCAAAGTTCAAAATTAAGAAATAAGGACATTTATTAAAATGGTCACAAATCATGACTTTTCTAGAACAGCCATCACCATGATATTCCAGTTTTCAGAGTAAGCTAGGGATCTAAAAATAGAATTTGATGTCAGATTTGAGTGTATACCTAGACCCTTGATTATTTTGCTTAGCTTTCATGAGCCTTGGATTTAGCATCAATCTTAGTATAAATAAGATGATGGATGTTCAGTTCCCAATATGGTGACCAACTCAAAACAGAGGTCCAGGTGTCTTGAGAGAAAAAAAAATGACAACAGTGAACACAGTGAAATTTAAAGCAGATTAACTGATTACAAAATAATCAAAATACTATACCCCATCAAGGGGAAAGTCTTAAGAGTGATGCTATAAAAGCTCAATAAGTGTCATTAGTATTCTGTAAATTAAGTGAAAGGTACATATTTCAATGATCAAAAGTGACTGATGGAAAGCCAAGACCAAGCAGATCAAGAGGAAAAAAAAATATGTTGGTCAAAATGCAAATACCTTGGAATCTTGGGAATAAGAAATAGTGTATTTTAATATTTTTAAGAAGACAAAATTAATAAACCTGAATGAAAATAGATGCTTGTAAATAGATGAACTTTAGTTCTGAGGGTTTCCCTGGTGGCTCAGTGAGTGGAGTTTGCCTGCAATGCAGGAGACCCGAGTTCACTCCTTGGGTCAGGAAGATCCCCTGGAGAAGGAAATGGCAACTCACTCCAGTATTATCACCTGGGAAATCCCATGGACAGAGGATCCTGGCAGACTGCAGTCCATGGCGTCACAAGTGTCTGACATGACTTAGTGACTAAACCTACCGTTAGTTCTGAAGCCAAGCGCCATCTGTTAAAGTCCTTGCATATTGTGATTAACGTCCTTAAAATCTTCTGGTGTTATGTTATCTTCTTAAGACAGGAAAAAAAATGGAGAAAAAACACAATAATGCATCAATTACCTTGAGAAATAATCTCAAGACTGTCTGCAAAAACTAATAGTGGACATTAATAAACATGAAAGGGTTGAGTGAAAGGGGAAAGTTATAAAATCCTATTCCAAGTTGAACTCTTTAAAATATAAGATATTTCCTAGGTAATGATGGCCTCATTGAAGCCTGGGTTGGACATTATTGTATTCTTTTTCATTCCTATAATTCTGTGAAGTCAAGATAATTGGTTCTCAGAATGTACGTCTTAGAAACTGAAACATATCAATGAGGCAATACTGAGAACCAGTATAAAGCCGGTGTTTGTGTGTTTCACAGATGATGAAATAGAAGGCAACTAATTCAATCTCATATTCACAAATTTAAGAAAACTATTGATCATTTAATATAGGCCAGATGCTATGCTAAAATATATACGTCACATGGCTCATGATCTAATGGAAAAGAAACTCATGTACCTGAATTATTATAATTGCAGTGTTTATGCTAAATAAAAATGTATTTGTATATAATATGTACACACATGATTATAATTTATATAAACTTATGTGTAAATTTATACATTTTATATATATAACATATTCTTAAGACATAATATGTAATATATATAAGTAAGAACCTATATAGGAAAAGGAGTAGGGGCCAGGACAAGCATTGTAGGGAGAAAAAAAAATAACATGAATGTAAAAAGTACAAAAATAAATCTTTTATTTTGCTTTAGTGTACTGTGTGTGAGATAAACAATAGCATTGTAAGACTGGAATGGTAGATTAGAATTCTGTTATGAAAGGTATTGAATTCTATTCCTGCAACTTTGGATTTTATTTTGGTGAAAGTAGGAAGCTATGTGAATTTCCTAAGCAGTAGAGAGTCAGGTGAAGACTTTGGGTTAGATAGGTAAATCTGACAATAATGGGAAGAGATAGGAGTTGTCAATGGCCAAGATTGGAGATGATGAGAGCCTGTCCTAGGGTAGTAGCAACAGGAATAAGAAACTGAAAACTCAATCACTGAAGATCTGATCAATTTTCACAGAGATTGCGTCCCCTTAAAAACTGACCTTTATTAATTACAATAATTCACAAAGTTACAAGTGACCTCGTAGTTACTGTGATAGCTCTTGCTTGTTTCTCTCCTTGCATACTATAATATTTCACTATATAAATGGGGGCTTTACTTAAATGATAAAACCAGAAGAAATGGGTAAGAAAAGATTTTCAGGGTATTCTCTGAAATTTAATTTTTATGACCTGAATTATTATTCAGGTATATGTAAAATTATTCTCATTGAAACAGCCTGTCTAAAAGATGGGGAATAAAATAAAATTAATGTATAAAAATATACATCAATTATTGAATTGCATGTCACCATTCATGGAAACACTTTATATGCAAAATTTTGTTTAACCTTCACAAAAACCTTTGAGATAGTAGTAATGCTAGTCATACATAACAAAAGTTCAGAAAAATTTAGGGGATTTAAGTATATTGAAAACACAGGTTGTTGATTTAAAAAGTTCTGGTGTTTTTCCCTTATGTCAAGACTCAGCCTTACCATTCACAATTGTAACTCCTTCAAAAGTTTCTTCTTGAATAGGGAAAATTAAGAATTAATTTTAGAATTATTAACTTTTAGAAACTAAAAATAAATCTATACATGTTAAGAAATGTTAGTGCAAAACCTTAAAGAGTTAATTATACTTGGTATGACTATAGG
This sequence comes from Cervus canadensis, assembly GCF_019320065.1. Taxonomy (NCBI): domain Eukaryota; kingdom Metazoa; phylum Chordata; class Mammalia; order Artiodactyla; family Cervidae; genus Cervus; species Cervus canadensis. The sequence continues at coordinate 69,249,367 of NC_057387.1, forward strand.
TAGGATTTTCCTGGTGGCTCAAGGTAAAGATTCCACCTGCAATGCAGAAGACACATGGGACTGATCCCTAGGTAGAGAATATTCCTGGAGAAGGAAATGACAATCTAGTATTCTTGCCTGGGAAATCTCATGGACAGGGGACCCTGGCAGGCTACAGTCCGTAGGGTCACAAAGTGTAGGACAGGACTTAGTGACCAAAGAGCAATAGCAGTTACAGGTAGGGTTAGTACAGTGTCAAACCTTATGTCAGTTTTGAAACATTATTGGCAAAATGTTAGAGATTATGATGACAAAATATCTAATAGATGTAAAACATTTATTGAATGCTACTAAATAATTTATGCATGTAAAAAGAAAATGTAAGGAACATAGGTATAAATTATTAATATATGAATTCTGATGCCATGTTATTTAAAAAATTCAGTGAACGTTCATTGGATCCTTAATGTGTACAAGATATTATAATGAATTCTCAGGGAAAAACAATAATCATGTGGTTTCTATCCTCAGGAAATTCACAAGAGAAAAGTACATTGGACTTTTTCCAAAGATGTATACTATGGGACATACAATTATAAGCACTACTGAAAAATTTTAAATAGTGTTAATAGTAGATTAACTCACCATGAAGTAATGATGCTTCATGGGGAAAGGATATGAATTTAAATGATGGATAAGATTTGTTCTTGGACACTTGATGAGAAGGGCATTGCACGGTAATTGAGACCTGACTTTAAACAAAATATTTACAGTTTGGAATGCAGATGTGATTAACTGCAGTCTACATTTTAGGAGGAAAAATGAGGAGGTATTGTGGGATTTAGACTTGGAAAAGCAATTTGAAACTAGATCGTGTGGAGCCTGATATAACCTCTTAAGGAATTTGGACTTTATTCCATTACACATTTTGACTCCATAGATCGATAGAAGCCTTTGAACTTGTAGTCACCTGATTGATGGTCTATGACTATTAATCTATCAGCAGATAGAAGATTCATAATATGAGAGAAGATATTAGAGGTATAAAAAAAAAACAGGATAAGTTAGAATTTTAGATTAAGCTAAGCATGAAGTGCTGAGATCCTAAGTACAAAAGATAAACACAAAAATAAAACAACAAAGTTTGTTATCTGACTGGTTTCTTGGTAGGAATCAGGAGAACTTCAAAATTTTGAGGCTGGGTGAGTAGGATAATTTTTTTGTTTGTTTGTTTTTGACATATACAGACCTAGAGAGAACTGTTGAGGTGGAAAAGTAATTTCCCTTCTACCTTTCTAGGTTTTTGGCTGAGACCTCCCTTTAGTAAAAGATAGGTTAATGGGAGAAAGACAGAAATTTTAAAATATGCTGTTTTTATTGTTGTTTAGTTGCTAAATTGTATTGTACTCTTGTGACCCCATGGACTGTTTCAAGAGGGAGGGGACATATGTATACCTATGGTTGATTCATGGTGATGTATGGCAGAAACTAACGCAATATTGTAAAGCAATTACCCTTCAATTAAAGAAAATTAATCCTGGAGTAGTGGTCATTTCCTTTTCCAGGGGATCGTTCCGACTCAGGGATTGAACCCACGTCCCCTGCATTGGCAGGTACATTCTTTACCACTAGTGCCAAACATATGGAGGTGAAAGATACGGATAATGGGGAACCAGTTTGGGGAAACTGTGGGGAAAAACATGGTGAACAAGTATGAGGTTGTTATACATGCTTAGGTAGGAACCTTCTCCATTGGTAAGGTTCTAGTGATTTAGTCATTCTCTTTTTCCTATTACAGAAGAAAACGCCCCTGTAAATGAAGATTTGTAAAAGGAAAATAAAGCTTTGGTGTTTTTCCACAAATGTTCAAGCTTTCCTGCAAACTTGAAATAGATAGCAAATAGTACAATAATAATAATAATAAAACTGACAAAATACTTAAAACACATGGAAAGTACTACTTGTAAATGTTATTTACAAAAGGGTAACCTCTATTAGGTTTACAGAGCTTCTCCTTTGTCTGGTGTTTCTTAAAAATAAGCAGCCTAAAATAATCCTTATGTCAAAGAGGAGTATCTTGGATTGACAAATTATGCTCTCCTTCAGCCCATATAATTTTAGGGGTAAAATGAGAACATTGATTTAATCTATGTCAAATTATAGATAATGGCAGTTATTCAACAAGTCATTTGAGTTATGAAACTGAAGCTGATGATGGGGATGAAGGCTGGATATTTAGTGATAAGAGATATCAAATAGCTGTGACATTAATGCTGTGTAATCCTATTGTTTAGAAACAGATTGGGAAAAAAATGGAGCATACTTCCTTTTGTTGGGTTATAGTAAGCAGAATGTGGTTGGAAAGAAAAGGAATTTTTCAAAATAAGTTTTATAGAAATAAAGGAAGGAACATGTTTAAAAGCAGATCAGGGAAAAACAAAACTGGAAAAGAAATCATTTCAGAGATCTTTAGTACATTTAGAACACATTTTACTCAAAGTGTATGGGTCAAAAGTGAGAGGTGCTTAGAACAATGAAAGGGAGCTCTTTGAAAGGAAAGATCATCTTATTTATTGTTATGGCTTTTGATCCTTTTATAGTTCCTGGTACTTGGTAAAAAATGAAAGATTAAAGATTTCTCAGAGGTGAGGATTGATGAAAGACAATGAGAAGGAAGGAAATCAAGATCATATATTGAGAAAGTAGACTTTAAGGATGGTTTCCCTGAAAGGAAAATTGAGCAAAAAATTGTATTGTTGAAGTGCTTAGAAAGACAGATTGTAAAAGTATCCACCTTGGTGACTTTGATTTTTTTTCTCCAAGTTGTAGAAAGAGAAGTCATCTATTGAAATGATGAAATTGATCAGATGTGGGGTTTAGAAAAAAGCTAATAATGAATGGGGAAATAATAGGCACAAATAAACAAACAGAAAAATTAGTGGCGATCTATTGTAGTAGGATAGCATGATCCTAAGTTCTTTCAGCAAAGATAATTTTGTGACTTCTTACAGTTATGTTTGACTGCAAGTGGGCCATATATATGTATATATATATATATCATATTTTATAAAATTTGAGCATCTTGGCTTGATTTTTAAGTAAACTCATATTTTTATAGTGTTGTCATTGTTATTCCATTTTATTATACATTCAAAGGTAGACAATGTCTACAAAAGACTATATAGAAAATAGTTATTCCAATGCAATTTCCAGTGAGTAATGTATTATTTTTCCATCAAGTTAATTGGTATCCCCAACTCTTCTTGCAATTGCAAAGTTAACAGATTTACATACATAGATATTTCCAATTATAAAGGAAATTTATTCTCTAAAATAATGTCAAATCATTTAACATTTTTAACAAAGCAAACTACTAGGAAAAGCAAAGAGATTTTTTTTTTATAACTTCATGAATGACATTAAAAATTGTTTTTAAAAATTCAATAATTTTATTTTGAAAATTTTAGGATATTAAGACTGAGTTATAATCGGTGACTCATGAAATAATCAAAAAAAGTATATGTTGATTTCTTGTAGCATTAAAAAAATGAGTTCAGGGTTTTGTTTTTTTTTTACCATAATTATGCACACATAGAAAGCACCAGTGGTATCTTTTTAGCATTTTTTGAAAATGTTTCAGGCCTGAATGATAAAGGAGGATGAAGGAAAAGAATCAAAAGCATCTAAGATCTATAGTGATACACTCTAAATAAATTAATTCTAGTTTATTTAGTACAGTGAAGATGTAATGGGAAAAAAATTAAACATGTAAGAATTTCAACTACTCTTTACATCCATGTTTATTTGGCCTATTAGTATTTCTCTAATATATATGCCTGTATCCTGATTTTTTCCAAAATATTTTTCTGTGACAGTGTTTCCCTAGGCATGTGTAGAAAGCAGTGTTATTCATTGTGTAATCAAAAGGCATGAGACTGTGTTTGCAGATTTCCTTCATAATCTGTACAGAGGTTTTAAGCCATCAGGTTCACCACTAAACAGAATTGAACTGGACTACCCAAAGATGGTTATCCGGTTGAAGCTTCTAATGTCTATGCTTAGCCTTTTGAACCATGGATGAATGCAGCCTCTTAAATCTGATCCAGATATGACTTGGTTACTACCTTGGAAGGTTTTCTCTGCAGGTAAAGGCATTCCTGGGATTCATTGCTTAGGTTTGATTTGAGATCGTGAATTAGGTTTGACTTTAGATAGTCTTCTTTTAGAAAATGTTATCTATTTTGGGAGAATTCCTTAAGTAGGAAAGTTGCTACTTTTGTAATACAGGCAGTTTAAGTGAAAGTGAAGTCACTCAGTCGTGTCTGACTCTTTGTGACCCCATGAACTGTAGCCTACGAGGCTCTTCCATCCATGGGATTCTCCAGGCAAGGATACTGGAGTGGATTATCATTTCCTTTCCCAGGGGATCTTCCTGACCCAGGGATCAAAACCGGATTTCCCACATTGCAAGCAGACGCTTTTACCATCTGCGCCACCAGGGAGTTTAGGATTTCCTTAAATCCCATATTCTTCTGCTGTAACTCCTGGCGTACTGACACCTGTCGGGAAGGGTTAAGTGTCTGCTACTGATGCTGCTATAGAATTCGAGGTAAGGGTGAAAGAAATGAGTCATGATACTGTCTGTTTCTAAGGAGCCCTGACACTGTCATAACAGGAAATTCACAGAGCAGTCCCATGATTTTAGGTACTGAACATTGAAATGAACACTCGGTCTAGGTTTGTGTGACATGGGGAATTTATTAAGTCTTTTTGTCCAAGTGTGCCAAGTGGAAGCCAATAAACAGTGACGCACTACCCACCCACCAAAGTCTTATAGTAATACCAATAATCTTGTGCTGTTCAACTTCTTGGCTCTGAACAAGTGAGAGGATGTTCAGATCCTAGAACAAATAAGGTATACAGGCATGTGAGTTTTTTGAGTTTTATACATCATATTTAATGTCTATGGCCTTTTAGGCTCACAATTCTAGAAGAAATGGGTACTGTCTCATTCATTTGAATAATACAATAGCAGACTGAAGATTGCCATTTTTTAGAGGTAATTGATACACTTCAATTGTAGGCCTCATTCATTCATTTGTTCATACATTTCTTTAATTACAGAATCATGCTGAATGTTCTGTTAGCTCTTGAGGATATAAAGACAAGACTTTTTCACATTGTAAGTGGTAGGAAGAATGGAGAAATTATAATGAGACATATTAGTGGCTAAATTGGACATGCCCGGATAGAAAAGAACAGTTGAGAAATGTAGATTTGGGAAATGCTCTAAATGTCTTTGGGTATCTTTCATAGATAATAACTGTGGTTAAGATCATGGCATTGGAGTTAGTTTTTAGTTGTATCAGATCTGCCACTTGATAACTTCATGACATGGAGGAAATTCTTTATTCTCTCTTAGTTTATTCATCTTTATAAAGGATATAATAATAATTCCTGCTTTCTAGTGTACCTCTGAAGATTGTCAGGTAATGCATTGATCACATTTTGTGGCACACAGAAAATAATTAGCATGTGGCTGTTATCATTATTCAGTTCAGTTCAGTCACTCAGTCATGTCCGACTCTTTGCGACCCCATGGGCTGCAGCATGCCAGGCCTCCCTGTCCATCACCAACTCCAGGAGCATACTCAAACTCATGTCCATCAAGTCGGTGATGCCATCCAACCATCTCATCCTCTGTCATCCCTTTCTCCTCCCATCTTCAATCTTTCCCATTATCATTATTACTATTAAAATCATTTCTTAAGTGTTATCCATCTTCCATTTTCAAATAAGCAGATAGTATCTATACTTAGTTTTATTTTTATGTATAAAGTTAATTTTCACAACATTTGGTTTTTCATGGATCTGAGTCTTGCAGATCATATTATCTTTACAAGTAAATTTTTGTCAAGTAAATAAATGAGATATTCTTTTTCCAAGATTAGTCACGTTTAGATTGAATCACAGAGAGAGTAAATTGCTGACCTACATTGCCTATCAGTGGTCAACTCGAACCAGAAATTGCCCCCTATAACTCCTCTCTCTCTTCTGTGCCCATTATATCATGTTCCCTTGCTTAAAATAATTAGTTTGCTGCCTGCCAAGTCCTCTTAGACAGTTAAGGAAATATGTAACATTCTAATAATTTAGAAGTTATTTAGGTCCATGACTAAGGAAGACATGAAGACTGAATCCTCGACTGAGAAGAGTATGAACTGCCAAAGTAAGCCATGCCAAATTGAGCCTTGAAGTGATCTGCTGAGCAGTTTTCTTCATAGAATAAACTATGTACAATATTAAAAACTGCCTCAGGAAATGTCTAGTAGAGGAAGCTGACCCTCCTTAATTTGCCTTCAAATCTGCAATCAGTATGTTTTGTTCCTTGGATGTAACTTATGATAATGTGACAGGGAAACCCCATCTACCACTGTGTGAGTCATCCTTAAATTATACGGAAGCTATCCCACCAGGTTAATTCTTTTAAAGTAATTTTGAGTTTACTTTGGTCATAGTTATTACTCAAAAAACAAACAAACAAAAATGAAATTCCCTAGCTGTAATTCAGATTTCATTCAGAGCTATAGTTGAATGGATTTGTCATGAGGAGATTTTCACCTAACAATCTTTATGAGTGCCCCAATCAAGTAGCCATTATTCATGTAATTGCTAAATGTTACAGTGTAGCTATTCTACATTTAAATGTGTTGTAACTATAAAAGTCACATCAGAAGTTGAAGATTTATTAGAGAAACTGTTTGTATAACTCTTGCATGATTTTGCATTGATTACATACTGAAATGATATTTTTGATATACTGAACTAAATAAAATATATTAAAATTAATTTTACCTGGTTTTGTTTTACTGTTTTATTAAAGTAGCCACTAGAAAATTTTAAATGACATATGTGACTCCCATTATATTTTCATTGGATATTGCTGTTTTAGACAGGTAATTATGGATACCTTAAGGGATAGTATGCATTAGTGATTCTTTCAAATATTTAAGAAATTTTATTGGTGCAAGGTTGAAGTCTTAAAGTAACTTATATTTAAAGTCTAATTTTTCCCTTTTATATTTTTATATATTCCTACTCTTGAGAGTCCCTTGGGCTGCACAGAGATCCAACCAGTCCATCCTAAAGGACATCAGTCCTGGGTGTTCATTGGAAGGACTGATGCTGAAGCTGAAACTCCAGTACTTTGGTCACCTCATGCAAAGAGTTGACTCATTGGAAAAGACCCTGATGCTGGGAGGGATTGGGGGCAGGAGGAGAAGGGGATGACAGAGGATGAAATGGCTGGATGGCATCACCGACTCGTTGGACATGGGTTTGAGTAAACTCCAGGAGCTGGTGATGGACAGGGAGGCCTGCTGTGCTGCGATTCATGGGGTCTCAAAGAGTCGGACATGACTGAGCAACTGAACTGAACTGAAAACATTTCTGATAATTCAGTTTCTGATAGCAAACATAAGATATACACATATATATGCTATAAATAGTATTAATCATAATGAAATGTTGTTACTGAGCTCTGAAGAATGCCGGGATTCTTGGCCTCCAGAGGAGAGGAATTCAATCTGGAGCCAGTGATGAGGCTTGATCACTCAGAGATTTTGTGTAATAAAATTTGATTAAAGTATGAAAGTGATAGAGAATGTTTCTGACATAGACATCAGAAGTGGGCAGAAAGAGTTCTCCCCGCTAGTCTTTAACTTGATATTATATAGCTACTTGAAGTCTGCTAACTAGAGAAAGGAACTTTGAGACATCAAAACTCAGAGATGGGCACCAGGCCCCTCACACATAACATGCATTTTGAGATAACACTGGCATAAGGTGAGTTGTCCTGGGCCATAAAATGATTGACATGAATCTTGAAGAAAGGCAGGTTTCCAAGCAAATACAGGCTCATTAGCATTCTCAAATAGCTTAAGAGAACATTTGCATGAGTAAAACATACTGGTTTGTCAAGTAGATTCTGAGTCTTAGGCAGAACCAACTTAAAGACAGGGTCTAGGGTAAATACAAAGTTTGTTAACATTGCTTAAGACAAATATTTCATGTAAAGATGGGCACAATAAAGGACAGAAATAGTATGGACCTAGCAAAAGCAGAAGATATTAAGACCTGGCAAGAATACACAGAACAACTATACAAAAAGATCTTCATGATCCAGATAATCACGATGGTGTGACCACTCACGTAGAGCCAGACATCCTGGAATGTGAAGTCAAGTGGGCCTTAGGAAGCATCACTATGAACAAAGCTAGTAGAGGTTATGAACTTTCAGTTGAGCTATTTCAAATCCTGAAAGATGATGCTGTTAAAGTGCTGCACTCATGTGCCAGCAAATTTGGAAAACTCAGCAGTGGCCAAAGGACTGGAAAAGGTCAGTTTTCATTCCAATCCCAAAGAAAGGCAATGCCAAAGAATGCTCGAACTACTGCACAATTGCACTCATCTCACATGCTAGCAAGGTAATGCTCAAAATTCTCCAAGCCAGGCTTCAACAGTACGTGAACCATGAAATTCCAGATGTTCAAACTGGATTTAGAAAAGGCAGAGGAATCAGAGATCAAATTGCCAACATCCGCTGGATCATTGAAAAAGCAAGAGAGTTCCAGAAAAACATCTACTTCTGCTTTATTGACTATGTCAAAACCTTTGACTGTGTGGATCACAACAAACTGTAGAAAATTCTTAAAGAGATGTGAATACAGACAACCTTTCCTGCCTCCTGAGAAATCTGTAGGCAGGTCAAGAAGCAACAGTTAGAACTAGACATAGAACAACAGACTGGTTCCAAATCAGGAAAGGAGTACTTCAAGGCTGTATATTGTCACCCTGTTTATTTAACTTATATGCAGAGTACATCATACGAAATGCTGGACTGGATGAAACACAAGCTGGAATCAAGATTGCCAGGAGAAATATCAATAACCTCACATATGCAGATGACACCACCATTATGGCAGACAGTGAAGAAGAACTAAAGAGCATCTTGATGAAAGTGAAAGAGAATGAAAAAGTTGGCTTAAAGCTCAACATTCAGAAAACAAAGATCATGGCATCTGGCCCCATCACTTCATGGCAAATAGATGGGGAAACAGTGGAAACAGTGGCTGACTTTATTTTTTTGGGCTCCAAAATCACTGCAGATGGTGACTGAAGCCATGGAATTAAAAGATGCTTGCTCCTTCGAAGAAAAGTTATGACCAACCTAGACAGCATATCAAAAACCAGAGACATTACTTTGCCAACAAAGGTCTGTCTCGTCAAAGCTATGGTTTTTCTAGCAGTCATGTATGGATGTGAGATTTGGACCATAAAGAAAGCTGAGCACCAAAGAGTTGATGCTTTTGAACTGTGGTGTTGGAGAAGACCCTTGAGAGTCCCTTGGACTGCAAGGAGACCCAACCAGTCCGTCTGAAAGGAAATCATTCCTGAATATTCATTGGAAGGACTGATGTTGAAGCTGAAACTCCAATAATTTGGCCACTTGATGGAAGAACTGACTCATTTGAAAAGACCCTGATGCTGGGAAAGGTTGAAGGCAGGAGGAGAAGGGGGCAACAGGATTAGATGGTTGGATGGCATCACAAACTCAATGGTCATGAGTTTGAGTAAGTGAGAGTTGGTGATGGACAGGGAGGCCCTGCATGCTACAGTCCACGGTGTGACAGAGTCCGACATGTGGAGCGACTGAACTGAACTGAAGACAAACATTTCCATAAGAAAAACATATTGGTTAGCTCTAGGTTTGAGCAAAGTTAAGTTCAGGTGTAACCAGGTGTCATTATGGCAACCTAGAATTTTAAAAGAAACCTCTTTTTAAATTTGTTTAGCAAAGGGGAAAAGAATTTAACACTTGTAGTTTGTTTCCTCCTGCTATTTGAGCGAGATAAAAAACATCTAACACTTGCAGCCTAATTCCTCTGTTTGTAGACCCCTGGCCTTCCTGCCTGTTACCCTCTCAATAATATTAATATCATTCTTCAAAAATTACGCTTATGCCATTGATGTTGCTAACATATTATGTATTTAGTGGTGACATACACTCACTTCTGTCTTTGCTGACATTCTAAGAAGGCCTAGAATATGTTACATTTGGAATTAAAATTAGGTAATACTTGGTTCTTGTTTTCAAATACCTAACAAAGTAGTAAGTTAATCTGACAGGAAAATATAAATGAGAGTGTACAGAAATGCATTTTGATAGAATTCAATATAAGTTGCCATGAGAGTACAGAGAGTAAGAAAGTCTTCCCAGCTGAGTTGAAGCTGAGTGATAGAAGCTCTGTGGACCAATTAATATTCATGAAATGAGAAAAGCTAAAAGGATTTGAGGAGCAACATTAACCAATGCACAGAGGTGTGAAATGTGACCTATTTATGAAATAAATGTATTTTCTGTGACTTCCACAAAGGGAACAATTGTTTTTGGTGAGAGGGAATAGAGAAAGGGAAGGAAATAGTGGCAAGGGCAGAGATTGGAACAGATGATGCTAAAATATGTGATTCTAAAAATAGAAGCTCTATCATATAAGAGGTGTTAAGGAAGGGGTAATTTGCTACTTGGGCTAAGTGTAATAGAAGACCTGAAGTTAGATTTCAAGAGAAGAATGGAGGTGAGGAAGTCAGTTAGGAGTTTACTGCAATTGTACAGACAAGAATCTAGGACCACTTTAGCTAAGGGACTTGTATTCTATGAGACAGGTCAGGGAATAAATACAATATAGACATCTAGGTAACACTTAGGTTTCTGTCTTGGATTATAGGATATCATTTTCAAAGGTACAGAATACAAGGAAATGATCAGCATTGGTATAGGGAAGATTGTTCAGTTTTGAACACTGTATTTGAGATTTCTGTGACTATCTAGTCATTAATTATATATATGAATATGAACTTGGAGATACAGAATAGGAGAGTCATTACTTAAGAAATAGTGTTTGTGGGTTGAGCGCTCTCAGAAACAAAATGCAGAGAGACAAGAACAGAGGCCCAGGAATTAACTGAGTGTTTTGATGAAAATTAGGACATACTAATTCATTCGGACATGACTGAACTACTGAACAATGAGGAGATATTAAAGATGTATCCAGAAAAAATTCATATTATGTATTTTTCAAACTTAGTAATATTATCCATGGGTTTGGTTGCTGCTGTTCAGTTGCTCAGTTGTGTCTGACTCTTTGAGATGCCATGGACTTCAGCACACCAGACTTCCCTGTCCTTCACCATCTTCTGGAATTTGCTCAAACTCATGTCCATTGAGTGGGTGATGCCATCCAATCATCTCATCCTCTGTCCTCCCCTCTTCCTGCCTTCAGTCTTTCCTAGTATCAGGGCCTTTTCCAACGAGCTGTCTCTTTGTATCAGGTGTCCAAAATATTGGAGCTTTAGCTTCAATACCAGTCCTTCCAATGAATATACAGAGTTGATTTTCTTTAGGATTGACTGGATTGATCTTTCTGTCCAAAGGACTCTCAAAAGTCTTCTCCAGCACCACAGTTTGAAGGCATCAGTAATTTTGATTATGGGTTCAGTAGCCCAGGACTTTTTTTAAAAGAGAGACAAATTAGTGAAATTTTATAATTTCACTAAATTATCATCATTTTTCCAGTGATAAATGACAGGAACCCATACTGTTATTCAAAACTATGTAAATCAAATATATAAATGTATTTATGGGCATGAATTTTATGGCTATGACCCACAATTTCCCCAGCAAATCATAACTGATATTAACGTTAGGTCTTAAGATGTCCCTTATAAAGCTGACTGAGAGCAGAGGCTGGGACTATGGAAAGAGTAACAAAATATGCAACTCTCAATTATAACTACCATTTACAAAAATCGAAATAAAATGGTAGCTATACTGTAGAGAGAGCTGTGTTTTGTTTACAGATATTAAATAATGATGCTATTGAAGAATATAAAACTACTGAGGTGTTTCAGCACACTTAAAGCATTCTAGGGGATCAGATAGCTGTCACAGATGGAATTCAACTTCTCTACGTAAGACCAACAACTTTCATAAATCCGACCTGCTGTTTGTAGATGAAACTGTTGAAACTTTTGTATTTCAACCATTTGGATTCTGTGAGGAAAACAGCACTGCAGATGCTGAAGACAATTTTCTGCTGCACTTCAATAGTTAATAGCAAAAGTGTTTTGTGCACAAAGAAAAATATTTACTAGTAAAATGACATAATGACTTCATATCAAATGATGCATCCTTATTGCATATGGTCCAAGTTAGAGAATTTCATCTTAAGACATATATCAGAGATCAACAAGGTGCAGATAAAACAGCCAAGAGAGTTAGAACTACATTAGAATTTACATATGATAAGTGATTGGAAAACTACCATTGCAATGTTATATAAATGAGAAAATCTTGACAAAGAGCTTTGGTTGAGAGAGTCACAAATGCGAAAACTATGATAGAAAATGAACCCAAAGTCTTCTTTATTCCTATAAAATTTACATTTTATAAAAGAAAAATGGAGACTTTTGCTTTTTAACTTTGTTAGAAATATACTGATCAATGCAATTTGATAGAAATAATTTGTAGTGATTTCAGTAACGTGCTTATTGATTCAATCTATGGTCAGCTATAGGTTTTATCTTCGCAAAATTTAAAGAACAAGCAGGCTGGCAGGAATTTTTTTTAATGAACTTGGGTCATTTTTAAAGATGGATTAGAATCATTAATAACATTTTCAATTATATAAGCTCATGCCATAAAATGCCATTACTCATTTGCTCTACTTAGGCAACACAAACTGCATTGTTGCTAGATTGATCAGATCTGCAGCTGGATCACTTACTGGCTCATTAATTTTTATCATATATCGAGTATTCTGACCTGGTACATCAGCTTTTGAAATAGCCACTTGTCTTCTTTCCCTGGGCAAATAGCTACTGGATGCATTTTTAAAATGTTGATCTAATTCATTTTGTTCTCATTGAACATCTGTGGGAGAGGAAAGCTGGTAAACATGTGTTTAGGTTTACATGTACTTTGGGACTCATATCACCTCTGTGTACATTCCTGCAGGATTGACTTAGGCAAATTTGTTTAGATGGTAAAACAGGTCTTCAGCATTTTATATCTTTTCATTCTACTTTTCCATTCTTTTTCAACACCTACTCCCAAGCATTTAGATTTTTCTGTTCATGTCCCTTGGTAGTCCCAGAGAAACAAAATAATTCGGATGCTTGAGATGAAAAAATCTTTGTAACAATACTCTCTCTCCTTAGTCTTGTGTTTCTCCCCAGTGTTTTCCTCAGTACTCAAGAAAACCTTTCCCACCTAGTCTGATAAATTGCAATGCGTCAACATCACGAATCTACATTCCACATTTTTAGTCCCTCCTCCTTAAGAGTCACAGGGCACAGGATGACAGTGTATTTTAGGGACTTCACCTCCCTTTTAATGTTTACTTCTGCTGTGCCAGTCAGTTCAGTTCAGTCGCTCAGTTGTGTCCAACTCTTTGTGACCCCATTAATCGCAGCAGGCCAGGTCTCCCAGTCCATCACCAACTTCCGGAGTTTACTCAAACTCATGCCCATCGAGTCGGCGATGCCATCCAGCCATCTCATCCTCTGTCATCCCCTTCTCCTTCTGCCCCCAATCCCTCCCAACATCAGGGTCTTTTCCAATGAGTCAACTCTTCACATGAGGTGTCCAAAGTACTGGAGTTCCAGCTTCAACATCAGTCCTTCCAATGAACACCAAGACTGATCTCCTTTAGGATGAACTGGTTGGATCTCCTTGCAGTCCAAGGGACTCTCAAGAGTCTTCTCCAACACCACAGTTCAAAAGCATCAATTTTTTGGTGCTCAGCTTTCTTCACAGTCCAACTCTCACATCCATACATGACCACTGGAAAAACCATAGCCTTGACCAGACGGACCTTTGTTGGCAAAGTAATGTCTCTGCTTTTTAATATGCTATCTAAGTTGGTCATAACTTTCCTTCCAAAGAGTAAGCACCTTTTAATTTCATGGCTGCAGTCACCATCCGCAGTGATTTTGGAGCCAAAAAAAATGAAGTCTGACACTGTTTCCACTGTCTCCCCATCTATTTCCCATGAGGTGATGGGACCAGATGCCATGATCTTAGTTTTCTGAATGTTCAGCTTTAAGCCAACTTTTTCACTCTCCTCTTTCGTTTCATCAAAAGGCTTTTGAGTTCCTCTTCACTCTCTGCCATAAGGGTGGTGTCACTGCATATGTGAGGTTATTGATATTTCTCCCGGCAATCTTGATTCCAGCTTGTGCTTCTTCCAGCCCAGCGTTTCTCATGATGTACTCTGCATATAAGTTAAATAAGCAGGGTGACAATATACAGCCTTGACATACTCCTTTTCCTATTTGGAACCAGTCTGTTGTTCCATGTCCAGTTCTAACTGTTGCTTCCTGACCTGCATACAGGTTTTTCAAGAGGCAGGTCCGGTGGTTTGCTATTCCCATCTCTTTCAGAATTTTCCACAGTTTATTGTGATCCACACAGTCGAAGGCTCTGGTGTAGTCAATAAAGCAGAAATAGATGTTATTCTGGAACTCTCTTGCTTTTTCGATGATCCAGTGGATATTGGCTATTTGATCTCTGGCTCTTCGGCCTTTTCTAAAACCAGCTTGAACATCTGGAAGTTCTTGGCTGACGTATTGCTGAAGATTGGCTAGGAGAATTTTGAGCATTACTTTACTAGCGTGTGAGATGAGTGCAATTGTGTGGTAGTTTGAGCATTCTTTGGCATTGCCTTTCTTAGGGATTGGAATGAAAACTGACCTTTTCCAGTCCTGTGGCCACTGCTGAGTTTTCCAAATTTGCTGGCATATTGAGTGCAGCACTTTCACAGCATCATATTTCAGGATTTGAAATAGCTCAACTGGAATTCCATCACCTCCACTAGCTTTGTTCATAGTGATGCTTTCTAAGGCCCACTTGACTTCAGATTCCAGGATGTCTAGCTCTAGGTCAGTGATCACACCATTGTGATTATCTGGGTCATGAAGATCTCTTTTGTACAGTCCTTCTGTGTATTCTTGCTATCTCTTCTTAATATCTTATGCTTCTGTTAGGTCCATACTATTTCAGTCCTTTATCGAACCCATCTTTGCCGGAAATGTTCCCTTGATATCTCTGATTTTCTTGAAGAGCTCTCTAGTCTTTCCAATTCTGTTGTTTTCCTCTATTTCTTTGCATTGGTTGCTGAGGAAGGCTTTCTTATCTCTCCTGGCTATTCTTTGGAACTCTGCATTCAAATGGGAATATCTTTCCTTTTATCCTTTGCTTTTTGCCTCTCTTCATTTCACAGCTATTTGTAAGGCCTCCTCAGAGAACCATTTTGCCTTTTTGCATTTCTTTTCCTTGGGGATGGTCTTGATCCCTGTCTCCTATACAGTGTCACGAACCTCCGTCCATAGTTCATCAGGCTCTCTGTCTATAAGATCTAGTCCCTTAAATCTATTTCTCACTTCCACTGTATAGTCATAAGGGATTTGATTTAGGTCATACCTGAATGATCTAGTGGTTTTCCCTACTTTCTTCAGTTTAAGTCTGAATTTGGCAATAAGGAGTTCATGATCTGAGCCACAGTCAGCTCCCAGTCTTGCTTTTGCTGACTGTATAGAGCTTCTCCATCTTTGGCTGCAAAGAATATAATCAATCTGATGTCAGTGTTGACCTCTGGTGATGTCCATGTGTAGAGTCTTCTCTTGTGTTGTTGGAAGAAGGTGTTTGCTATGACCAGTGCATTCTCTTGCCCTGCTTCATTCCGTACTCCAAGGCCAAATTTTTCCTGTTACTCCAGGTGTTTCTTGACTTTCTACTTTTGCATTCCAGTCCCCTATAATGAAAAGGACATCCTTTTTGGGTGTTAGTTCTAAAAGATCCCATAGGTCTTCATAGAACCGTTCAACTTCAGCTTCTTCAGCATTACTGATCAGGGCATAGACTTGGATTGCTGTGATATTGAATGGTTTGCCTTTGTAAAGAACAGAGATCATTCTGTCGTTTTTGAGATTGCCTCCAAGTACTGCATTTCGGACGCTCTTGTTGACCATGATGGCTACTCCATTTCTTCTAAGGGATTCCTGCCCACAGTAGTAGATATAATTGTCATCTGAGTTAAATTCACCCATTCCAGTCCATTTTAGTTTGCTGATTCCTAGAATGTCGACATTCACTCTTGTCATCTCCTGTTTGACCACTTCCAATTTGCCTTGATTCATGGACCTAACATTTCAGGTTCCTATGCAGTATTGCTCTTTACAGCGTCGGACCTTGCTTCTATCACCAGTCCCATCCACAGCAGGGTGTTGTTTTTGCTTTGGCTCCATCCCTTCATTCTTTCTGGAGTTATTTCTCCACCGATCTCCAGTAGCATATTGGGCACCTACTGAGCTGGGGAGTTCCTCTTTCAGTATCCTATAATTTTGCCTTTTCATACTGTTCATGGGGTTCTCAAGGCAAGAATACTGAAGTGGTTTGCCATTCCCTTCTCCAGTGACCACATTCTTGCAGACCTCTCCACCATGACCCATCCGTCTTAGGTGGCCCCAAATGGCATGGCTTAGTTTCATTGTGTTAGACACGACTGTGGTCCTGTGATCAGATTGGCTAGTTTTCTGTGATTATGATTTTAGTGTGTCTGCCCTCTGATGCCCTCTCGGAACACCTACCATCTTACTTGGGTTTCTCTTACCTTGGACGTGGGGTATCTCTTCACGGCTGCTCCAGCAAAGCGCAGCCGCTGCTCCTTACCTTGGACGAGGGGTATCTTCTCATGGCCACCTCTCCTGACCTTGAATGTGGAGTAGCTCCTCTCAGCCCTCCTGTCAACTCTATCTCATTTCCTTTCCCTCAATAGTCTGTTTCAATCTCCCAAATCAATTTATACCAGGATTAGTTCCTTGATATGTTACATTACCCCCAAGAGAGTCAAACCAAGATCTTCAAAGAGGGCAGGCAAGGTTAGCACAAAGAGATGACTGATGTGATTTCATTGATAATAAGGGATTAAGACATGGATATGTAAATTTTCTTGCATTCCAAATCATGTATGTTCAACTACATTATCATAGTCATTTTATTATCTGATTTCCCTTTCTCTGGCCATGTATTTCTCTTTTTTGTTGTTGTTAACTTTGTTGTTGTTGTTGTTCATTGGAGGGTAATTGCTTTACAGTGTTGTGTTGGCCTCTGCCATATACATCAACATGAATCAGCCACAGGTATACATATGTCCCCTGCCTCCCTTCTGAAACCCTCCCTTTTCCCAGCCTGCCCCACCCTGTCCCACCCTATAGGTTGTCACAGAGCACTGGGTTGAACTCCCTGTGTAACACAGCAAATTCCTTCTTGCTATCTACTTTACATATGGTAATGTATATGTTTCCGTGCTATTCTCAAATTCATCCCACCCTCTCCCTCTCCAACTGTGTTTGCAATAGACTTTCTTTGCATGAGGACTATTGTAAAATCTATACATATATTCAGATCAACACTCTGCTCCCTCTTTAGCTTTAGGTCCCTCCTCCCTTTCTATACTTCCATTTTATATTTTTCCTCACCTGCAATGTTTATAATTCTATGCTCTCTCTTTCCATTTCCTTACTCTTCAGATCATCCCCAGGACACCTTATTTTTTCTTCTTCCTTTATTCGATGTCTCCGGTCTCTGTTCTTTGTGTTTGTGTGTTTGACGGGGACTACCCATCTCTTGTAGGGAATTCAGTAACCCAAAATGCAAGTGACAGGTGTATGACTGCCACGGTGTGTCAGCAGCCTGGAAAACTCTTCTCGGTGTAAACAAGACAGCGGTCACAAGAGCCAGAGGCTTCTTTCCTCCATGTTCACCTATAGCCTTGGAATGGTCTTGAGAACAAGACACAGTATCTTTCTTCATGAGATACTTCAGAGCTGGTGATGAATTTCTAAATGATGTTCAAAACAGCCCCCAACACATCCCTTATGAAGGGCTATTCATTCCAATGCTGTATGGCAAAACTGATGATTTAACACACACCCACATCTTTTCAATGAGTTAATTGTATAGAAAAGGAAATAAAAGGAAACTCAGAAAATAAAGCAGATTTTATAAAAATCTCCTGATTTCTTCAATTCATCATACTATTCCAAAGACTTTCCCCTGGCATGAACGGATATAATTTTCCCTTTTCTGTCGCAATGGGGTGTTTATTTTCCTCCTGCTCAATGGTAGCTGAAATGCTGTGGGGGATGTGCTTTCAGGCCATCTCCTCCAACGTGCTCTATCCCTGTGCAGTCAAATAAATTGGATCATTGAACATCACTAGGTGCATTCATGTTCCAGCTGTAGTGATTGCGAGGGTCAGTGTCCTGTATTTTGTGTCTGCTCCTTTCATTTTTTTTGCTCAGCAGTGTACTATTTGGTCGACATTATTTAGTCGTATTTCTGTACGGTCTCCCCCTTTGCCTACCCTTTCCACTGTATAAGTGGTTTGTATTTCTCCCTGGTAGCTGATGCTTTCCACTCTCTCTCCTGCCTGTCTCTTTATCTCCTCTCTTTGTTTGCCAGACATGAAGCTGCCACCAGGCCTTGATTGAAACCCTTGAGTAGTTCTTTCACCTATTCTATTCACCTATGCTATTCCTTTTCATACTGTTTATGGGGTTCTTTGGAAAAGACCCTAATGCTGGGAAGGACTGGGGGCAGGAGGAGAAGGGGACAACAGAGGATGAGACGGCTGGATGGCATCACTGACTCGATGGACATGGGTTTGGGTAGACTCCGGGAGTTGGTGATGGGCAGGGAGGCCTGGCGTGCTGTGATTCATGGGGTTGCAAAGAGTTGGACACAACTGAGCGACTGAACTGACTGACTGATGCTATTCTTACATCTTCTTTCTTTTATCTAGATTCAGTAAGTGTTATAGAGCATACAGGATTAAGTAGGTCTGGGCGAGAACTGGACATTAACTCTTTAGGAATTCTAGTGTGGCTGATGAGGCCATCTTGTTAAAAAAGCAAGATAGTAACTTTTCAAGCAGTTTAATTCCAGAGACAGTAAAGCAGTGCTGCTTCCTGGAAATCTTTTGTTCACAAAACACTCAAAGCCCTGCTTTTAATGCACTGAGGTCTCGAGTTAAGTGTTTCTCTCTCAGAATATCAGCATTAAGGTAGACATAGAAAATTTTTACTTTTATAGTTTGTTATAATGATCTTGCATTTCTGCAGTTCCCTGTTGCAAATGTATCATCACCTTTTTGCTCTCAAGAAGTTTGCATTCAGGCAGAGTCAAAGGACAGAAGGACTCTGAGAAATCTCTGTCAGGGGAATTACTACAAAGCAACACTTCAAAGACACTGAGAGAGAGGGCTCTGGAAATCTACAGGTCTGGTACAGCCCGGTGAAGCTGCCTATGGTAGATCAGGATGTCAAGAGAGGATCTCCCATAGGTGTCACAGGGAGACCAGACACTTAGGAATTAGTTTGAAACATCAATCTTCTTTCTATACTACTTGTATTTAATGAATAAGCTCATGAGCCTCTCTGCCTGTGTCTTAAATTTCAATCACTTCATGGCATGTGTTCTGGGAGGAAAACAAGAAGGTATGTGGAGAGCTATGAGAAAGACCAAATAGGTAAGCAGTAAAGTTGCCAAAGGGTATAGAGAGGAAGGAGGGTCCATAGGACCAGGCCAATGTGGCAGGATGCCTTAGTTGTAGAGTCCAAGATACTGGAGAAGAAAACTTTTAAACAGTTGCTCAGGCAAGACAAATGTTTCTCTTAAAGTCTCATAATGCACTATTCTGTAGAACATATCTGGTAGATTAATGACCAGCTGTGGTGAAGGCCTAAAGCCCAATTTTAGGCTAGTGATAAATATCTTGGATTTAGAGGTTTAAATGTTTTTAGTAGCTAAGATATACTTTATGAAATGATAAAAACAATTATTCTACCACATGTAGAATTCTCACACACCAAAACCAAATTTAATTAGCTATGTCTGTCCAGATGAGATTGGAGAACAAATAAATATAAATATATATAAGCATTTTCAGTTTCATGTATACTAAAGATTTTGCCTTTCCCTTTTACAGTATTTTCTTATATATTTTCTCAGCTAGCATATTTCAAATGCTCTCTTTTCCAATTTCCTTCTCATGAGCAAAGTTATCCTCATTTCAAACATGAGAAACCCTGGTGGTTGGAGAAAATTATTTCATCAAGTATAATGCACTTCCAAGTAAGGTGAAGCAATGTAAGTTGTCTACCAATTAGAGACTGAATAAACAAGTCTATCAAATACCCTAATTTCCTAGATAGTCTGGGGAGCCACTGATGTAAAATAAATAGAATTCTTAATGGATTCAATGAGATAAAGTACTTTTGCTTCTTTTCTATGCATTACTATATGGTTACCATTTCTACAGACCATAAAACTATATATGTGTAATTTAATATATTTATCCACACATTTTGAAAGCTATTACATGAAAATCTAGGGCATGAATATACTCTCCCCATTTCCCATAGAAACTGTAAAACAAAATACAGCTATGTAGACGCCAGTGTTTGCTGCCCACCTCTAAATCTTGATTCTGAGATTTATCTATGGTTGAAACTTGGTTAAATAATTTAATCTCTCCCTATACTCCTATGGATATTAAATGAACATTAACAACTAAAGTGCTTACCACAGCGCTTTGAATATTTTTATTATATAGAATTACAGGGTAAGATTTTCATGACTTGAAGGTAAAATGAAGGGAGAAAGTTCAAGGGAAATAGATCCCATCTTCATATGTTTACAAAATTTAAAACACTTTAATATATGTGATACTTCACAAATTCTTATGATTTATGCTATTTTTTATTTTGATTATAATCATAATATGAAATTATGATTATAATTTCACCTAAAAGAGGGAGATCATTATTTTATTACATAAAAGAGGAATCTAAAGCTCACAGTGATTAATGAAAAGTGATGTGAAAATTCAGAACCCAGATCCTGGAGACAGACTGCCTGGTTCAAAGTCTGGTATTCTGTTGCCACTTACAAGCTTGCTTACTGGGTGATTAGCCTGGCTGTGGGTCAAATTCCTCATGTGTAAATTGGGGATAATAATAGTACTTATCACCTCTGATTGTTACAAGGATTAATTTGGTTATCATATAGGTAAAGGGCTTACAAAAATGCTTGACTCATAGTAAACACTCTGTATGTATTAGCTATTATTTTTATATCATTAATGCTATTGAAAGCATACTTACATTTACACAGTTGGAAACCAGTGAACAGACCTAGAATACAGGCCTTGTGATTAAAAATATTTATGTTGCTATTAGAATATCAGAATTTCTCTGAAAAATAGTATTGGACATTTACTTGGCTCTTACTGTATGCCAGGAGTTCTTACATGCACTTTACATGGATTCTTTCAATTATTCCTTACCACAGCTTTATGAGAGAGGACTTCATGTGCCAAATTTTATGGATCATCCAGCTGAGACTGAGAGGGGTTAACTTATTTGACCAAGGCCTTCAGAACTCTTACAAAAGTAATCTAATTCCAGACCTTGCATTGTTGTTGTGTTCAGTCACTCAGTCAGATCTGATTCTTTGCGACCTTAAGGACTGCAG
This sequence comes from Cervus canadensis, assembly GCF_019320065.1. Lineage (NCBI taxonomy): Eukaryota > Metazoa > Chordata > Mammalia > Artiodactyla > Cervidae > Cervus > Cervus canadensis. The sequence goes on from NC_057387.1 coordinate 69,271,001, forward strand.
AATGCCAGGCTTCCCTGCTCTTCACTATCACCTAGAGTTTGCTCAAACCCATGTCCACTGAGTCAGAGATGACATCCAACCATCTCATCCTCTGTTGTCCCCATTTGCTCCTGCCTTCAGTCTTTCCCAGCATCAGGCATAACATTATGCAAATTTAAATATTTTTCTGTAGTTTCCAAATTTTCCATGATAGACATATGTTAGTTTTAGAAGTGGAAAAAAATGAATAATAAAAGTTATTTCAACAAAATAACTATTTTGTCAAGTAGAAGAAGCTGAGGGAATTGCTTACAGTAGGTGATGGCTAAGTTGTAGAACCAGCAGAAGTTGGAATCAGGTAGCTATGGGTAGGCAGGAAACTGTATAAAGGGAAAAAGGGGGAGAACCAAAGGTGGTAAAGAGATAACTGAAATGGCAAACTGACTTCTCAAAGCTTTTACTCAGGGCTAGATTTATATCACAGGATGTAATGCACAAAATGTTTCAAAGAGACACATTTTATCATCCTTGGATTAATGAAAGCCTTGCCATTCCTTTGACATTGTGATTCTGTGACTCAGAATTTCATGAATGTTTTAAATCACAAATCATTTGAAAAAAGAGCCATTTTCAGTTGAAAAAAATGTGTGGAGTATATTTTAAAGTTATGGATAGAAAAATGAAACTGATCAATTATGAAAAAAGTGAACTTTACTCCAGTGTTTCTTGTCTGAAGACATACTTACTCTTGGGCTCAGTTGATTTCCTGTTTGTGAATACCTGTGCACTGCTTGTATATACTTATATCCCTTTGTCCAGTCTCTGAGTGTGAGGCTCACAGTCATTTGTTCTTTGTACGTCTTTTCTTTCTGAGGCTGTACTTGACCTCAAAGCTGTCTGAACTCTTAAAGGCTTGACAAGAGCAGTTAGGGGTAAATTGTATCTGATTCTATTTACTGAAAGTAAAACTAACTCATGAAAGTAAAGCTAACTTGATGAAAGTGAAAGAAAAGAGTGAAAAAGCTGGCTTAAAAATCAACATTCTAAAAACTAAAATCATGGCATCCAGTCACATCACTTCATGGCAGATATATGGGGAAAAATGGAAACAGTGACAGACTTTTTATTTTGGGGCTCCAAAATCAGTTACTGCAGCCATGAAATTAAAAGACGCTTGCTCCTTGGAAGATAAGCTATGACAAACCTAGACAGCATATTAAAAAGCAGATACACACACACACACACACACACACACAGAAGCAGATGATACATTACTTTGCCTACAAAGGTCCATATAGTCAAGCTATGGTTTTCCAGTAGTCATGTACGGATGTGAGTTTTGGACCATTAAGAAGGCTAAGCACAGAAGAATTGATGCTTTTGAACTGTGGTTTTGGAGAAGACTCTTGAGAGTCCTTTGTACTGCAAGGAGATCAAACCAGTCAATCCTAAAGGAAATCAATCCTGAATATTCATTAGAAAGACTGATGCTGAAGCTCCAATAATTTGGCCACCAAATGTGAAGAGCCAACTCATTTGAAAAGACCCTGATGCTGTGAAAGAGTGAAGGCAGGAAGAGAAGGGGACAAAAGAGGAGGAGATGCTTGGATGACATCACCGACTCTATGGACAAGAGTTCGAGCAAGCTCCGGGAGATGGTGAATGACAGTGAAGCCTGGTGTGCTTCAGTCCGTGGGGTCGAAAAGAATCAGACACGACTGAGCAGCACAACAAAGTGAACTCAAATCCAGCCTTATGGAGGATGCTGAGATTTTTGGAAGGTGGTGCATTATACTCTGCTCTACAAATCCCAAACCACTTATACATGGCCCAAAGGAGTAAACTATCAGTTAAAAATCCCATTTTATTTGTCTTTGCCAGTAGATTAAAAAAATAACTTATCAATCTGATTTTTCTCATGGAAAAATAAATGTGTTTTCCATTATTTCATCTTCCATATATCACTGTGTACAAGTATTTATATCTTCATCAATGTATATATGTGAAATTGCTGTTTAACTATTAAGTTTTACAATGATTAATAGTTTTAATAATTTGAAGTTTAATCTTGAATCAGTATATTTCTTAGCTGTTGCACATATTGTCTACAATAAGTAAAATGATTTCAATTACAAAGTGATCTTAATGATTAACAAATGATTATGATCATGTTATTTTCTCTATGGTTAAACTATTAAACATCATTTTAAGAGTACAGTTATTATTTTAAAATTATCAAAGCCATCTGGCATATTTAGGGATTTTGTTTTATGTATTGGATTAATAAGAACAACAATGATCCAAAGTCACATAAACAGCAAAGAGAGTTCCTGGAGGAGAAATATTCAGTGAATTGTGCATATGTGAGGTTGAATGCACTTATCTTTCCATCTGTGCTGATAGAAGGAGGCTTAGTATTTTCTTGATCTTGAATGTTTAGCCCTTCAAGGATTTCTCCCCTTAGAAATAGACTTTTGTGAATTATACTTCATTTGTACTTGTTGATATCCTACTTAATTAATCTTTGTGGCAGGCACTCTCTAATTGAACCCAATTCAATTAAATAATTTTGCTTTGCTTGTCCCTCTGTTTGAGTATCTGAATCTACTTGGAATTTTAAATATATCTAAACACTGTGCAGTCTACTTCATGTTAATCAGTCCACATTTATTGAACCCCTACTGTATGCAATGCAATAAGTATTGAGGAGTTGTTTGAAGGAAATAATAGGTACAGCTGCTAACTTTATGCACCTGGGAAAGCAAGTAGAAAACAGGACACAGGCATTTCAAAATTAAAAAAAAAAAATAAATAAAGTTCTTTTGTAGAGAGAGAAATGAACTAAAACTAAAAAATATTAGAATTTTAGACTGGCTTCCCTGAGCTATCAAGGTGCTGTGTTTTCTGTGCTGTGCCAAATACCAGTTGGGGGAAAGGAATCTGACTCTGTGAGCCAGGAATCAGTGGGGATTAATGAGAGGTTCATTGTGATATGCTGAAAGTTTCTTGGAAAACCAAGAATCATGTAAATTCACATGGGTTTAAAATTGAACTTGGATGTTTTCAGGTTCAAGCAAGCCCATATTTATAGCTGGAATCGAGTTTGAATTTGTAAAGCCTAAAGGAAGAAATACTTCATTTTTAAAAATTAGATTTTAATTTACTATTATATTTTTAAAATCGTATATCTTGACATTCTTATTTCTTCTATAAAATGAAAGACCCAGATAGTTGCAATGTTACAAATTACTTGTGTATGGGACAGTACTCATTCATTACATGTACAAATTCCAGGGTAATTGAATATTGGTACCTCCACAATGTTATGCAGTGCTAACATATGTGATTCATTATTCTCAATGAGAGTAGGATGGTTCTAATCAAGGTGTGTATGTAAAATCCTTAAATAGCTCACATCATAAATATAAACTGCATGGCAGGTTTCGTTATGTTTCACTGTGATCCATGACACGTCTAGCCTCTTTCACTGTCCCACATCTCAGTAGATGATCTTACTTTCTACTGACTGGAAAATGTTGGGGAAACCAGATATAAGACCTAACTCTCTTTGTAGTCCTACATTCTTCAGAAACTAAGATTCAAAATCTCAGATCCATAGTGACATCGCCCTCTTACTTCCATTATAGTTCCCACTAAACCATGTGGAGCCTATCACCTAATAGGTCTTCCATAACCCTCCTTTGTTTCTCTTCACTTGTATGTCATGATACTTTCATAAATACCTTTTTCATCAGTTTCATTTTCACCACTAACTCCATTCCCATCAACTATACATGTGTCAAACACTTCTTCAAATAGCAAGTCCTATTCCTACCATTCAAGTTTCTCTAAACTCTGGAACTAAACTTTCCACCCAACACATTCATTGAACTAAACTTCTTCCCTGAAAAGAGACTGTTTTCTGCTGGCATTGCTTAAGACCTTCTTCTTTCATTCACTGGACATTTCATCCTGTTTTGATTACATTATCAGACTAACCAAGGCTTCCTCATGCAATAAACTCTGAGATATCGCTTCTCCCCAAACCCTCAAAAATGTTGCCCATTTCTCACAGTAACTCTCAATATTTGTCTCCAATTATAGCTCTCCATGTAATTTTTCTATCTCTACTATTAGATTATAAGTTGTTTACAGTGGAGCGCATTGTTTGTTTTCCACAGTAGCTCCTGAGGTACAGTAATTAATATAACAAATTCTCTCAGAAAAAGTATTAAGCATCTGGTGTGTAAGAGGTGAGAGAGATTAAGATACTGTTTTTATGAAAGCACAGAAGAGGGACATGTAACTCAGGCTCAGAGTTTGAGAAAACTTCTAGAAGGGGATCACACATAGGCTGTATTATAAATAATGAAAAGGAGAGTGCCAATAAAATAGGATTAAAATATGTTTACTCCTTGGAAGAAAAGCTATGATCAACTTAGACAGCATATTAAAAAGCAGAGACATTACTTTGCCAACAAAGGTCCGTCTAGTCAAAGCTATGGTTTTTCCAATAGTCAAGTATGGATGTGAGAGTTGGACTATAAAGAAAGCTGAATGCTGAAGAATTGATGATTTTGAACTGTGGTGTTGGAAAAGAATCTTGAGAGTCCCTTGGACAGCAAGGAGATCCAGCCAGTCAATCCTAAAGAAATCAGTCCTGAATATTCATGGGAAGGATTGATGCTGAAGCAAAAACTCCAATACTTTAGCCACCTGATGCAAAGAACTGACTCATTGGAAAAGGCCATCATACTGGGAAAGATTGAAGGTGGGAGGAGAAGGGGAAGACAGAGGATGAGATGGTTAGATGGCATCACCAGCTTCATGCATATGAGTTTGAGTAAGCTCCTGGAGTTGGTGATGGACAGGGAAGCCTGGAGTGCTGCAGTCCATGGGGTCAGAAAGAGTCGGACATGACTGAGGGACTGTAGTGAACTGAAATGAATAAAGTAGGATAGGAGAATATTTTAGGCAGAGGGAATGACGTGGGAAAACGGGAGCATTGAGTTATGATGCTCAGTAAAGACTAATTAAAAGGGCTAAGTGTATGAAGAAGGAAATGGTGAACACATTAGGCAGTTGGAGTCATGAGTTTATTTATAATCAAACTGTCATGTGTGATATTGGAGTTGAACTTTGGATTATAGTATATGATATGCTAAAGAGCTTGGAGTTAAACATTTGATAAGTGAAAACAAGACACTGAAAGGCTGAAGGTGGGGACTGGTTATGATAAAGGGTCTTTGAAAGCAGACTCAGTATGTTTATACTGCAGCTTTGCCACATTTTGTGTACAACTGTGTATGCATGTATATGTGTTTGTGTAGGGGTTTTCCACAATATCTGCATATATGTAAAATATGCAGATTAATTTTGACTTATTGTTGAAAGAGTTAAGTGATATAATATAGGTATAACATCTTATGGAATACTCCTTAGATATTGTTATTTTCCTCTATTGGCTAGAATAGATCCTAGCACATGGAAAAACAATACTTTTTGTTCATTGAATGACTATTCTGTGCATGAGAAAAAGAGCCTTCATTGACACTGAGTTGTCACCTAGTAAAGATATACATTTGAATTTTTCTTGTGTTTTTCATTGGATTTTAATTTTTATCAAAGTAATATAGATTTATAGTTTAAACGTCAAAGAATAATACAGTGCTTCCCACTATGACATCTGGCTCTTCACGAGCAATTCTTTATAACTCTTGTGGTTGTATCTTACAGCATGTATTTCCATTTTTCTAAATATTCAATCTATATATGTTTTATTATTTGGGAAGTTTTCAATTTGAGCCAGTTCTAATGAGTTATAAATTTGGAAGGTGAAAATTAAGCTGCCTTGTCCCCTCCCCACTTGTATGTGTTTTCCTACTCCTTTGTCTCTCTTAAAACTGTATTGCATTTTGAAGTCATATGAATAATCATTGACCAGAATAGCATTACTATACAGATTGAAAGAGATGGGAAAACCAGACCACCTGACCTGCCTCTTGAGAAATCTGTATGCAGGTCAGGAAGCAACAGTTAGAACTGGACATGGAACAACAGACTGGTTCCAAATAGGAAAAGGAATACATCAAGGCTGTATATTGTCACTCTGCTTATTTAACTTATATGCAGAGTACTTCATGAGAAACGCTGGGCTGGAAGAAGCACAAGCTGGAATCAAGATTGCTGGGAGAAATATCAATCACCTCAGATATGCAGATGACACCACCCTTATGGCAGAAAGTGAAGAAGAATTAAAGATCCTCTTGATGAAAGTGAAAGAGGAGAGTGAAAAAGTTGGCTTAAAGCTCAACATTCAGAAAACTAAGATCATGGCATCTGGTCCCATCACTTCATGGCAAATAGATGAGGAAACAGTGGAAACAGTAGCTGACTTTATTTTTGGGGGCTCCAAACTCACTGCAGATGGTGATTGCAGCCATGAAATTAAAAGACGCATACTCCTTGGAAGGAAAGTTATGACCAACCTAGACAGCATATTAAAAAGCAGAGACATTACTTTGCCAACACAGGTCCCTTCAAGGCTATGGTTTTTCCAATAGTCATGTGAGAGTTGGACTATAAAGAAAGCTGAGGGCCGAAGAATTGATGCTTTTGAACTGTGGTGTTGGAGAAGACACTTGAGAGTCCCTCGGACTGTAAGGAGGTTCAATCAGCCCATCCTAAAGGAGATCAGTCTTGAGTATTCATTGGAACGACTAATGTTGAAGCTGAAATTCCATTTCTTTGGCCACCTGATGGGAAGAGCTGACTCATTTGAAAAGACCCTGATGCTGGGGAAGATTGATGGCAGGAGGAGAAGGGGACAACAGAAGATGAGATGGTTTGATGGCATCACCGACTCGATGGACTTGAGTTTGGGTAAACTCCAGGAGTTGGTGATGGACAGGGAGGCCTGGTGTGCTGTGGTCCATGGGGTCACAAAGTGTTGGACACAACTGAGCGGCTGAACTGAACTGAACTGATACTGATTGTTTATACCTGAACTACAGAATATACTGTGATCACACTTTTTCATTTACATATTTTAAAAAACTGATAAAAGTCTTTATTTATACTTGCATAATAGTTTTACACCTATATTTCAAGTTACCTGAAGGCTTTCTAAAAACATTGTAGATGTTCTATTTTTTTCTTGTGTACTTATTGTTTTCATCCAGTAATTCTATTCTTTGTTCTCTGTGGCTGCAGTATCCTCTTTCACTTCTCTGAAACCATTAGTGATGTGTTATTTTTTTTCCTTTCTTTTTTTTTTGTTGAATGTTCTGCTTATTGCATCAACTTCTTTTTGGAGTGTTTATTTTGTTAAGTTCATTTGTTTTTCTCAAGTGCTCGATGATCCTTTCTGTTTAATTATGAAAGAAATTCTAGGCAACTTACTGGTAGAAATGTGTGTAGGACTAGTAGGCTTCACTGTTGAAGAATTAAGTGTATATAATCCAGTTGTTTCTTTTGTTTTGTTCAGTTGCCTAAGTAGTGTCTGACTCTTTGTGACCCCAGGGTTTACAGCATGCCAGGCTCCTCTGTCCATAATCTCCCAGAGTTTGCTCAGATTCATATTCTTTGAGTCAATGATGCTATCTAACCATTTCATATTCTGTCACGCCCGTTTTCCTTTTGCCTTATGTCTTTCCCAGCATCAGGGTCTTTTCCAAATATCAGTATATCCTGATTATGTCTTTGGGATATGACCCAAAGTTTACTTCAAAGAAAATCTTCCTATCTTCTTCCTGTGTGTGGGGAGGTTGTGGGGGGTGGGGGGGTGGGCGGTGTGGATGTGGGATGAGAGCCTGTCTTCCAGCTTTCTCATAGATGCACATAGATGCACAGTGATAGAAGCTATGCATTTCATTGTTTAAATAATGTTTACCCCTATATTCATTATGAAGTTTTATCCACTATTGGGCATAGGGTCACTGTATTTAGAGTCTCTGGTGTATTTTCCCTGGAAGTATATGGTAGAAATTTGTCTCAGTTATGCCAAATTTGAATCAGATATCTTTTTATTCAGCTCTGATTCTCACTCACACTTTGTAAATGAGCTGGTGCCTCTGATTTTCTAGGCCTCCTAAGGCTCTGTGACTCAGATTGGTTTGCTTCTTTTTGGTCATAACCTCAAAAGGAACTTGGTTTTCAGCCTTATCCACTAAGTTTTTGGCCAGTCATCCATGAGTTTTTCATCATCTAAAAAGTTTCCTCATCTATCGTCACATCTATTTTTGTCTTTGTCCTCATGGGTTATTCTTTGATATTGTACTTGTTGTGGGAGAAATTTTAGATATAAGCACCTTCAGTCTAGAATCTCAAGCCCCCATTTGAAAATGTCAAGATGCTTTTAGGTTGATCATCTTATTTAATTCTCACAACTTCTGGAATGTTTCACAGTTGGAATAGCTCTCATCTCTGTTTTATAATTTGTGGAAACCACTTCTTGAGTTGAGTTTGGTAGTTGTTATATGGCAATTTTAGCTCAATACTTCCATTCTATCTTTAGTGCTCCTTATAGGAAATCACAAGGTCCAAGGGAAAAAACATGGGAATGTTTTTAGAACCTGAGAAATACATACAGGAAGTGAAGATATAAACTTTAGGACCTTGACTCAAAGAAATGGTCTTTGCATATCAAAAGAGCAGACCACATTATTGAAAATTTGCATATGACTCATGTTCACTCAAAGAGGACAGAACACTCTCCATATTTAAACTAAGTGATGTTTGTTGCTGAATCTCACATGTTTCAGGCAGCACTCAAGTTACAGTGCTTGGTAGGACCTACGTCTCTCTTGTGGTGTTGGAGAAGACTCTTGAGAGATCCTTTGGACTGCAAGAAGATCCAACCAGTCCATCCTAAAGGAGATCAGTCCTGGGTGTTCATTGGAAGGACTGATGTTAAAGCTGAAACTCCAATTCTTTGGCCACCTCATGCGAAGAGTTGACTCATTGGAAAAGACCCTAATGCTGGGAAGGATTGGGGGCAGGAGGAGAACGGGATGACAGAGGATGAGATGCCTGGATGGCATCACCAACTAAATGGACATGGGTTTGGGTAGACTCTGGGAGTTGGTGATGGACAGGGAGGCCTGGCGTGCTGCGATTCATGGGGTCGCAAAGAGTCGGACATGACTGAGTGACTGAACTGAACCGAACATCTCTCTTACCATTATGAAGAGACCTTTGATTATGAAACAAAAAGCTCCTATTTCTTAAATGGTAGAGTTCATATAAAAGGCTCTAAGAAGATTTCATCCTGTGTTAAGCACACTTTTGAAAATATAGGGTTAGTAATTTCAAAGATGCTCACCACCAATAAGCATAGGCAGCTCACTTGGATTGTGCTGTTGGTAACTCATCACTCATACCTGCCCCATCTTACTGAGACAACAGCAGTGGCAACTGAGGAGACACTATTTGCAATTAAATTTATTCAGGTAGATAGTGAAATTGGCTATTGAATTGTATCTTTTAAGGATGCTAGAGTTTTCTTTCTTCTGCTTTTGTTTTTCTCTTTGTTCTATTCCTTGAGATTCCTTTTTTTGACTTCTATCTTGTCATTATTTTCCCTAGTATTTTGTCTATTATGGTTTTTGGAAAGAAAAATATTCTTATGAAATTTTTGGTAATGATAAGACAGCAAAATCATGCAATATGATATGTGATTAAATGTATATATATATACATCATGTATATATATATATACACACAATACAATATATATACACAATATATATATACATCATGTGTATATATATATACACACAATACAATATATATATATGTATGTATATATATGTATATATATATACATCATGTATATATATATATACACACAATACAATATATATACACAATACAATATATATATATATACACACACAATACAATACAATATACAATATATATATATATACACACAATACAATATATATACACACAATACAATATATATACACACAATACAATATATATATATACACACAATACAATACACAATATATTGTGTATTGTGTGTGTATACACACAATACAATATACAATATAAGTATATATATAAGTATATATATATACTTAGCTTTAAAAAATGAAGGTTGTCTAGATTTAGTCTTTAAAATAATCAGCTAGAAAATTCACTTGTAAAGTATACTCTTTGACCATTATGAAGGTCCCTAGATTTATTTCAGGGAGTGAATACATCTCAGCAGTAGCAAATAACATCTCTAATATTTTACAATCTTTGAAGTCCATGAACAAACAAGGATTTTCTAGTTTTATTCTTTATACTGTATAGCATTCTATAATCATTATATACATTTTCCAGATTTAATTTGCTTTGAAAAATCTCCAGTGGGTGAAATAAATAGACAATAAGGCACAGTACTGTCTAAATTAAAAGTTGTTTCTGTTTTTAAAGGGTTTGTATGTGCAAACTCTGCAATTAAATTCATTGACAAATATACTGACTTTTTTTTTTTTTCTGCTGACATTTTACTCAAAACATATCTGTTGCTTTTAAAGGCAGTGAGATAAATGTTTGGAAAGAGAGATTTGTGCTCCAAAAGTCCTATTGCAAAGACAAAAGCAAGTTGTAAAAATAAAATTGCACAGTAAAATGTCTATTTATTTTACTTACAAACTGCAAAAGCATTTTGTTGTAAAAGTAACTTTTTAAAAAACTGTACTAAATCCCAAATACTTGAAAGAGAAATAATTGTCTATAGTTGAAATCACTCAAAAGCACTCCTCCAGCTCTTACAGCTGGAGACCAGCCAGGCTCCCTCAATCAGATTCACTTATCAGGTGTTAAAAATAAATGAAATGGAAATTGCAGGTTGGATCCGGTGTATTCCAAGTGTGCATATTCACAGGAACTCTTCCAGTAAATCATAAAACAATAAAACTGAAATTTTGGAGAAGTGTCAAAGGCACCTGCCTCATTATTCTTTTATCTCTTGGTCCATGTACATATTACATAAGCTTATGGGCTCTGCATTGCATCAATGACCTATGTTTGCGTAGAATCTCATAGCTGTTTAAAGGTTATGATGTAGTGATGTGAGTTCTTAACATGAAGAAAAAAAAAACACAAAACTCAAGAAAACACACTTTCCCTTTTGGGAGTTTTAGATTAATTCATTTTGTTTTTATGCTTATAAGTCATATAGGCTTACCAGGTGGCACAATAGTAAAGATTCTGCCTGCCAATCAGGAGATGTAGGTTAGATCCTTGGGTTGGGAAGATCTCATGGAGAAGGAAATGGCAACCCACTCCAGTATCTTGCCTGGGAATTCCACAGACAGAGGAACCTGGCAGGCCACAGTCCGTAGGGTCACTGAATGTTTAGTAACTAAACAGCAGCAGTGGCAGCATGAGTCATATATCTAAACTGTTCCATTTTCAAAATGAAAAAATGTAATTATAGAGCCCAATCAGTCAATCAGTTCAGTTTAACAGTCATGTCCAAATCTTTGCAACCCCATGGACTGCAGCTTGCAAGGCTTCCTTGTCCATCACCAACTACCGGAACTAGCACAAACTCATGTCCATTGAGTCAATGATGCCATCCAACCATCTCATACTTTATTGCCCCTTTCTCCTCCTGCCTCAATCTTTCCCAGCATCAGGGTCTTTTCCAATGAGTCAGTTCTCATCAGGTGGCCAAAGTATTAGAACTTTCCACATCAGTCCTTCCAATGAAAATTCAGAACTGATTTCCTTTAGGATTGACTGGATCTCCTTGCTATCCAAGGGATTCTCAAGACTCTTCTCCAGCACTACAGTTCAAAAGCATCAATTCTTTGGCTTTCAGCTTTCTTTATGGTTCATCTCTCACATCCATACATGACTACTGGAAAAACCATAGCCTTGACTAGACAGACTTTGTTGGCAAAGTAATGTCTCTGCTTTTTAATATGCTGTCTAGGTTGGTCATAGCTTTTCTTCCAAGGAGCAGGCATCTTTTATATTCATGGCTGCAGTCACCATCTGCAGTGATTTTGGGAGTCCAAGAAAACAAAGTCTGTCACTGTTTCCATTGTTTCCCTATCTATTTGCTATGAAGTGATGAGACCAAATGCCATGGTCTTCATTTTTCGAGTGCTGAGTTTTAAGCCAGATTTTTCACTCTCCTCTTTCACTTTCATCAAGAGGCTATTTAGTTCCTCTTTGCATTCTGCCATAAGGGTGGTGTCATCTGCATATCTGAGGTTATTGATATTTCTCCCTGCAAACTTGATTCCAGCTTGTGCTTCATCCAGCAGGGCGACAGTATACAGCCTTGATGTACTCCTTTCCCGATTTGGAACCAATCCATTGTTGCCAGTCTGGTTCTAACTGTTGCTTCTTGACCTGCATACAGATTTCTCAGGAGGCAGGTAAGGTGGTCTGGTATTCCCATCTCTAAGAATTCCACAGTTTGTTGTGATCCACATAGTCAAAGGCTTTGGCATTGTCAATAGAGCAGAAGAAGATGTTTTTCTAGAATTCTGTTGCTTTTTTGATGATCCAAGGGATGTTGGCAATTTGATCTCTGGTTCCTCTACTTTTTCTGAATCCAACTTGAACATCTGGAAGTTCTCAGTTCACATACTGTTGAAGCTTAGCTTGAAGAATCTTGAGCATTACTTTGCTAGCATGTGAGATGAGTGCAACTGTGCAGTAGTTGGAACATTCTTCTGCATTGCCTTTCTTTGAGATTGGAATGAAAACTGACCTTTTCCAGTCCTTTGGCCACTGCTGAGTTTTCCAAATTTGCTGGATATTGAGTTCAGTTCAGAAGGTGTCTGACTCTGTGACCCCATGGACTGCAGCACCCCAGACTTCCCTGTCCATCACCAACTCCCAGAGCTTACTCAAACTCATGTCCATTGGTTCAATGGTGCCATCCAACCATCACATCCTCTGTCATCTCCTTCTCCTCATGCCTTCAATCTTTCCCAGCATCAGAGTCTTTTCCAATGAGTCATTTCTTCGTATCATTTGGCCATATATTGGAATTTCAGCTTCAGCATCAGTCCTTCCAATTAATATTCAAGACCAATTTCCTTTAGGATTAACTGGTTGCATCTCTTTGCAGTCCAAGGAACTTTCAAGAGTCTTCTCCAACACCACAGTTCAAAAGCATCAATTCTTCAGCGTTCAACTTTCTTTATAGTCCAACTCTCACATCCATACATACTGAGTATAAGATATACTTTAACAACATCATCTTTTAGGATTTGAAATAGCTTAACTGGAATTCCATCACCTCCACTAACTTTGTTTGTGGTGGTGGTTCCTAAGACCCACTTGACTTCCCATTCCAGGATGTCTGCTCTAGGTGAGTGATTACACCATCATGATTATCTGGGTCATGAAGTTCTTTTTTATGTGTATTCTTGCCACCTCTTCTTAATATTCTGCCTCTGTTAGGTCCCTACCATTTCTGTCCTTTATTGAGCCCATCTTTGCATGAAATGTTCCCTTGGTATCTCTAATTTTCTTGAAGAGATCTCTGGTCTTTCCCATTCTATTGTTTTCCTCTATTTCTTTGCATAGATCACTAAGGAAGGCTTTCTTATCTCTCCTTGCTGTTCTTTGGAACTCTGCATTCAAATGGGTATTTCTTTCCTTTTCTCCTTTGCCTTTAGTTTCTGTTCTTTTCTCAGCTATTTGTAAGGCCTCCTCAGACAACTATTTTGCCTTTTTGCAATTCTTTTTCTTGGGGATGATTTTGATCACTGCCTCCTGTACAATGTTATGAACCTCTGTTCATAATTCTTCAGGTACTCTATAAGATCTAATCCCTTGAATCTATTTATCACTTTCACTGTATAGTCATAAGGGATTTGATTTAGGTCATACCTGAAGTATCTAGTGGTTTTCCCTACTTTCTTCAATTTAAGTCTGAATTTTGCAATAAGGAGTTTATGATCTGAGCCCAGTCAGTTCCCAGTATTCTTTTTGCTAACTGTACAGAGCCCAATACTGGTAAACTAATGGGGACTTGATTTGTTAAGAAGGTATTTGTCGAGAATCTGTTGCATGCCAAGCACAGAACTTGGGAGACACTGGAAATATGTACCTTTTTCTTTCCAAATATTGAGTTATTAAATTTATTGATATTTTCTTCTCAAAATGATAGTTAAATTTGGTTGCATGCTAAAAGAAATCTAATAATTAAAAATTTTGTACTGGAGGGGGTCTTGGAGATGAGCTATCTTAACTAAAGCCTTTGTTTTGTAGAAAAGAAACTAAGCAAGAGAAATGAAGGGACTTACCTCCAGTCACAAGGCTAATATGTGTATGTCTGTCACTCAGTCGTGTCTGACTCTTTGCAATCCGATGAACCATAGCTCACAGGCTCCTCTGTTTATGGGATTCTCCAGGCAAGAATGCTGGAGTGGGTTGCCATTCCCTTCTCCAGGGGATCTTCCCAACCCAGGGATAGAATCCAGTCTCCCACATTGCAGGCAGATTCTTTACTATCTGAGCTATCAGGGAAGAGGGTCCTGCAATTAGGACTCAGTTCAAAACAGTGAAAAATAGTTCAGATTCAGAGTCAGGCCTATTTTCTTCTTCATGAGATAAATTTTATGGAAGACTGTGGAAATTTATCTAATACTAGATTATGCCTGTGTTGGTTCCTAGATTATGCCTATGCTGGTTCCATTGTGAATATGAAGAAGCTCCTGTAAGTGTAGATAACTTTTAAAAGGTGGCTGATTTCCAAATTTTGCATGAAAAATGGGTCAAAATAGCAGTTAATAGAAGTGATAGTGATTCAGGTTGATTCCGTAATACTGCTCCTATTCCACAATATCACATCCTTCTCATTCTAATTATCTGTACCTTTTTAAGTTGCAGTATTTTTAAGGTCCTAAAATAGCCTGTGTATGTTAGACACAATTTTAGAGGACTATGAATAATGCAAAAATAAATATAAGAAAGCAAAAAGAAATGAGAAGACATGACCAGAAAGAACATAGCCACTATCAAGGCCCATGCACCTAAGAAAATGTATTTACATTGTTTTTCTACCTGAAATTATGGTGACTATATTCTTCTTTGCCATAGAAATGCATTTGGACTTCTTCTTTAGGTGATTCTTAGGGGAAGTCTGAATTCCTCTTTGACATTTGTAATTCTTGTTCAGTAAGTGATTTGGCATGCATATTGTAGAGATAAATCTTTCTGAAAGTGAGAACTGTGACTGAAGACAATCCCAAGGTTAAGTTTTCCACTACACTCCTATTAGCATGAAGTCTTTTCTGTGAATGCCAAAATGAACATTTAAGTATATTAGTGAAGAAAGCACTGGCATAAAGAGGAAAACGTTCATTCTAAATCTTTTGTTATTATCGAGCTACTTAAAATTTCCATTAATTTCGGTGGGAATTTGAATAAAACAAGGTGGAACATCATGATAAGTTAAACATCTTCTAATCAATCACCTGTATTTTTCTGTCATATTTATGGAAAAAACAAGAGATGCTAGTCTCTGATGTTGATTAAACATATTCAGATGTAGGTATTTGTAAAAAGAATTAATACCTCATTGGATAACACTGATTTTAAAATGAAAATAATCATTAATTTTATAAAGTTTAGAAATATCTTGCCTTTAAATTTTAAATATTGGTAGCTGATTGGACATATGACTATTATTTTCATTAATTTTTAATAGTTATATCATTAGTGCTCTAGGCAAAGCTAGGAAACATCATGTTTAATTATAATTTTATACATGATCAATTTGTGGAATATTTTTATTTTGAACAATTCTTCTATCAAAATAGTTAAATTTAGTGATCTATAAACAGCTCAAAGGAATAAAACCTAAATTTAAATTGAAGTTTTAAAACTGTATAGAGATTCATTTAATATCCTCAAAGTGTAGAAATATGATTTTTTTTATTTTATTTACTCAGATAAGAATAAATGTTATTAATCAGGGTCTAACTAATTTGGCTGAACTCTTATCAAGATAGGAAAATCTCAAGCCTCCTTTATGTCAAACAGATACTGAACTATTTTATAGAGAAAATTGGCATGTCAGAATCAATAGTTATGAATTTCTTGAGTTAATGTGGTTAATGTTCATGGGCCATTCTTTAGACTAGATTACTGAGGCAGTGATGTGAGTGTCTGCAGTGAGAAGATAAATAACTCTAGGTGAGTAGATATGATGGTTTTGCTAAGCAATCTACTTCCTTGACTGCATTCTGTAAAACATTAAATTCTTGTGGTAAAATTTCTTTTGCACATGAATAAATAAATCAGTTGGAAATACAGCATGAAAAGCTGCTCAGAAAAAAAAAATAAATAAAACTTAAGAGAGAAAGAAAAGGAGGGGAAGAATGGAGAGAAAAGGAAATCATCCTGTTAAAAGTAGCAGGCACAGGAAGCCATAGGCAAAACATCAAAACTAGGTCCATTCAGTCTCTTTGGGACACCCTTAAAGTCTGAAATGCCCTATTCTTATGTTCTGTGCATATAGTTTCAAATAAAATTTCAAATTGTTTCATTCATATTTCATGCATTTGGCATCATTTTTATCATCTCCTGGTGTTCTTTTTCCTGAATACTGAGGAAAAGATATAATCATCAGTCATTCATTTTATATTCCCAAATAACTTTCAAACATTCTTTAAACATGTTAAAAGTAAATCTTTGTTCTGTTTTTGCATGCTAGATTAAAAATCCCAGTGAGGTCTGAATTAAAATTAAAATCTGTATTAGTTTCCAAACTCAGTGTCTTAAAACAACACAAATTTATTCTCTTGCAGCTTGGAAACCAGAAGTCCAAAGTCAATGTAACATGGGGTTATGCTTCCTCTCAAGGCTCAAGGGGGAGATTCTGTCCCTCGCCTCTTCTAGCTCTTGGTTATTCCAGGTATACCTTGGTTTCTGGAAGCATCACTTCAATCTTTACCTCCATTGCCTCCATCTCCTCCTCTTCTGTCTGTGAAATACCTCCTGTGTGTCTCTTATCCTAATACTCCTCAGTGGATTTACGGCCTACTTGGACAATCCAAGAGTTTCCCTTGTAGTTCAGCTGGTAAAGAATCACCTGCAATGCAGGAGACCTGGGTTCGATCCGTGGGTTGGGAAGATCCCTTGGAGAAGGAAAAGGCTACTCACTCCAATATCCTGGCCTTGAGAATTCCATGGACTATATAAACCATGGGGTCACAAAGAGTCAGACACGACTGAGTGACTTTCACTTCACTCACTGGACAATGCAGTAGGATCTTCACATCTCAAAGTCTCTAACTTAAATATATCTGCAAATAACTTTCTTTTTTTTTTTTTTTTCCAAATAAGGTGATATTACCAGATTCCAGGAATTAGGATACAAAACACATCTTTGAGGGGCCAGATTTTGTTTTGATTATTTAAAAATGTTTCCTTCTATATGCAGTCCAATGAGAAGTATTCAATATAATTCTAGGAAACAGTGGAGCAAAAGTAGAGTTTTGCTCCAGTAGAGCAAAAACAGTAGAGCTGAAAAGATCAGTTTCAGAGTCAGATGGACCTGGGTTTGAATCATAGACTTTATCACTCAATAGGTGTGTGGCATTAGGTAAATAATTTTAATCTTAGAAAAAGATATAAAATATAGTATTCTAGGTACCATGGAAATAATACAAAGACTTCAGATATGGTACAAATACCATCAGGGTCCATAGTAATGTTCTAAGTAAGTACTTAGCAACTTCTTGGTGTTATATTTTCATATGATTCTTTCCTGGGCTTCCCTGATGGCTCAGATGGTAAAGAATCTGGCTGCAATGCAGGAGACCCAAATTTGATTCCTGGGTTAAGATCCCCTTGAGAAGGGAATGGCTACCCACTCCAGTATTCTTGCCTGGAGAATTCCATGGAATGAGGAGCCTAGCAGGCTACACTCCATAGGGTCTCAAAGAGTTGGACAGGACTGAGTAACTAATGGTTTTTCCTAAAGTGATCTACTTGAGAATAGGCCTGTGGCTGGCCTGGTTCCAGTTCCAATCTTATGTAATTATGATGAAAATTAAATCAGATAATATGAACTTTCTCGATCTATGTCTAAACACTGAAAGTGGTCTGTAAAATATGATTTTTCAAAAAACTATCTTTATTCCATTGTATTGTTCTGCTCCTTTGTTAAAAATCAACTAACTATATATGTATCTATTTCTGTGAAAAATTTCATTGATATATTATTTTTCTATTCTTTTATCAATACCATAATTTCTTGATTATTGTAGCTTTAGTACAGATAATGTCTATAACATAAGATAAAGTCAGATAATGTCTGTCTTTCAATTTTGAGCTTCCCCTTCAATATTATGTTGACTATTCTGGATATTTTGCTTCTCTATGTTAACTTTAGAATCACTTTCTTTCTCACATATGCTAAGTAATTTTCTGATATTTTGATTGAGATTGTATTGAATATAGAACAAGTTTGGAAGAACTGACATCTTGACCATATTGAGTCTCCCTATCCATGAAAATGAAATATCTATCCATTGATTTGGTTCTTATTTTCTTTCTTTTATCAGAGTTTTATAGTTCTCATATAGAATTTATACATATTTCATAGGATTTGCATTCATTACTTCATTTTTTGAAGCATGTATATAAATGGTATTACATTTTTCATTTCAAATTCCACTTGTTCATTGTTAGTATATAGGAAAAAAATTAAATTTTTATATTAACCTTGTATTCTATTAACTTGCTATCATCATCTATTAGTTCTAGGAGTTCCTTTATTAATACTTTTGGATTTTCTACTTAAATGACATGTCACCTGCAAGCAAAGGCAACTTTATTTTTTCTTTCCCAAACTATATATCTTATATTTTCTTGTCTTATTGCATTAGTTAGGGCATCTGGTACAATGTTGAAAGAACAGTGGTAAGAGGGGACAACCATGTCTTATTTCTGATTCTAGGGGAAAGCTTTGTATTTCTCACATTTAATATGATGTTATCTGGAGGGAGTTTTGTAGTTATATTTCTGTTGAGGAAGTTCTCTATTCCTATTTTGCTAAGAGTTTTTATAATGAATGTATGTGGGATTTTGTCAAATATCTTTTCTACATCTATTGATAAGATCATATGGCTTTTCTTTTTTAACTTCTGGATGTGCTGGATTATATTAATTGATCGTTGATTGTTAAACTAGCCTGTCATACCTGGGATAAATCCTACTTGGTCATGGTTTAATTATTTTTGTGCATCATTGGATTCAATCAGCTAATATTTTGTTGAGGACTTTTGCTTCTATATTCATGAGAGATACTGTTGAAAAGTGAAAGTGAATGTTGCTCACTTGTGTCTGACTTTTTGCCACCCCATGAGGACTCTCTTTTCTTTCAGTGTCTTTGCCTGGTTTCAGCATTAGTGTAATGCTAGTACTAGGATAACTCATAGAATGAGTTAGGAAATACTGCCTTTACTTCTATCTTCTGAGATTGTAAAGAAATGTTATAACTTAGGCCTTAAAGGTTTGTTAGAATTCATCGGTGAATTCATCTGAGCCTGATGCTTTAATTTTGGGGAAATGTTAATTATTGATTCATATTTTTAATAGATACATGTCCATTCAGATACTGGTATATACAGGATTTGTCTGTTTCTTCCTTTGTACATTTTTTTAGATTGTGTCTTTTGAGTAATTGGTCAATTTGATATCTACGTTATGAAATTTGTGAGCAAAGAATTTTTTGTAGAATTTCCTAATTTTTCTGTTAATGGTCATAGGATCTTTAGTGTTGGACTTTTTTTATTTCTGATATTAGTAGCTTGTTTTCTTTCTCTTTTTCTTGGTTAGCTTGGATAAATACTTATGAATTTCCTTGGTCTTTTAAAAGAACCATGTTTTAGTTTTATTGACTTTCCTATTAATTCCCTGCTTTGACTTTCAGTTATTTTTGCTCTAAATTGTATTATTTCATTTCTTGCTTTGTGTTTAACTTGATCTTTTACTAGTTTCCTAAGGTGAAAGAGTTGGACACAGCTTAGAGACTAAACAACAACAACAAAGGTGAAAATATAGATTACTGCTTTTAGATATGTCTTTTTTTCCAATATATGCACTCAATATTCTAAATTTCTCTTAAGGCACACTGCTTCTACTTCATCTCACATATTTTTGATAAGTTGTATTTTCATTTTAGTTTAGTTCAAAATACTTTTAAACTTTTCTTTTTTTTTTTTTGACTCATATGCTACTTAAAAGCATTTAAAAAAAAAATCTCTGCATATTTGGGGACTTTCCAATTATCTTTTTGTTATTAATTTCTAGTTTAATGCCATTGTTTTTCTGTATGGTTCCTATTCTTTTAAATGTGATAAAGTGTGCTTTATGGTATAGAATGTGGTATATCTTAGTAAATGTTCCATGTAAGCTTGTGAAGAATGTGTGTTCTGCTTTTGCTAGGGAAGTAGTCTAGAGCTATTAATTATATCCAGTTGATTTATGATACTGTTGATTTCAGCTGCCTCCTGAATGCTTTTCTACCTTCTAGAACTTTCAGTTTCTGAAAGAGGGTGTTGAAGTCTCCAACTGCAATAGTGGGACCATCTGTTTCTCCTCGAACTTCTATCAGTTTTTGCTTTGTGTTGTTTGTCACTCTGTTATTAGATATGATAGATATTAGATAGTTATTATATTAGATAGATAGATACATGTTAAGAATTATATTATGTTCTTGGAGAATTGACCCTTTTATCATTATATGATTCCCCTCTTTGCCCCTGGTAATTTTCTTCACTTTAAAGTTAGCTCTTCCTCTCCTTCCTCCACCCACAGACTTCTTTCAGAATTTTTCCTTCATTTTTGATTTTCTGTAGTTTTAAAATGAAATGCTAAGATGTCCTTTTTTGGCATTATTTTGCCCGATGTTCTCTGAACTTCCTAGATATGTGACAAAAAACCACAGGGTTTAGTGTCTTACATTAGTTTGGAGAAACCTTTGTGTTGGTCCCACAGTTATTTGGATATTCTTTTCAGGTTTTATCAGTTTTTGTTCCTTTTGCTTTTCAGTTTTTGGAGCATCTATTGAAATATCTTCAAGCCCAGACATTCTTTCTTTCACCATTCCAGTCTGCTAATCCACTCATGAGCCCATCAAGGCATTCTTTATTTCTGTCACATTTTTTTTTTTTCTGCTATTTCCATTTGGTTCTTTCTTAAGATTTTCATATCTCCCTTAATGGTATGCATCTATTACTATATGCTGTCTATTTTACGCATTAAAGTCCTTAGCATATTAATCATTGTTTTAGATTCCTTGTCCGATAATTCCAGCATTCCTGCTGTACATGAGTATGAATATTGTTTTGTCTCTTCAAATTGTATATTTGTGGGTTTTTTATCTTATTATTTCTTATAATTTTCTCTTGGTACCCTGATATGATGTACTGGGTAAATGGGAGTGCTCTAAATTGGCTTTTAGTAATGTGGTGATAAGGCAGGTGTGGGGGGGGAGGGGACAGGAGAGTGTTCTATAGTCCAAAAATTAAGTCTTGGTTTTTAGGGAATCTGTGACTCTGGACTTTGAACTTTACCAGTGCTTCTCCATGTCTCCCTTCTCCACCTCCACCTCTCCAATTATGTGGGACAGTATATCTGAAATAGTATGGAGTTAGATATTTATTCTCTTCCACATAGAAGGATACAGAGTGGCTGGAATTATTTCCCTTTTCTTTTGGGAAAGCTTAGGCTGGCAGAGTTTAGTGTTTTCCTTCCCCAGATTACTTAGGCTTTAATAACATCCAGGAAGTTAGACTCTGGTTAGACAATTTCTCCCGAGGGCATAATGTCTTAGGAAGACCAGAGTGCTCTAGTGTATTTCAAAATGGTTCCTTTTCTGCTCCCATTAGAATTACAATAGCTTTTTTTTTTCCTCTCCCCAATGTTATTATGAGACTCTGGCTAGGCTCCTGAAGATACAGCTCACAAAAGCATGGGGGCCTCTCTATTACTGGGTACTCATGAAATTTTTAATTTTCTGCACCAAGCCTCTAGAAAATTATCAGTTATAGTTGAAGTTTTCAAACCATGGCAGTCATTTCCACTTGCGAATATCAGCTCTGGTAAACTGTGACTCCTAGTATTCTCCCATCTGTCTCTCTAATCTTGGGGGCAACAGTTTCCTCTCTGTCCTCACCTTTATTCCAGTCTTGGAAGAATTATTGATTTCTCAATCTGTTCAGCATGTTACTCATTGTTTTAGTGTTTTACAAGTCTTTTACATGTAGGACTGGAGACCTGAAGTACTACTATGAATATAAATATATATAATATAAAAATATAAAAAATATTTTTTTGAGCAGAGAAATATTGGATTCACCAAAATACACTTGAATTTTATTTTAATTAAAAGAACTGCAAACATGCATTTGGGAAAAAATCATTAAGATGTGATAGCTTTTATGCCAACAATTGATTTCTTGAAAATATATAAAGATAATTCTCAGAAATAAAAGCTTTCTCAGTAAACCCAAATTTTCACTTTGTCACATGCCTATTTATTTTTGTCCAAATAATAACCAAACCTACTCAGAGAAATCTAATATTAAGGCAGTTTATAAAAAACAATGTAAGGACTATAACAAAAATTCAGGCTAAAATGATTTTAAGAATAATTAAAATCTTTGTGCATGTTCTCATTTTATTATAATTTGAGGGAAAATTACATAATTTATATTTTTAAATGGTACCCTTTCCTATACCATTCTATATGTATTCATCTCTTCGCTCATTTCTGAAAATGGATCTTATCATAACTCTTGAGACTTAGGAGACTTAAGATGAGACTTAGGAGAGGGAAACCTTAAACATCACTATTAATCCTACAGTTTAAAAATGTGTTTACTGCATTTCTATTTTCCAACCAAAGGCAACAATAAAATGTACAGTGTATATCTTAAAGTGAAAAGCCAACTTGGGAAGAAATATTATTACTGATATAATCTGTATTTAGTTCTACCTCATAAATTAACTTTGATTTCTACTATATCAAAATAAGTGGAAATTTCATAGCATCCTATAGTAAATAGGGACTGGTTAAATATATAGTATCTATGGAGCAGAAAATAAAATTGTAGCTGTTATGCAAGATTTTGAAATCTTCTCTAGAGAGACAAATACCACCAGCAAATGTAGAGTGACCCTTTATATACATCAGAAAAGCAGCACAAATAAAATATAAATTGTAAAAGGAAAGAAACAAAATGTAGTGGAAGTTAGGTATGCTCAAATTTTCCTAAAGTGATATAAAATTAATTTAATGTGATATAAAGGGTGTATAAGCAGAGGATTTATTTTTTAGTTTCTTCTGTTTTACATTTATCTCACTTATATATCTATATCTTACTTTATAGATACAGTATTCTGACATAATATCTAGGTGTCTATTTATATACCTGCCATTTATAATATGAAAAGCTTTGTAACAACTAGTAATAAATGCATTCATAACCACATCTTCTCTAATCACTACAGTGTCTGCACTGCTATTTGGCACTCATTAGCTGAAACTGCCATTCACCTCTAATTTATGACTAGCATACAATTATGCATTATCACTATTCCAAGTGATTACTACACTGAATCTTTCTCAGACAGTGATATGCAACACTCCATGATAAATTGTTCTGCAGTGGATAGTTCATTTCTGTCATTTACTCTATTATTTTCCTTAAAATAATCTCAAGAGAATTATACTGAAATGTGAGTACTTTCTTACAGTAGACTTCCCTGCTGGCACAGGTGGTAAAGCATCTGCCTACAATGCGGGAGACCCGGGTTCCATCCCTGGGTCTTATGATCCCCTGGAGAAGGAAATGGCAATGCACTCCAGTACTCTTGCCTAGAAAATCCCATGGACGGAGGAGCATGGTAGGAAAGAGTCGGACACGACTGAGCGACTTCACTTTTCACACTCTTTAGTTCAGTTCAGTCGCTCAGTCGTGTCCGACTCTATGCGACCCTATGAATCACAGCACGCCAGGCCTCCCTGTGCATCACCAACTCCGGGAGCTTACTCAAACTCATGTCCATCGAGTCGGTGATGCCAACCAGCCATCTCACCCTCTGTCATGCCCTTCTCCCACCCCCAATCCCTCCCAGCATCAGGGTCTTTTCCAATGAGTCAGCTCTTCGCATGAGGTGGCCAGAGTATTGGAGTTTCAGCTTCAGCATCAGTCCTTCCAATGAATATCCAGGACTGATCTCCTTTAGGATGGACTGGTTGGATCTCCTTGCAGTCCAAGGGACTCTCAAAGAGTCTTCTCCAACACCACAGTTCAAAAGCATCAATTCTTCGGTGCTCAGCTTTCTCTATAGTCCAACTCTCAC
This sequence comes from Cervus canadensis, assembly GCF_019320065.1. Classification (NCBI taxonomy): domain Eukaryota; kingdom Metazoa; phylum Chordata; class Mammalia; order Artiodactyla; family Cervidae; genus Cervus; species Cervus canadensis. The sequence goes on from NC_057387.1 coordinate 69,295,331, forward strand.
ATCGATACGTGACCACTGGAAAAACCATAGCCTTGACTAGACGGACCTTTGTTGGTAAAGTAATGTCTCTGCTTTTTAATGTGCTATCTAGGTTGGTCATAACTTTCCTTGCAAGGAGTAAGTGTCTTTTAATTTCATGGCTGCAATCACCATCTGCAGTGATTTTAGAGCCCCAAAACATAAAGTCTGACACTGTTTCCACTGTTTCCCCATCTATTTCCCATGAAGTGATGGGACCATATGCCATGATCTTAGTTTTTTGAATGTTGAGCTTTAAGTCAACTTTTTCACTCTCCTCTTTCACTTTCATCATGAGGCTTTTTAGTTCCTCTTCACTTTCTGCCATAAGGGTGGTAGTGTCATCTGCATATCTGAGGTTATTGATATTTCTCCCGGCAATCTTGATTCCAGCTTGTGCTTCTTCCAGCCCAGCGTTTCTCATAATGTACTCTTCATATAAGTTAAATAAGCAGGGTGACAATATACACCCTTACAGTAGGTTTATTGGATCAGTGCTATTCCTACATGAAGAGGGGAAAACTATATTCATAGAAGGAAGCAGGCTTGGAGTTAACAAACATATTTGAAAATATTCTGATAAAAATGAAAGATTGGGGCAACATTAAGGACAGAGTTTGAATTTTTCTTTAGCATGAACATATTTTGATTGAAGACTGACAAATTTATTTTGTAATTTGACAATAAAAGTAAATATTTTAATATTAAAGACCATGAAGTATGTCATGAATAACTGGAAAAAAATACAAACATAAAACAATTATCATTTTGGATGTGGTCATTTATAATCAAAATGTTTTATATTTTTTAACACTTTCTTTTCATTATCTACCTAGGATTTTCATAGTAGATATAAGTACTAACATTAACTATTTATTCTGTGTCTGACAAAATTGTTCACTAAATATTTCACAGGCATAATCTCATATAATTCATATAGCAACCCTGTGAGTTTGGTATTAATATCTCAACTGTACAAAGAAGGAAATAAGAGACAATAAAGTTGCATAGCTTGCCCAAGAGCAAACCAGGACAGCATGATTGTATTCATTTCCTAGGGTTGCCATAACAAAGTACCACAGACTGAGTTTCTTGAAAAAAAACAGAAATGTAATATTCTATTAATATCAGAGTTCTGGAGGCTGAACGTCCAAAGTCTAAGTACTGATAGCTCCAACCTACCTCTGAGGTTTATAGGAAAGAATCCATTCTTGCCTATTCCAGATCTGGTAGCTGTAAGCATTCCTTGGCTTGAGGCAGCATCCAATCTCTGTCCCTCCTTCACAGGGCTTTTCCTGTGTGCTTCTCTGTGTTCTTTCCTTATAAGGACACCAGTTATTAGTTTTAGGTGCCCACTACTCCCCCACCATGTACAGGAAGAATCATCTCAAGATCCTTAGCTAATTACATCAGCAGAGATTCTATTTCCAAATAAGGTTGCATTCTGAGGTTTCTAATGAAATTGACTTTGTGGGGAATGCTCTTCACCTTGCTACAATGGCGGAGCTAGAGGCTCTGTTCCCATGCAGGCATACTCTAGAGTCTGTTCCCTTTAATACCACTTCTGCTGTGTTGTCCCTTCTAAGAACCTAAAGTAGGCCCTGTGAATCAGCTGTGGGTTCCCATAGTAATCTAAGCTGCACCTACCCTAGCCCATGGTACCTTGTTATGATTGCTTCTTTAATGGTCCATCAGTTTGTAAAAGCAAATATCACCAGTGTATATTCTCAGCTGCATTTTCAGTACCTAAATAGAATGACTGCCACTCAAATGTATGTTGAAAGAACAAATGAATGCAGTGAATTAAAATGGAATGCATAATATCTTTATGCATGAGACAAAGCAGACGCAGAAAACTACCTAGCTACTCAAAAGAGTATCTTCATCTTGTTTGAAAGAGGCTTATTCTGACTTTTGGTGCACTGCTCCTCAAGAAGGAAACACCTGTGGGCTTCCAGCAGGCAACTGACTTGCAGTGTATCCTTAGTGTCATTTAGTCCTGTTCTTGTTTCATGGGCCTAGAACTTCCTAATCATCTAAGAATTCATATGGAATACTCACATTTCTTATTCTATTTGTCCCCACTTCAATAGTAAGTGTTGAAATACAGTGAGAAAAGTATGGCAGCAAGGAATAATGTGCTTCATGGGACAGTCATGACTAAGAAGGTGATTGAGCTTGTTGCTTGGTCATGGTCCTGCCTGATGCTTCTTTCAGAGCTCACCAAATCTTTTAATGAAAGGGCAAGGAAGCACTATATGAAGTGCAGGGAAGACCTATTTGACAGTTTGACTGAGGAATTTCAATTGGTAGAACATGATGATGTACATATACCACCTGTAAGTATTGTGTGTGATGTGTGACCTCCACTCACTCAGTATGGTCATGCAAAACATTTTACCAGGAAGCCACTTTCCCCTATGGTAGAATACACCATTTTGAAACAGCATGACATGTGTATTTCAGGAAACATTTTTCCCTGAGAAAAACATCACCACCTACAACAGGGTCTCTGGTCAATTTATCTCTTGCCCCCTACTCCAATTCCAAAAAAAAAGTTTGTCATTGTGAGAGTATTTGTAGATTTATATAATGCAACCTAATTGTTTCCAATTAGAAAATATCAGAGCACATTTATGGAGGGGTAACCTACCTTTCCCGGAGAAGGCAATGGCAACCCACTCCAGTACTCTTGCCTGGAAAATCCCATGGACGGAGGAGCCTGGTGGGCTGCCGTCTATGGGATCGCACAGAGTCGGTCACGACTGAAGTGACTTAGCAGCAGCAGCAGCAGCAACCTACTTTTCTGAAAAAATAATAAAACTTTTTAGACCTTTTAATCTTTTTTAGCAGTATACTTTGTAAAATGTTTTCTATGCAAAATTTGGTAAATCTCTCTTCCTAACAGTGTTGTTAAGCTTATTAAGGGTTATTCCCCCTCTAATGAAAATTGGGAATTGATGAGTTGATTTTCAGTTCCAGAAGATATGTAGGTATTCTATTCACTGTTGTACCCCCAATGTCTAAAATCAGTCATAGTAGGTGTTCAATAAATATTTAAATAAATACACATCTATGAAAGAATGTACTATTGCTTTAACTCGTTCACTGACCACAGAAAACCTGATATGCCAAGGAACTTTTCAAATTTTTCATATCAACTTGAGAATTTATTGTTTACCATTTAAATCCATCATTTATGTATATCATTGGAGGATTGTGTCTCATACCAATCGAGGGAATTGATTGAGAAGTTTTTGCTGCAGTGAAGGATTGGAATGGAAAGTCTAAGTGACATTTTCCTGTTTCATCTTCCCAGCACTACTTGTACATTTTCTTATAATTACACAAATTTAACTTCTAGAGGGAAAGTTGTTAAAGTTTTGGAGGTGTTAGAGAAACAGATAGTTGAAGTGATTTGATAGCAGGCTGAGCATGAAAGTGATATTCTTTAAGGCATATTTGTTTAAAACATGACAATCTGAGAAATTTGCTTGGCTTCCACAATGCTATTCTCCATAGTTACAGAAAGGTGTGGTCTGGCTATATTGCAAGTGTTCTATGTGATTAATCACCATACATTACTACAAAATGGGTTGCCATTTCAGAACATGAGTCTTTAAAAAACAAAGTTACGAAGTAATTTAGAGAACACTGACTATAAGCATTTGGCATAGCACTTTGCAACCACTTATCCTCCAGTCATATGTTTATTAAGAAGATAATATAATTTACCATCATATATTTGCTTCATTCACTTTATGAAGTAATATAGTACTTATGGATTATTTGCATTTAAAGTAAAACATTTAAATGAAGGACAAGTACTGACTAGTCCTATTCCCTGGATGCATTATTTTATTCTATTTTACTTTATTTTCTTTTCTTTTGGAATTAAACAAAATTTAACCAGAGTTTTTAATAATATGGAATTTTTTAAAATTTATTTTATGTTTAATCAAAATAGATTCATCTTCTGATTGTTTTATAATTTATAATTGATTTATGTTTAAAAATTATCATAAAGTATGATCTCCAGTTATTTAACTTGTCCATAAAAAGATTTCCAAGTTAAATAATATCATATTTCTTTAAAAAATCCAATCTTAGTTTTTCCTTCCCCACAAAGGCCTGTGGTGACATATACATATGCACCACATATGTCTGAAATACCATAGAAGAAAATTATTGGTGCCTTTGGATGATGGTTGGGTTGAATTTCTCTCTTTTCTTTCCCTACATGCTTACCATGAGTAGGAATACCCAGCATACCCACCATCATAATCCATTTATTTTATAGTTGTGGCATTTAGTTGAATTTTGCAAGTATAATATCAGTTCTCCATTCATTATTTTTTCATAAGTGCATCTTAGTGTAATAATCCTGTACTCTCTGCTCTCATGTTTTTGTCAGAACATATTACATCAGTGAAGAAATCTTTGTTTCTTTCGGGTCTTGAACGTGCTCAGAGCTCATTTAAGTTTTCTAAAACTGAAACAAATCCAGCTAATTATCCCTTGACCTGTATTAACAACCCAGCTGGTGGAGCCCATATTTAGCCTATTGAATATAAAATTATAATAAAATTGACTTGCACCCTTCCTCCACGTTGTGAGCATGTTAAATATTACAAAGAATTTTAAAAGCTGCTTATTTTTTTCCCTTTTAGGCTTGATCAATCATTTTTATATGGTCTCAAACCCTATATTGCTTTTAAACTCCTTTAATATCTGTTCCTATGCGACAGAGCAGAAAATCAGAGGGGAAAAGTTACCATCTGCAATGGTTGTCATCACCTGCAGGAGTTTTTGACTTGCCTGCTGATGTGCTTGAGGCATTGATTTTCAGCATACTACAAGCGATTTCTTTGTTCCTCTGAAAACTCAGTATGTGATATCTTATGTACACTTTAACTCTTTAAAAGGCCATTTGATTCTTTTTTATGGGTTGGTAATAAGTTTATTACTTGAAAAAACACTTGGAAAATCAAGTGTAAGACATTTTAAAACCTGCTTTTGAGGAATGTTGCAAACAACTACCATCAGTTATTCAGGAAACTATACCTAAAATATGCATGGTAGGCATAAGCAATCCTCTACTCAAGTCTGGTTGAAAGAACACGAAGGCATATTCCATATTTTTCTCAAGGTATGGAAAATTTTGTGTTTCATGCACGTATTAAAAGAAAGGTGATACTTTGGACAAAGGACATGTGTTAGCTAAAAACCATAAACTGAATTAAGTTTGTCAGATTAGCTACCTGTCATATGAAGAGATAGCTGTGTTACAATGAAATTAGAAGGATCTATGTTTGATGAAATGCTAAGGATCATGAATTGTACTTCAATTCAGTTCAGATGCTCAATCTGTCCAACTGTGCGACCCCATGAACCGCAGCATGCCAGGGTTCCTGTCTACCACAGACTCCCGGAGTTTAACCAAACTCATGTCCATTGAGTTGCTGATACCATCCAACCATTTCATCCTCTGTTGTCCACTTCTCCGCCTGCCTTCAGTCTTTCCCACCATCAGGGTCTTTTCAAATGAGTCAGCTCTTCGCATCAGGTGGCCAAAGTATTGGAGTTTCAGCTTCAGCATCAATCCTTCGAATGAACACCCAGGACTGATCTCTTTCAGAATAGACTGGTTGGATCTCCTTGTAGTCCAAGGAACTCTCAAGAGTCTTCTCCAACACCACAGTTCAAAAGCATCAATTCTTTGGTGCTCAGCTTTCTTACAGTCCGACTCTCATGACTACTGGAAAAACCATAGCCTTGACTAGACAGACCTTTGTTGGCAAAGTAATGTCTCTGGTTTTTAATATGCTGTCTAGATTGGTCACAACTTTCCTTCCAAGGAGCAAGCGTCTTTTAATTTCATGGCTGCAATCACCATCCGCAGTGATTTTGGAGCTCAGAAAAATAAAGTCAGCCACTGTTTCCACTGTTTCCCTATCTATTTGCTATGAAGTGATGAGACTGGATGCCATGATCTTAGTTTTCTGAATGTTGAGCTTTAAGCCAACTTTCTCTTTCTCCTCTTCCACTTTCATCAAGAGGCTCTTTAGTTCTTCTTCACTTTCTACCATAAGGGTGGTGTCATCTGCATATTTGAGGTTATTGATATTTCTCCCGGCAATCTTGATTCCAGTTTGTGCTTCCTCCAGCCCAGTGTTTCTCATGATGTACTCTGCATATAAGTTAAATAAGCAGGGTGACAATATACAGCCTTGACATACTCCTTTTCCTATTTGGAACCAGTCTGTTGTTCCATGTCCAGTTCTAACTGTGCTTCCTGACCTGCATACAGGTTTCTCAAGAGGCAGGTCGGGTGGTTTGGTATTCCCATCTCTTTCAGAATTTTCCACAGTTTATTGTGATCTACACAGTCAAAGGCTTTGGCATAGTCAATAAAGCAGAAATGCATGTTTTTCTGGAACTCTCCTGTTGTTTGATGATCCAGCAGATGTTGGCAATTTGAGCTCTGGTTCCTCTGCTTTTCTAAAACCAGCTTGAACATCTGAAGTTCACGGTTCACATATTGCTGAAGCCTGGCTTGGAGAATTTTGAGCATTACTTTACTAGTGTGTGAGATGACTGCTATTGTGCAGTAGTTTGAGTATTCTTTGGCATTGCCTTTCTTTGGGATTGGAATGAAAACTGACCTTTTCCAGTCCTGTGGCCACTGCTGAGGTTTCCAAATTTGCTGGCATATTGAGTGCAGCATTTTCACAGCATCATCTTTTAGGATTTGAAATAGCTCAATTGGAATTCTATCACCTCCACTAGCTTTGTTTGTAGTGATGCTTCCTAAGGCCCACCTGACTTCACATTTCAGGATGTCTAGCTCTAAGTGAGTGATTACACCATCATGATTATCTGGGTCATGAAGTTCTTTTGTATACAGTTCTTTCGTGTATTCTTGCCACCTGTTAATATTCTGCTTCTGTCAGGTTCCTACCATTTCTGTCCTTTATTGAGCCCATCTTTGCATGAAATGGTCCCTTGGTATTTCTAATTTTCTTGAAGAGGTCTCTGGTCTTTCCTATTCTATTGTTTTCCTCTATTTCTTTGCATTGATCGCTAAGGAAGGCTTCCTTATCTCTCCTTGCTATTCTTTGGAACTCTGCATTCAAATGGGTATATCTTTACTTTTCTCCTTTGCTCTTCACTTCTCTTCTTTTCATAGCTATTTGTAAGGCCTCATCAGACAGCAATTTTGCTTTTTTGCATTTCTTTTTCTTGGGGATGGTCTTGATCCTTGTCTCCTGTACAATGTCCCAAACCTCCGTCCATAGTTCATCAGGCACTCTGTCTATCAGATCTAGTTACTTAAATCTATTTCTCACTTCCACTGTATAATCATAAGGAATTTGATTTATGTCATGCTTGAATGGTCTAGTGGTTTTCCCTACTATCTTCAATTTCAGTCTGAATTTGGCAATAAGGAGTTCATGATCTGAGCCACAGTCAGCTCCCAGTCTTGTTTTTGCTGACTGTATAGAGCTTCTCCATCTTTGGCTGCAAAGAATATAATCAATTTGATTTTGATTTTGGCCATCTGGTGAGGTCCATGTGTAGTCTTCTCTTGTGTTGTTGGAAGAGGGTGTTTGCTATCCAGTGCGTTCTCTTGGCAAAACTCTATTAGCCTTTGCCCTGCTTCATTCTGTACTCCAAGGCCAAATGTGCCTGTTACTCCACTTGTTTCCTTGTTTCCTACTTTTGCATTCCAGTCCCCTATAATGGAAACAACATCTTTTTTGGGTGTTAGTTCTAAAAGTTCTTGTAGGTGTTTCTAGAACTGTTTAACTTCAGCTTCTTCAGCCTTACTGGTCAGGGCATAGACTTGGATTACCGTGATTTTGAATGATTTGCCTTGGAAATAAACAGAGATGTTTCTGTCATTTTTGAGACTGCATCCAAGTAATGCATTTCAGACTCTTTTGTTGACTATGATGGCTGCTCCATTTCTTCTAAGGGATTCTTGCCCACAGTAGTAGATATAATGGTCATCTGAGTTAAATTCACCCATTTAGTTCATCTTAGTTCGCTGATTCCTAAAATGTTGACGTTCTCTCTGCCATCTCCTGTTTGACCACTTCCAATTTTCCTTGATGCATGGACCCAACATCCCAGGTTCCTATGCAATATTGCTCTTTACAGCATCAGACCTTACTTCTACTACCAGTCACATCCGCAACTGGGTATTGTTTTTGCTTTGGCTCCATCCCTTCATTCTTTTGGAGTTATTTCTCCTCCAATCTCCAGCATATTGGGCACCTACCGACCTGGGGAGTTCATCTTTCAGTGTCCTATCTTTTTGCCTCTTCATACTGTTCATGGCGTTCTCAAGGCCAGAATACTGAAGTGGTTTGCTTTCTCCAGTGGACCACATTCTGTCAGACCTCTCCACCATGACCCGTCCATCTTGGTTGGCCCCACACAGCATGGCTTAGTTTCATTGAGTTAGACAAGGCTGTGGTCCGTGTGATCAAACTGGCTACTTTTCTGTGATTTTGGTTTCAGACTGTCTGCCCTCTGATATCCTCTCTCAGCGCCTACCGTCTTACTTGGGTTTCTCTGACCTTTGTTGTGGGGTATCTCTTCACGGCTGCTCCATCAAAGTGCAGCCGCTGCTCCTTACCTTGGACGTGTGGTATCACCTCACGGCCACTGCTCCTGATGTTGGATGTGGGTTATCTCCTCTCGGCCGCTCCTGAGCCATACAGAACTAAAAAGAACCCATATTTTAAAAATTTAAGCCTGTAAATTATTTCTAGATTCTACAAATATGAAATATTAGTTGAATGAATTAGGGTGGTTATTGATCAAATGATGGCGTAGATGTTAGCATTCTACATCAAGATTTTGCACATGGTTACTGAATTAATGAATAAAGCAAAAGATATAATTATTTCTAGATTGGCCATTTTATCACACGGTATACCACACAAGCCCAGAAAAACACTGATGCATTTGTAACCTCTTACTCTTTAAATATGCTGGATGAATACTGGCATTTTTATTATCTTTGTTACCAGGATCAAATGATGCTATTGCCTAAGGCGAGGAGAAAGAGTAGCCTCTCAAACATTTTTCAGGTGATTGGGATTTGAGTTCAATATTCATTTCCCAAATGTAACATTCTAAATGCTAGTTTAAATTAGTGGGTTCTATTAGGAAGATCATACATGCTTAATTAAAAATGAACCATTATATTCCAACATGGGAAATAATATGTAAAATCCTAAATTGCAAGAAATAACGGGTAGATGAACAACTCAGGCTTTCCTTAGCCCTTTTCCATGAGCAAATAAAGTATATTACCTTAATCTTCACAAACTTCCATGCAAAGCAGAGATCCTAGGTCCAGGATATATAATCAGTCAGGAGAAGCTTAAGGAAAATCAAACATCCTTGAGAAGTTTAAGAAGGAGACTCCAAAGCATTTTTTCAAAGGATCTTTCAGACTAAAATGTTTCTCCAAAAGAAACAAAAATTTGTTGAGGGTTGGGGCAGTTCTGCAATTCATTTTGGAAACCCACAGGAAGTATTTAAAATGTGTGTTATACAAATCCAGTATATCATTCACATCATAAGTTATGAAGAACTGCCTAAGTATCCATCTGTAGAGGGTAACTTTGTCTAAACCCTGTGTTGCATTTATAATACATTAAGCTGCAGGTGACAAAACCCCCCTAAATCTAATTGAACTTTATAGACATATATTGTCTTGTTTAAGACTGGAAATAGAGTAGTCCCTTGGTATGTGCAGGGAATTAATTCCCAGACTTCCCTGAGATATAAAAACCTGCAGGCACTTAAGTTCCTTTAAAATTGCATAGTAAAGTTGGCCCTGTGTCTAGGGGATCCAGTGATAGGGAGGTTTGACTGTACATGATTCTAGGTTTTGTTTAGTGGATCAATACTGTCATACATTTGATTTGGTTCAGAATTTTTATATTTCCCTTGGCTCTAGCTTTACATTCACAAGACAGCCAGCATTGTTTCCAACATTAAATCTCAAGTCTTCATATAGCAAATATTAAGCACAAAGACAGTGATTATTAGAACAGGAAATAATTCTCTGTGTGGCCCTTGATTACTGTATCAGGGAAGGAAATCATTTCCCAGAACTTCTCAAATGGTTCTTAATCTGGTTTTATTGTCCAGAACTTGTACAGAAGTTAAAGGATACAAGTCCATGGCTAAACTAACAACTAGCCGAAGGAATAGAACCCTGTGTGGTTTAGACCAATTACTGATCACCATATAGGGCTAATGGATAGACAACTAATATTGACCACTGCACTGTATCCGGTATTTCCTTAGGGTGAGCATGGAACTCTCTTTCATGAACTCTCAATCACTAAATATACTATGGAGAGTATTTTCTTTTGTTTTCATATGATTATATGTAAATGAAAAAGTTAAATATTCTTTTTATTTTTCAAATGTAAAACACTCTGTAAGTGACATAGCTATCTATTACTGTGTAACAAACCACCCCAAACATAGTGGCATAAAATAGTAACAACTTAATTTTGCCGACAATTTCTGTGGATCATGAGCTCATGCAGGGCAGAGTGGGGTTGGCTTGTGTCTTCTCAGAAACGGTTGAGACCTCATCTGGGAAGAATTGAATATCTGGGAGTGACTTGGAAGACTGAAAACTCTTCATTCATATGCTTGGTACCTCTGTTGTAGGAGTCAAATACTGGGCTTAGGTAGAACTGTTGGCCAGGTTATCTATAATGGCCTTTCCCTGGCAACTGAATTCCAAGAAAGAAAAATCTAAGAAGAATAATCTGAAGAGTGAGCACTACAAAAGAACAAAGCAGAACCCATATGGCTTTCTTTGATCTAGCCTTGAATTTCTTGTTTCATGATTCTATCACATTCTGTTGGTAAGCTAATCACTAAGGCTCAGCAAGATTTGAGAGAAGGGAACTTAGATTCCACTATTTGATCAGGGTCTTAATGCAGAAGAAGAACATGTTGGGTATAAGAAACTACTATTTTTGTTATCTTTGGAAAATACCATCAGCTACAAGTATAAGATGAAGGTGATAAGCATGGAAATAATAATGGCATTATGATTGATCTTACTTAAACATTTTCAGGTATGATCTTTGTGCAACTTGAACTTTCAACTCAAGATATGTTTTGAGGCTAGAAAAGAGTAACACCCCTAATAATGTTGATGTTCAATATTCTTCATGTAGAATGGAGTCTGATGTAATGTAGAACCATAATTCCTGAGCAACATTGCTGTACAAATTAACAGAAAGATTCACAATATATTATTTTTTGGATCTCAGTTCATATTTACTTCAGAACAAATTCTGGTGATACGTTTTTACAAGTCATGCTTGTCTAACAAATGTATGGTTCAAAAATGAGGAAGTGACTCTAAATATGTTTAATCAATAGGGTTATCTTTGGGAGCTTTTAAGAAATGAATATGTGTATTCAATATAAATAGTCATAAAATGTATATTTTATTTTATAAAATAAAAAATCCCACAGGGATGGTGGGAGTATTAATTAACATGACATTTCAGAAAGCAATGTGGCAAAATGAAGGTTCATATAACCTTTGATGTAGCAGTTGCACTTGTATGAATTTATGCTTTAGCTGTATCTACATTCTTAGCATTCAAAGGCTATTTATCAGCATTGGATAAGCAAAATATCTATTTATTCCACCTAAAAGACATGAAGGTTAACAGTGTTCTGCCCTCTCTCTGTAAAACAAAATGAATGCTGATGACCTCTCAGAGCTAGTGGCTGCTTTTTCTTTAGTACACCCCTGACTCCGGGTCATGAATCGTCTAGGGCTCTTCCTATAGTTTCTGGGTGACTCTTCAAACACTGAAAAGAAAGAAGCTATATCTACATGTATGCATTATGGAAAGATATGTTAGGTATATTGTAAAGGTAAGCAATCTATTTATAGTATATTATGTATAGGATGATCTTATTTATGTTAACAAAAAGTCTTAAATAGATATAAAATATTCTCATTTATATACTTTCTGGAAAGATATGCAAAAATTAGTTCCCAATTTCTTGGAGGAGTGATATTGGTGGTTTTAGAACAAGGAATGATTATTTATACTTAAAAAAAAAATAGGAATTAAAAAAAAATTTTAAATGATTAGAATATTTTTGTTGGTGGTGTTTAAAATACTACAAAGGTGATTCTAATACCCATCCAGGCTTGAGAACCACTGTCATTAATGTAGCCAGATTTTAAGGTGAGAGGAAGAAAAATGAAAGATGTACTTCCAGAAAAATACATGAAAAACTTAGAAGGAATGGAGTAAAAGTCCAAGATTTATTTTAATGGTGTATTCTTTGAGGGAAATCAATGGGAAACACTTTTTATTCTCCTAAATTAGCATTTGTAAATGCAATAATAAGATATGCTTTAGCATATCATTATCTAAGAAATAGGTGCATCTTAATTTCTAAAGGATTTTTAAGTATATTGAATAGAGCCAGCTAGGACAGATTTTCATTATAAAGTGATACCATTATACCAATGATTGCAGGCTAATTCCCCACTTATACAATCTGACCACTGACCATGCTAGATCAAGAGGGTTTAATTTCCTTTGTAAATGTTCATTCCCACTCATTTTACATGTGAGCAAGTAAAATGGTAGTTTAATAAAGCAAGAAATCATTTTTAAAGGGAGAATATGTAAAAGCAAATGCTGTGGATTTTTGTCACAATAATTATACACTTCCCTTTACCATCATCCCCTGACATATCTGTGTAAAACCAAAAGGAAATCATGTTTTCTGATTTGTTTCCTATAACCTTTTAAATGATGCCCATGACTGTATTGACCTTTAGTGTTGGCAAATGTGCATTGGACTATTGTCTTTAGGAAATAGGTTGTAATAATAGATCCTTTTCCTCCTGTCTTATCTGACATTTTGACATTCATCACTTTTAAAGATTGTATTGGATTTTTTTTTCATGAAAGCCTTACTTTTACTTGCCAATAGTAGAATTTGTCTGTCATTTTCCCCCATTCCCAAGGATTCTTAAGATGAATAAAAATATTACTATTAATAAAAATAGCATATTTAGATATTACCCTCAAGTTTAAGATTATTTTATTAATTCTTATAAAAACTGTTGTCAGATTTATTATCCCAGTTTTACAAGTGAAAAAAATTGGAGCTCAGATAAGTTTGTGATTTTTCTCAGCTCACATATCAATGCGTATGTGCTAAGTTGCTTCAGTTGTGTTAGACTTTTTGCAACCCAATGGACTATGGGGCTCCTCTGTCCATGGGGATTTTCCAGGAAAGAATACTGGAGTGGGTTGCCATACCTTCCTCCAGTCATGACCCAGGGATTGAATCCACGTCTCTCTTTGTCTCCTGCATTGGCAGGCGGGTTGTTTACCACTAGCACCACCCCAGCAGTAAATGTCAAAATGGAATTCCAACGGAGGCCTATTTGATTCCAGATCTCTGCTGTTATACACCTTTTTTTTTTTTTTTTTAATAAGGATGTTATCTTTGCAAAGTTCTTTGCAGTTTACCAAATATTTTTATTTATAAACATCTCATTTAGTCATACAAACTTCCAAGTATGTTAAGTGACTAGAAATAATAAATGACAGTGCTAGGGGCTAAATCCCCTATCTACTGACTCCAAAATCACTTCTCATAGGAAGGCCTCTAATTTAAATCCTCTTAGCATTTTACATAGTAGACAAACAACATTGCCCATAAACATAGAAATTAACTTTGTAGCTCTGTTATCAAGCCAGGGACAAGCAATGGTCAATAAAACCTGTATCAGAGATGATTCAAACATTCTACTTCAAGAAATAGGCAGAGAAAATTCTTGATTTGGAATTAGACACAAACTTTGGGAATGAAAGTGCTAAATGATGGGCAGTTAGGGATTTGAGCATAACCTCTGCTCACTCATAACTTAAGTTTAGTTCAAATGGATGAACTTCATAAGTTGTTTCATCTGTTTGGACTGCTATAACAAAAATACCATAGACTGGATGGCTTACAAAAAGCAAAGATCCATTTCTCATAGTGCTGGAGACTGGGAAATCCAGGACGAGGGCACTTCCAGATTTGGTGTCACATGAGGGTCTTTGTTAGTTTGCTTGCTAGTTCATAGACAGCCATCTATTTATTGTGCCCTCCCAAGGCAGAAGGGGAAAGTGAGCTCTCTGGATCTGAGTCTCACTTATCTGCACTCTAATCTCACCTCCCAAAGCACCTACCTTCTAATGCCTTCACATGGGGGATTAGATTTCAACATATGAATTTGGGGAAGACACACATTTCCAGCGTATAGCAATAAGTGAGTGATGCTTCTCAGTGAGCCTAAAATATCACCAAGGAACTGCTTAGGCACTGTGACAATATGATAAAATCTTCTTCTGTTTCTGCTAAGTCTGATATATGGGCATTATCGTAATTTGTTTATGGGAAAGTTAAGAGTCATCAAATTATACAAGCTATGGAGTTAATATTATGCTAAATGATGCCTGAGGAAAATGAACACAATTTTATTTTGTATTCTGGCATTCAAGGAATCTTGTCTCAATGGATTTTTTTTTTTTTTTTTTTTGCTTTCCACAAAATACATAGTACATTTAATAAAAGGTAATTTTCTAAGAACTGTTTCCAGACTGAGCTGAATTTACTACTATGACCTAGGCAATAAAATTATCCAAATTAGATTCCTGCTTATTTCTAAGTCTGGGAAAAATAGACCTTAATGATGGAACAAATGTTTAGCCCAGCAGATTAACTCTAAGTGTCCTAATGAGCCACCAATGTTCATGGGAATGTTGGACAGAGTTTAGGATGGATACAAGAAATAAAAGCCCTATAATAGTAAAATAATTAATTTGAGACCTGTTCTGGCCATTAAAAATTCTACTTTAATAGGAAATAAAGGTAACTTACATTTTCATTTTATGCTATGATAATTTTCTAGACAGTGTAACACCCTTGTAAAATTATATGTAGTTGCTTTTTATCAGATACAAATTTGTGTGGCAATAAACCTATAAGGACCTACTTTATTAACAGATGTCTTCTTGTAACTTTGACCTTAGAATATAAAACAAAGCACAAAGAAGCTAGTAATCTTATTTTTAGTAGGATCACTAGAAGAACATTTTTATTCAAGAAACAATTTCACAAGAAGTTTCATAGGTCAAGCCCCCATGTCTTTTACATAGTAGGTGGTCAATAAATTTCAATGAGTTAATTTGATTAAAAGAGGTGTGTGAGGTGTTAACATTTATATAAACATGACAAATACTCTATAAACTGTTTTTTAGATAGTTTGTCAATCTTGTTGACCTAAAAGTGTACCATACACTAATGCTAATATCATCTGTTGACACCTTTCCGAGTGAATACATATTTGCCTTAGTGCCTACCCATAAAAGTTCTTAGTTTGAGATTTAGGGGATCAAAGATTATCTAAGTGAATTTACCTTGATATCATTTCTATGATGTATAATTTTTGACATAGCTGATAGAGAAAATATGTAATATAATCTGAACTGAATTTTCATCTTTTGATTATATCCTGCCTTGTGGTTTTTATTTATTTACTCAAATTATCTGTGGAAACTATTGGGGAAAAAATGTTTTCCTATGTGTAAAGGTTTTCATTTCACAAAGTATCAGTCAGAAATAATGTCTTAGGTCACTTAATGGGATGTTGTCATGAAAATAGTTAAAATAAGAATCAGATATGAAGAAATAGGTATGAGTCTTAAAAACTCTGTGAAAACTTGAAAAATAAACCACTGGTAATTAAGCCATTAAGAAATACCAATGTTAAGAAGAGGATGACAAACTTAAATATTAGGTTTTAATGTTAGCATTAGTTGTTCAGTCATGTCTGACTCTTTGTGACCCCATGGACTGTAGCCTGACAGGCTGCTCTGTCCATGGGACTTTCTAGGCAAGAATACTAGAATACTCCAAGGGATCTTCCCAACTCAGGGATTGAGCCTGGGTCTCTCATATTGCAGTCAGATCCTTTACTGTCTGAGCCACCAGAAAAGACCAAATTAGGTTTATTTAGACTAAAAATAGATCAGACTCCAAAGACACAGAAAATTATATTTAGCATGACCATGTGTTAATATTGTATTTAAAATTCTTTGCCATACATGTTTATAAAATAACTTAGCTAACTCGTATCTTCAAACATTAAGGAACATTGTGGAAAAAGATATTGTAAAAGTTTGACTGAAATTTGAAATTCCCCAGTTCAGTATAGACTAGGAGTAAAAAATATATATATATTGTTTAACCTGGTGGGTTGTGTTACTAGCTTGAAAAATAGTGAAGGGGTGAAGAGATATAGGATTTGGAAGAATGATTAGTTCATTTTTTTTTTTTTTTAATCAGATGGTTCCAGAGGTCTGGAATTCATGGGAGAGATCTTGACTAGATGTGTAAATTGTCATGTTATAAACATAATAACAGATGAATGCAAACACATTAGATCAGGCAGAGGGGGAAAAATCAGCAGTCATTTGTCCTTTGCAGACAAAAAATACTGAGATAATATCAATAAAGGATCCATTTAATCTGTCTGGGAGGAATTAAGGAAAATTTCATATAGATGACAACATTATGACCAAAAAGCTTGGTCCCAAAAGATTAATTAGATCTTGCAGTGGTAGTGTAGGACTAAAGGGAGATTAATATTCTGTGAGTTGATGCCCCTGACGCTTTTGAGACTAAGTACTCTACTCATCAAAATTTTGAAAGTGATGAATCAGTGTTATATCAGACAGTCTTGGGAGTAATGTGATTCCCTGGACTATAAGAAAGTCTCCTTTTAGTCATTTCTTTATCTCCATTATTTCATAGCTTTTGTCTGGACTGATTTATGGGGAGACAAAAGTTTCATTTTCCAGTTAAAAGTTAGGCTTAAATGTGAAAATGTCTGGTTAAGTTAACATACAGATGTGAATAAATATACATCTTGAAACCTGTTATCTCTCATTTTGGGGAGAGGGATTAGAAAGTTAGAAGATGTAGGTGCTAAAGGAAATGATATCCCTAAGTGGGAAAATACAATAAAAAGGGAAGGCTAGAGGCATTGAATTTCACCTCACAATTTTGTCATGAAAATGCTACAGTTATACTCAGGAGATGTAGACAAACAGAAAATGTTAAAAAGGTCCTTCATGACCTATACTAATTGCATGCACTTCTGTGAAAACCTTATTAATTTAGAATGATACAGGAGAACTTGAAAGAAGAAATTTATAATAGACATTACAGGATGGATGAGGTTCTAAAATATGATAAATACAATGTGGATATTTTAGAAAAATTTATCATTAATGGCTCAATTTAAAAAAAAATATTCATGAAAGACAGAAAAAAAAGTCTATTACCAGTCATATTGTAAGGTTGTAGATGAAATATCTGGAAAGTAGTTGAAAGTGAAAAGTGAAAGTTATTTGCACTCTTTGTGATTCCATGAACTATAGCCTGCCAGGCTCCTCTGTCCCTGGAATTCTCCAGGCAAGAGTACTGGAGTGAGTTGCCATTTCTTTCTCCAGGGTATCTTCCTGACTCAGGGATTGAACCCAGGTCTCTGCATTTCAGGCAGATTCTTTAGCAACTGAGCTGCTAGGGGAGCCCAGAAAGTAGTTAGAGGTCATATTATAAAATATCTTTAATTCTAGAATAATGCCTTTGAACTTGAATCTGTGGCAATGAAGAGCTATTTGATGATATTAAGCACAAAACTGCATAATCAATGTAGAATTTTAGAATAATTAATTAAATAAAAGTGCCTCAAATGGTGGTAAAATGGTAAGGATACTCTGTAGGTTCTCTAATGGCAAGGGGCCTTATTGATTTGCTAGCAGTAAGTTTTTATTCATATGAACATTTGGTCTATGTTAAACAATTTTATAGTACCAGTGAATATAGGTGGGTGTGTTGAATTGTTTCCAAAATCCAATTGACATGTAAGTTGTAATTATTGTTTGAGTGATTATTGAGAAATATTTGGCCACATATAATACACTGTTTTACAAAGAGATTAATTAGTATAGGCTTTATTCCTCTAACTGAAAAAAAAAAAAGGAAGCATTCTCTTGCTATATGTCTTCAACAGTGTTATTTTCACTGATCATGAATCACTGTGTATTGATTTGTGTTTACCCATAAAACTCTGATTTTATATCTATTTGTTTCAGTCCATTTTTGTATTGTGTGAAATTCTCCACCAAGAATTGGTTTATGTAACTTTAGTGCTTATAAAGCTGGGTTTTAGAGACTCAGATTACCCAAGTAGAGCAAATAATCTGATGATATCTTGCTTACCCTTGAATTTAATCCTGTACTGTGGCTACTTTGTGTTCAGTTTTCTGTACTATAGACTAAGCCTCAAAATGAGCCGGAGTGGACAAAGCGAAACTCACTGAGGTATGCACTAGGATATAGGCATGGCTTTCAGCCTAGCATCCTTTCTGCTCTCTGAGGAACACTAATTCACAAGATTAATCTTGAATACCATGTTCAGAGACAAATCAGTTTTGGAATACCTATGGATTACCTCTATGGCAGAGCCCTTATTGATATTAATATACTAAATGCTCTGAGAGTCCCTGTGATAAGGAAACCCGCTTATTTTAATTAGTTTTTATGTACACAAATAGTTCCATGTAACCCATTTTGGAAAATGCTTATTTTGCTTCATAGATAAGGCAAACGAGGTTTTCAGAGACCAAGTCCTTATAAGCAGTTGGTAGCAGAATAAAAACCATAGTCCAGGTCTTCAGGTTTTATTTTCAAGCTCTTTTTCCTAGGCTGTGTTACTACAAATCTCAGAGGCTCTGCAGTGAGAATTTAGACCAAGTAAACTTTGCTGACCATTAAGATGCACAGAAGGTAAAACAGGGATATTTCCTGCTGATGTACCTGACATGTACTGACAGATAATTTCACAAAGCCTGTATAGCTTTTGAAGTATCAGTGTTAAAAAAAAACATTGATTTCCCTTTTTTATGTTGACTGTTAAAGCAAATTTTTACTAATCAAGTTACTTATTTCTTATTATTTTTTTGATGTATAGAAAGAGTTCTTCACCACCCTTAGAGAATCTGCAGCTTTAGCCATAAATATGCTTAAAAGAGAAACTGAAAGTTGCAAATTTAATTTTGTAAGAGGATGCTCCTTCACCATTATTACTTAAGGTTGGTGATGTGTTTTTCAGACCCTTTAATAAACTTTGATATGATATATGGATTGTTTTTGTTTAATCTTTAAGTTATGCCCTACTCTTGGGGACCCCATGGAAGCTAGTCCACCAGGCCTCCTCTGTCCATGGGATTTCCTAGGAAAGAATACTGGAGTGATTGCCATTTTCTTCTCCAGGGGATCTTCCCAACCCAGGGATCAAACCTGCATCTCCTGTGTCTCCTGCACTGGCAGGCAGACTTTTTGCCACTGAGCCACCAGGGAAGTCCATGATATATTGGTAATTTATGTCATTGATAATTATGCTGAAAGAAGATTTATTCAATTAGTAACCTGTGCAATAATTGCTGAGCACTGGGTAGATGTCAGACACTGTGCTAGGCTCTTTTAATATATTGGCAGCAAGAAAACCCTTATTCTCAAGAAGCTGGCAATCAAGTTTATATTTTCAAGCCATATTCAGTATGGAGATAAATCAGAAAATAAAAGATCAATTTGTTGACATATCATTTGTTGGCACAAACTACTCAATGTTAGCACTGCCTTCTTAAAATATGTACTTATATTCTTGTGATATACTTGGTTTCCTGGTAAACTCAAATGAAAAGAAATGGACATTAATGCTGTCTTTAGCACGTCTTCATTTATTGAAATAGAGCAAGTGTCCTGTATAGACAATAGGTGAACATACCTAAGTATGATTTTTTTTATAAGCCCTTTCTTTCCTAGGCAATAGCACAGTTAACTAAAACTGATGTATCTGTAGAAACTAAATTTCATGCTCTCAGCCACAAAAAAAAAAAGGGACTCACATCAAAGATGTGTATCATGGTGTGTGCTATTGCTGACATTTAACTGAGGTTTGGATAGTTTAACAAACATGATTCTAGTAATTTCCATTGCTAAACTGCTAAAGCAGACAACTGATCTAAAGCAACTCTCAAATGACCTTTACTGGTTCATTTGGAAGAGTAAAGACCTGGACTGTGTTTATGGCCCCTGGAGTATCAACTCAGTCGCTCAGTCGTCTCTGACTCTTTGTGACCCCATGGACTGAAGCATGCCAGGACTTCCTGTCCATCACCAACTCACGGAGTTTACTCAAACTCATGTCCATTGAGTCAGTGATGCCATCCAACCATCTCATCCTCTGCTGTCCCCTTCTCCTCCTACCTTCAATCTTTCCAAGCATCAGGATCTTTTCAAATGAGTCACTTCTCATCAGGTGGCCTGAATGTTGGAGTTTCAGCTTTAGCATCAGCCCTTCCAGTGAACACCCAGGACTGATCTCTTTTAGGATGGACTGGCTGGATCTCCTTGCTGTCCAGGGGACTCTCAAGAGTCTTCTCCAACACCACAGTTCAAAAGCATCAATTCTTCAGTGCTCAGCTTTCTTTATAGCCCAACTCTCACATCCATACATGACCACTGGAAAAACCATATCTTTGACTAGATGGACCTTTGTTGGCAAAGTAATGTTTCTGCTTTTTAACATGCTTTCTGGAGTAACAACAAGTGAGCAAACAAAAAGTTTGGAAGTCTATGTAAGATACAAGTGTATAAGTGAATAGAACCATTCCACTCTTTCTTCCTTTGTTTTGTTGGGGAGTCTATTTAACCTTTGGTCAAGGCTGCCTTTAGGGAGTTAGCAGTCTGTTGTGTCAGATGATTCCAAAGCTCCGAGTTCACTCCCATTTGTATCTATAGGCTAAGGAAATAGCAATGTTAATTTTCAAGATATTATCCACTAATCTGTAAGAGCAATTACTTTCAATACAATAGTTTTTTCCCCCGCCACCACCCCCACCCCCGCCCCTCCTCTTTTGTTACTATGCTCTTGGGCCCAGGCAAAATCTGACCATGGCCTAACAAAAAGTTCTTTTTTTTTTTTTAATTTCCTGGCCACATTTAGGCAATTTCCTGTAACATATTAGGTCAAAAGAGCTGCTCAGTGACATATAGGTAAACTGAAAGATTCTTTAGAAAATTACAGTTTGTATTATTCTGGAGAGTCTGGTGGAAAGGGCGAGGAATTTGGAATCAGTTGGACCTTGAGTTCAAATCCCTGCTCTTACTATTTCTAGTTTTTAATTTTGGACTATTAATTTCCTTAAGACTCATCTTATTCTGTAAAATATAGCAACAGCAGCAACTTTATAAAGTACTTTTGAATATTTCATTAGTGTTAAGAATATCACTAATGATGAAAAGATTGTGATCGTCACTTGATCATCTACTATCTATGACTGACAAACATAAGATTGCAATACTTTTTATTAGAATTGATTGTATCTTGCACTGTGTATTTTCAGAAATGTGCATATATGGATTTTTGTTTCTAATATCTTTGTTCCTCCAATTTCCTTTCTGGAAGTGAGAAAAGCATAGATCGTCAAAAATGATAATTATTCCCACACTTCCCTCATCCTCAATTTAATTCTCTTTAGTTCTGAAGTTATTATCTATTTGAATTATCCCAGTAATTGCTTAAGTCAGTGAGGTTTTATAAGAGTCTTCCATGTTATTTAGGCTTATATCCAAACAACTTTAAAATAAACTTTTCTTTTTTTTTAATTTTTTTATTTTTTTATTAGTTGGAGGCTGATTACTTCACAACATTTCAGTGGGTTTTGTCATACATTGTTGATAAAATAAACTTTTCAAAGCCTATATTTATGAACTGTATTGTATGGTGTCTCAGGAAGATGGAAAAGTTGGACTCATGATAATCAGTATGCAGTAAATCAATTTATGTGAAAGCCCTTTTTCTTAAAAAAAAGTAAGTTATTCCCTCCTTGATTTGTCTTTGTTCTTCAAATATACCCATATAGCTGACTATAAAGTATCTATGTTTTATTTCAGTAAGAAATGGGGAGAAATGTAAGAATTTAATGATTAAAAATACCCCTCTGCACACAATAATTGAAAATATAAAGAGGAGAAGACAAACAATCTAACCATTATTATCTTTTGAGATCCTAAATGAGTATGAAACAGTGTCATATGCTGGTCCTAAATCCATGTACTTACAATTATCCAAATTAGTTAAATGAGATAGAAATAAAAGATATGGAAATTATATTACTTTGAGAATAGGAATATTTATTAGATGCTAAAGAAGCTTTAAAACAAAAATGTTAGTTGCCTGAAGACAGACTTTGAATACATTTTTTTAAAATAAAATTGCTGGCAATTAAGTGATGCCTACTAGTTGGACAATGGCCAGATGGGGAGTTTGTGATTTCCGGTTTCAAGGGATGCACAAGATCATCTATTTGGTCAGCTTTACCTCTAATTAAAGCCTTTTGTATATAAGTAGTAAACTAAAGGATGAATATTTAGGAACATCAAAATTCAGTGAGATTGAAATGGAGGAAGATTGGGAATGCTATTAAAAATTCCCAGTTTGCATGCATCTAGTTCTTATAAAAAGAATATGATTGAATACTGATGAAACTATAGTTTTCTGTTGATTCTCCTTCTCTCCAATAAAACCTTCTGGAAGGCTTACATCTTTGCATCATCACCTCTTCACTGAAGCTTCTCTCAGTAATGCGACTGAGAAATGATCATCTAGGTCATGATATATTTTTCAGTCCGTCTTTTGACTTCTTCATAATGTTAGAAAATTAAAAAACAAAAAATACCCCTTCTTGGTAAAACTTTCCTTGGCTTTCATGTTTGAATATGTTTTTTCCTACTGTTCTCAATACTACAATATTCAGTATCTCCAAGTTCCTGTCCTTTCAGTTCCTCACCTATTCCCATAGGTGGCTCAGGGGTAAAGAATCTGCCTTCAATGCAGGAGACGTGAGTTTGATCCCTGGGTTGGGAAGATCCCCTGGAGAAGGAAATTGCAACTCACTCCAGTATTATTGATTGGAAAATTCCATGGACAGCAGAGCCTGGCAGGCTACAGTCCATGGGGCCACGTGAACTGGACATGACTTTGCAGCTAAACCATCACCACTACCAGCAGCATGATCATACTCACATAAATTGTAAAAAAAAAAAGAAACTCTAAGTGTGCCTCTTTCCCAATTACTGCATTTATAATTATGTATTGACCATCTCCTCTTGGTGATGCCAACAGTGCCTCAAATGCAATATCTTAAAGAAAGAAATTATTACCTCTGCTCTCAAGCCAAGTCTTTATTCTAATTTCCCTAGATTTAATAGTATTTGTATTTTTTTGAGATATATAAATGCACAGCGTTAGAAAGAATGCCATAAGTTTGTTCTATTTTTTTTCTTTTTTTTTTTAACTTGATCTCTCATCTCTGTCAAGACCAAAATTTCTACCTCAACTGTGACCCCCATCCATCTTTTCCTTTGAATTTTCTTTATTGACAAGTCAATCAAGACTGTCACAACTTCAGGCTAAGATCATAGCTTCTAACTAAATATTCTGCCTGCCTTAAGAATCCTCATCTCAGTTCAGACTACACAAGGATTTATGCTTTCCTTTTTTTAATTCTCTTTGGACATTTTACCTATGTGCATTATATTACTCATCACAGTATATCTTTATGATCTGTTTATCCCTGTGTCTCCATGCTGTTCTGGGAATTTCTAGAATTTCTGGACCATATATTTCCAACTCAGCATCCCTTGTCAAAAAGCATCCCTGAAAACAAGTGGGGAGCTTAATAACTTCCTGTGGAAAATAGATTAAATGACTGAAGGTAGAACATTTAAAATACTTCTGATTCTCCTCCCTTGGGAAAATTATTAATAGCTCTGAAGCCTATTTTTTCAGTATAAAAAGGGATAATAATATATATTTCAGAGGGTTATTATGAGAATTATAATGCATAGAACATATGAAATCACTTAGCTTACTATCCAGTTAATATGATATAATAATAATAATAATAAGTCCTCTTCTCTAACTCCTTCAAGGATATCCCTTATCTACTCTAAAACATCTTTACTAACTACTGAAATTGTTCCAAAATTCACTGGTCAGCATCTGAAATCATCTATCATTCACCTCCAGATGAATTTTGGAACTTTATTCCCCATTTTTCTCATACACTCCTATTCAATCGTATCAGATTGCATGCTCCACTAAAACTCATTTCCTATTTTGTACTTCTCTCCTGTGCTTCTCTTGTTCTCTCACGCCAAGAACTGTTCTGTTGACAATGCGGATTCATCCCCTTTTCTAACTCTCTAAAAGATTCCTGTCTATAAAGAACTGTCTCAAACTTCTATATCCCTAGGTAGTTTTCCTAATTCTTCTAATGCAGTGAAATATCATTGCAACTCTCTTAAAGTTCTATAAACCATTAAGTGTCTTAGAGCACTTCTATCACATCTGTCCTGGTATAAATATTTTGCATATCCTCCATTGCTGATCATAAGCTTATTTTAAGCAAGGAATTTTTGTTTTGTCTTTTACTTTATTGAAGAAATTGAAATGGAACTTGACTCAGACTATCTCGAAATAAAAATCTTGAATTCATTTTGAAGTGTGGTTATTTCTCAGTAACATTAGACAGGTATATCTCAGTTTCACCTTGATTTCTGTTCAAATACAAAGTGGAATTTAATCGGTGGTTATATTGGTGATTTGCCTGCCATAGCTGCCTGCCCATTATAGCTGATTGGGATGACCACCTTATTTCACATGGGTCACTGAACATCTGTTAGATAATGATGACTTCCAGTCATTGCTCTAGATGAAAGACAAATGTTTCTCATTATTTATAAGACTATTTGGAGTTTGGCAAAAATCAGAAGTATACTTTGCCAAAAATAGTTTCCTTTAATTATTGGACTCGTGTGTTTCAAAGGAAATTAAATCCATTCACTATATGTAACTCCGTAAAATGTCACTTTGAAATCTATTAGCTCTCCATAGAGTCCTATATTTGTTTTACAATCCATCTTTTTTTTTTTATTTTGTAATAAGTACATAAAATATAAGGTAGGCCTTTAAAGAATTGTGCAGTGTTGATTTGAAATCCTGAAAACATACTTATGATAAACTGGTATCTTAAAGAAAACAGAAAGAAAGATATATTAGCTTCTTTCAAAAGCTCATAATTAGAGTCCAATTAGAGAGAAAAAAGATTCATGTGTAAATATGGTATGACATCCATGAAGTCCTTTTGAATAAGAACTGAGTTGTGGTGAACTAAGGAGCTCAGGAGACAAGCAAGCCAGGGAACAATAGTCCTGTATGGTCAATATTGACTGCAGAGACAACTGTGAAATGTTAGCAACAGAAGAGGCGGTAAGGACAGCGTGGCTGTATTCCTAACATGATTCTTACAAGGCAGTTTGTGCTTAACTAACTTGCTGGGATGCTTGAAAGTAATGCACTGTGAAAGAAAAGAAATGTGGATATAGTATAGTTCGATTTTCATAAAAGATTTTGACAGCTTTACGTGAGAGATTAATGGCTTAAGGTAGAGAATTGTAGAGTAAACGCTTAAGAAGTGTCTTACATAGAAACCATTTCAAGAATAAGACAGAGTCTTTGAGGATAAAATAATAAAAAGGAATTTAAAATGTAGTAACCCTTAAAATTATAGGGGGTCCCAAGCTTTAAATTTCTAATTTTAGAAAGCACTCAGTTTTCATTCTTCTTCATGTTCTACTCTAATTTATCATGACCGTGTATTTATTACATTTAATTATGTTCCCCAAATATTTATTATGTTAACTACAAATTATACTAAAAGCAATTGCTAGTGTGTTTGCACAAAAATGCAGATACATTTAAGGACCGTGAGTGACATATTTATCTTTTTCTGAGAAATGAAAGGCTTACTGGAGGAAGAACATAAATATGGATAATGACTATGTTGTAGATCATCAAATAAAAATTTAAAAACATATCTTTATATGTGTAAGAACAACAATTAAAAATATCATATCGTTCCGATCAAATCAGGACCAAATGAGCAAGGTTTTTCACCAAAGATTTTTTCATTTATTTAGTTTTCTTTATGCCTTTACCTTACTATCTACTTAACCCAGCCCTTGAGCATTTTTCTCATGTTCCAGAAATTTAAGGAAAAAAAAAAAAATACTGTGATTGTGAGTAGCTTCCATTTGTTTTTCTGAGACAAATAGGAGTTTGTTCTACTTTCATCAAAGCTAGAAGTTGGCCTCACTAAGTGATATATATAGTATCACCATACTTTTACCTATAGTATCACTGTATTTTTACCTACACAGGTAGGTCAAAACAAACTTGATAGACAGTGGGCATTCCTGTTTGTTCCAAATGATATATTCCATTTTGAAACCATAGAGGAAATCCAGAGATTTGTGTGTGTGTCTCAGTTTAGAATAATCAGCAGCAAAAGCTCTAAAGTACAGTGGGAATTGGGTGAATGCCAGTGCTTCTTCTTGTACTAATACTAAACCTACTCTGGACTATTTGTACCCTTTTGGTATATGCAGAAGGATGTGATTTCTTCTCTTTTATAGAACATTTGCACAGTCTCTTATTTCAGTTATTATATTATTTGATACATACACATATGCTTTTTTACACACTGTGTAATAGTGCTGCAAGCATGCATGCTAAGTCACAGAAATCGTGTCCAATTCTGTGCAACCCTATGGACTGTAGCCTGCCAGGCTCCTCTGTCTGTGGGATTCTACAGGTAAGAACCAGTAATAGACATTGTGCTTGTTACTGGTCATCATAGTGAATAAGTCAGTCAGATCTTTGACAGTTTAGCAGGGGTGATATAATCAAGCAAGGGATTTTACAGTGCAGGGTAATAAAGCAAGATAGTTAATGCACTGGAGGCAATGCAAGCTTTAGGAAAGGTCCCTTAAAACTGTCTAGGGGCATGGAGCAGACGTCACAGAGGGTTTTTCAAGAAATGGCATCTAAGGTGAGGTGTTTAAGTCTTGTCACATGGGACATTTCAATTAATCTTCACAAAATACCTTCTTCAATTGCGTATTACTATCCCCATTTTAAAGAATGAAATGTGAAAGCTTAGAAAAATTAAGCAGTCCCCAGACTCCTAAGGCTCGTCAGCATCAATAACTGTGATTCAACCCCATGTTGTTCTGAATTCAACATAAATTTACCTTAGAGAAACCATTGATAAATATTTTCCCCATATTTCAGTTCATCTGTTTTTAGCGAACATTATAGTGATGGCTTTCTTCTTTACTCTTCACATTTGATTTTTATAGTGACTCAAGGAAGTAGTGACTAATATCACAAGAGTTCTGACCTTGGGAGATGATACAGTCATGGAGTTAGGAAAATATGTAGCAATCTCGTAAGGAGAAAGCCATGGCTGAAATTTCAGCTTTTCCTAAATCACAGTGGAATTTAGATTCCTTTTTTTTTTTTTTTTGAATTTAGATTCCTTGGAGGCACTTGCTCTCCTGAGCCAGCCAGGCACTGAGGTATAACAGGGTCAGCTGTCCATCAGATGATACTACTAGATGGATCCTCTAGCAAGAGAAGGATTAATATTTGTAGAGGTTCTGGTACTTTCTGTAAAGAAAGCACTCAAATGAAAATAATATAAATTATATGTTGGTTACATATTCAGATTTGGCTATCCTTTACTATTCTTGAAATTATAAATATTCATTTTCATTTCTTATGCATTTTACAATGAATATGTCTCTTCCCTCCCTTCTTTCACAGCACACACATGCACAAAAACAGCTTTTGAAGCACACAGATACGTCTTGAGGCAGCAAAGATTTAACAATAATAAAAGAACTGGTCATGGAGAAAAGATAAAGTATTTTAGAGTTCTGAGAAGGAAAATAAACTGAAGAGACTAACAATACATATTTAAAATACATAGGTATTGGCTAAATTTTTTCAAGTGTGTTTTAGTGTTGAGTAAACCAAAAAAAATAAATAAATAAATAATTGCACTCAGAACATTTAGCAAATTAAGATATTCTTATCAGTGGTTTTAAGAGACTAGTTAATTATTTTTAATTTACTGATAAATAGATACTTTTAATGTAGCTGGCCTCAGATTTCTAGCAACTTTAAGCCTACACTTGAAATAGAAAGAAGTGAGACTGTTTAAGCAATTATTCAACAAGTCCATGTTCTTCATGAAGAATATCTTCAGGGCACTACAGGCAATCTGTAAACTAATATTCTAATAGTTCTTACATAGATTCAGTTATCTATTTTTCCTATACATAGGCAGATAGAAGCTGAGGGTTGAAAAGGAGAAAAGTTAGAGGAAATTATGCTGATAGCTTTAAATAAGTAGTTAAACGGTTTAATAGTGGGAAAATATACAAAATATAGCATGCCAAGTATCAAAAAGTTTCAAACTATGATATAAATGTCCTTAGGCTATACGATTACTTTAAAAGCCCTTATAGGAATATATAATTTTTTAAAATAAATTTTTGACTTAAATTTTCATATGTGCTCTTACCGAAAATTGGCCTGCCAGAGAGTATAGATCTAAGAGAATTCTTTCCAATTCCTACCTCTTGCTTTTGCACTCATCTTTTGCTAAATCTCTCAAACATACACAATCATATCATGAAGCATAGTTCAAAGTATAAAAACTAAAGGAAATGAAACAAAGAGACTATAAAATATTGGTGTTCTCTTGATCCAAGCATGTTGCTGAAATGACATTATTTCATTCTTTTTTATGGCTGAGTAACATTCCACTGGGCTTCCTAGGTGGCACAGTGGTAGTGAATCCACCTGCCCACGCAGGAGATGCAAGAGATTTGGGTTCGATCCCTGGGTCAGGAAGATCCCCTGGAGGAGGAAATGGCAATCCACTCTAGTATTCTTGCCTGGAGAATTCCAAGGACACAGGAGCCTGACAGGCTGTAGTCCACAGGGTCACAAAGTGTTGAACACAACTGAGTGAGCATACATAACATTCCATTGTGTATATGTACCACATTTCCTTTATTGATTCATCTATTGATGGACATTTAGTTTGCTTCCATGTGTTGGGTTATTGTAAGTAGTGATGCAGTGAACATCGAGATGCATGTATCTTTTCAAATTAGAGTTTTATATAACTGGAAGTGGGATTGCTTGATCATTAGGTAACTCAGTTTTTATTTTCTGAGGAACCTCCATATTGTTTTCCACAGTGGCTATGCCAAATGACGTTTCCACCAACAGTATAGGAAGGTTCCAAAAAGAGATTTATTATAAAACACCTCTCAACCCATAACTATCCTAACTCTAGGAACTACCTACTCTCTTCTTGGCTATAAGGTACCTCACTGTCTTTGGAACAAAATGCAAATTCTTATGTAATGGGCCATAAAGCTTTACACAATCTAATTTCTGCACTCTTTTCTACAATCTTGAGAAAGAAGAATGGAGCTGGAAGAATCAGGCTCCCTGACTTCAGATTCTACTGCTGCTGCTAAGTGCAACCCCATAGATGGCAGCCCACCAGGCTCCCTTGTCCCTGGGAGTCTCACTACAAAGCAACAATAAAACAGTATGGTACTGGTACAAAGACAGACTTAGAGCAATGGAACAGGATAGAAAGTCCAGAATCAAATCCACACATCCTTGGTCAATTAATCTGCAACAGAGGAGGGAACAACATACATTAGAGAAAGATAGTATTTTCAATAAGTGGTGCTGGAAAAACTGGACAGCTACTTGTAAAATGATGAAAGTAGAATGTTCTCTTAACACCAAACACAAAGAATAAACTCAAAGTGAATTAAAGACCTAAATGTATGACTGGATGCTATAAAACTCTCAGAAGAAAACATAGGAAGAACATTCTTTAACATAAATCATAGCAGTTTATTTTTTGATACACTTCCTACAATAATGAAAATAAAAACAGTAAGTAAGACCTAAATAAGCTTTTGTACTGCAAATGAAACCATAAACAAAACAGAGAGATCACAGCTTGAGAGAAAATATTTGCAGATAATACAACCGACAAAGGATAAATCTCAATATATACAAACAGCTCATGCAACTCAGTATCAAAAATACAAACAATCCAATCAAAAAATGAGCAGAAGATCTAAATAGATATTTATACAAAAAAGACATAAAGATGGCCAAAAACCCATGAAAAAGATGCTTAACATCACTAATTATTAGAGAAATGCAAATCAAAACTACATTGAAGAATCACCTCACACCAGTCAGAATGGCCATCATCAAAAAGTCTGCAAACAATAAATGCTGGAGATGGTATGGAGAAAGGGGCCCCCTCCTACATTGTTGCTGGAAGTGTAAATCAGTATAACCACCATAGAGAACAGTATTGAGGTTCCTTGAAAAACTAAAAACAGTTACCATGTGATCTAGAAACCCCACTCCTAGGTGTATATCTGGATAAAACAGTAACTTGAAAAGATACACGCACACCAGTGTATACTGCAGCACTGTTTACAACAGGCAAGACATGGAAGCAACCTAAATGTCTATTGTAAGAAGAATGGATAAAGAAAATGTGTTGTGTGTGTATACAATGGAATATTATTCTCATAAAAGTGAAATAATGCCATTTGCTGCAACACGGGTGGACCTACAGATTGTCACAGTAAGTGAAGTAAGTCAGACAAAGACAAATATCATAGTATGTCACTTATATGTGGAATTTAATAAGGTGATACTGACGAGTTGGTTGCAAAGCAGAAATAGACTCAGAGACTTTGAAAATAAACTCATGGATAGCAAAGGGCAAAGGTTGGGAGCAGATTAATTAGGAGTTTGGGATTGACATATACACACTACTTTATATGGAATTGATGGTCAACAAGGACCTACTGTCTAGCACAGGAAGTTTTACTCAATATTTTATATAAACTATATGGGAAGATAATCTAATAAAGAACGTGTATATGTACACGTATAACTGAATCACTGCTGTACATCTGAAACTAACACGACATTGTTAATCAACTATACTCCAATGTAAATAATATGGTAAAAATAAAACACTGGTGTCAATGTTGATACAATAATTCTAGTCTGCTAAATTCTATTACAATTTTGGCAGTTTCCAATTTGCTTTTAACACACCTTCATGAACACCTATATGAATGTATAATAGAGTTATAAAAGATACCGATTTGGTAGTGTTTTTGATGATAGATTATTATAATCATATCACTCAGATGGAGTTAAAAAAAATGGAGTGGCATCACTATAACAGGATTCTTTCCATCTCATAGTTTTATTTAAGAAAACAAGATTTCCCAGAATTGAAACTATACTCTCTTTCATGTACAGTAAATAGTATCCTCATTTGTGTAAGAAAGTTTATCTCTGTATCTATAGATAAAACCAACTCATTAAGATATCCATGATTAATTATGTAAAATAAAAAAAATTCAGTATTTATCAAAATGTATTACATATAACTTGTTCAACTGTACACTATTAATGACTGCAGATGGTGACTGCAGCCATGAAATTAAAAGACACTTGCTCCTTGGAAGAAAGTTATGACCAACCTAGACAGCATATTAAAAAGCACAGACATTAGTTTGCCAACAAAGGTCCGTCTAGTTAAAGCTATGGTTTTTCCAGTAGTCATGTATGGATGTGAGAGTTGGACTATAAAGAAAGCTGAGCACCAAAGAAGTGATGCTTTTGAACTGTGGTGTTGGAGAAGACTCTTGAGAGTCCCTTGGACTAGCAAGGAGAGCCAAATAGTCCATCCTAAAGGAAATCAGTCCTAAATATTCATTGGAAGGACTGATGTTGAAGCTGAAACTCCAATGCTTTGGCCACCTAATGCAAAGAACTGACTCATTGAAAAAGACCCTGATGCTGGGAAAGATTGAAGGCAGGAGAAGGGGATAACAGAGGATGAGATGGTTGGATGGCATCACTGACGCGAAGGATATGAATTTGAGTAGGCTTCCAGAGTTGGTGATGGACAGGGAGGCCTGGCATGCTGCAGTCCATGGGGTCACAAAGAGTCAGACATGACTGAGTGATTGAACTGAACTGAACTGAATGATTGTAAAAATAAATTCCTCCATAATATTTTTTACTTAGATCCTTACAGTCACAAGAATTTTTATAGCCAATTTACATAAAAGGTATCAATAATAGATTTTAATTTTTAAAATTAGATTAGGACCAAATTATATGGCAAAAGTGGATTAAAAATATGAGTTTGAGGAGAAAGAGAAACAATGTAGCATTTTTTAAAAGATAGAGCTTGTTCTTTTTTTATTTTTTTAAAATTACTGGTATCACTGTTATGTAGATTCTTGGATGCATTTAAAAGTGAGAATTAACACATTTAAAGTGAGGATTAACATTTTTATTTTAATATACCCATGTTTATAGTAATCAGAAATTATAATTTTTGCAAAGACCTTAGCTTATGATAAAAAATTTAGTTGACATTTTAAAAGCATGCAATACTTTACATAGTGTAGAAAATCATTTTATGGATCATAAAAGCAAAAAGAAAGCAATTGCTCACCTTTACTTCATCATCCTGAGTTTGGGAAGATCGTTGTACTCATGCAATCTGCAAACAGAGATGCATAACCATGTCCTAGAGTTATGAGGGAAATTAACTCATAAAACCTCATAATAATTACAAAGTATTCATATACATATTTTGCCTTAAAACTTTATAAATCTATCTCCTGTGCACAGTCTCATTTAATCTTTTACCAAAATAGGAATTACTTAGTATAAGTGGTGCTATCTCAATTTTGCAAATATGTGAGTAATGCTTTAATAGTTACTTTTGAGTTGAGTTTACTTGCCCAAAGTAATTGCTAATAAACCAGGGGGTTGATATCTAAAACATAAGTTTTAAGTTTCAATATAACTTTTAAAAAAGGTAATAACACAGAAGCTCTCCTTTTCTTAACATGTTCTGCCTATAACATGAGGAAATACAAAAAAAGGAAAAGCTTGTTTGGAAGTTCAAGGAAGTAAAATAGGAGTACTTTAAGGTATAACCTTCATTTATGTAAAAATTATTTCTCATGAACCAGCCCCAGGTTATGACAATGTAGATAAGTAACATTTTGCTCTATCAAGCCAAAATTCCGAATGCCTCTTTTTTATTCCTTTTAAATTATACTTCACAGCATAAGGGATTTTGGTCATTGAGGATGGTGGTAGCTTGTTTTATTTTAAACATCAACTTAACTGTAGGAAGGCGATGGATGAATAATTGCCCTTAATTACACACTTACCAGGTACATTTAACAAACATCCTAACAATCTTGTCAAATAATTTTAGACAATCTTGTCAAAAAATCTAAAAACCCAAATTTATAGATGAGAAAACTAAGGCACATTAATTTGCCCTACGTCCCACTGCTAGTACACAAGAAAGCTAGCATTTGGACTCCAACATTGGTAAAGAATCTGCCTGCCAATGCAGGAAACGTAGAGACACGAGTTCCGTCCTGGGTCTGAAAGATTCCCTGGAGTATGAAATCGCAACCCAATCCAATATTCTTGCCTGGAAAGTTCCATGGACAGAGGAGCCTGGCAGGCTGCTCAGTCCATAGGGTCACAAAGAATCAGATTTGAATGAGCATGCGCACCGGACACACACACACACACACACACACACACACACACACACACAATAACTATAATTGATCACTCTGCTATGCTGCTTCTCATGGACATATAATGTGTCCCTGTGATCTAACAAAAACTCCAACTTGAGATTATTTTTAACTTTTAACAAATTCTGAGAAAACATAGTTTAAATTTGTTTGCAGGAAGCAGATTAAAAAAAGAAAACCTACACTACTTTCCCTCTGAGATACATTCCCTAATTTGTATTTTAAGACATACCTCATATTGAAATATGACTTAGTCAATTTTCTCGAGAGGACAGATAAATATGGATTAATGGCTACTTTAGTTAATGATTGCAAGGCTGGTTTTAATTAATTGTGCTATGTACTCATTCTTATTCATAAAATAAAATTCGTGCACAGAATATCTTTTATTAAAAAAAAAAGGCAAGAAGAAAACTCCATCAGTGACCAGTAGAAAGTTTAAAGGTCAACATAAGCAAAGACAGAATAATTATTTTTGCTTTTATTGATGCTGTAAAGTGGCATATACTTAGTTTGACAAAACAGTTGAGTTTGTAACATTTCTGTATATCCATTTGTTATGTTTCTTATTTTATCATCTGTATTTATATGCAAATAGAATGCTTTCCAAATGATTTAAACACAAAGATGTTTAATGGAAAGAAGTAGATGTTTGG
Source organism: Cervus canadensis (assembly GCF_019320065.1). NCBI lineage: Eukaryota > Metazoa > Chordata > Mammalia > Artiodactyla > Cervidae > Cervus > Cervus canadensis. The sequence goes on from NC_057387.1 coordinate 69,329,782, forward strand.
TGGAAGGCACTAGGATTGCTTATATTGCTTTGGGTACAGAGTTCCATGTGTGTTTTTTTTTTTTCCCCCTTGTTTTAAGAGTGAGGTGTCTGTATGTGGCTCCATCCCTAAGAAGATGGTAGAGAAAGATTTGCCTGGACCCTAGAGCTTTATCTCTGGCACTTCTCTGGACCTGACTGCATTCTCCTTCTCTGATGTTGCTATTTTAAACACCTCCTGCCTGCATTCTGAATGTAGTGTTCATTCCTTTTATAGCTCCTGAGGTGAAAGTCCAACTTATCCAGGAAGCAGCTGCCAGGGAGATAGCTCTGCAGACCGAATTCTCCCCACAGTGGTTCAGAGCACCTGCCAGTTAGCAAAACTCCTGAAGCCCTTCCAGACCCAAATATCTCACACGTAGGTCCATGTGGGAGAAAGCAAGCTGGTTTAGTTGAATTCAAAATCTAAAAAGTAGAAACAAAAGAAAAAAAGTTCCCAATCTGATTATTGATTCTTCTATCAGCTTTGAACAAAGCTAGTCTTTAACTTCTCAAATATGTAACGCCTTATCCTTTCTACATGCTTTGCCTCTTTTATCCATCATACTTTGATGAATGACCACTTTTAACGTTGAAGTAATAAGACCTTCCTCCCTCTCAAAATGTTTTTGTGTTAAATGAGATCATATATAAAAGTATTTTCCATATCACTTGACCTAATCATCATTTCATTCAGAAAATAGAATTTATTATTATTAATAAGACAAGCTGATCATAATTATATTTTTAGTAATAGTCCAAAAAAGTCATTATGTTGCACTAAGACTTTTTTTTACTTTAGTCAGTATTACTCTATCCATGTCTATTTTACTGAATGAATCTTAATTCATATGTTGAGTGGTTTATAAATAATGTATTGAAACATCCTAAATATAAAACTCCCTTGTCATTGCCTCTTCTAAACATAGTCAGACAGGCTAACATGGAAGCTTGACTTTAATGAGACAATGTAGAGAAAAAGGATAAAGCAATTCATAGTATTATGGAAAATATGGTTTAATTACAAATTAAAATGAGTGATTTCAGTGTTTGGAATTTACAGATTAATACAAAACCAATATTCGATGATCTCCTAGGCATTTAAAATGTTGAGTTTTGCATATACAAGTATATATATATGTATATATATATGTTCTTAAATATATATATATATGTTTTTTAAAATGCAGACTTACTTTAAATTGTGCATTAAATTAAGACTTAAATGTATGCATTTATGCCATTGCTTGATCATTATTAAAGTTCACATCTTTTAGGAATTAGGTATAGAATGTATGAGAAAACAAAGAAAACCTTTTTTTAAACATTCATTAATTTCAGTATTCTTTTCTCTGACTTACAATATTAAAAATATGTATGTTTGAGAATTTGGTGTTATAATTAGATAGTAGCTCATATTTTCAATCTCTTATCCAAGACATTTTTAAAATAGCTTTATTATTTCAAAGAAGTGCTAGAATAAAATATATAGGAAGTTGTTTTTCTTTCACAAAATAAGAAATCAATATTATTTGTGTTTTTTTGGTAAAAATATAATATTTAAAAATTAAAATATACTTAACATGACATAATTCCCATTCTAAAAATAAATGTATGTATGTCATTAATATTATATGTTTATGCCTGGAGGTTAAATAAAATTATGTCATAATAAAGGTAATGCCATGCATTACAAATTTCAATAAGCATGTCATTAGTAACTTACATGGCTTATTTGTACCTCATGTCCTTCTCTCTAAAAATGGAAGAAATGATAGTACTTGATGATACCTATCACAATGGATGTTGTAAAGATTGAAAGAGAAGTAGATATAATGTGCTTAGAACAGTAGCTGACAGATCATAATGGTTCAGTTCAGTTCAGCCGCTCAGTCGTGTTCAACTCTTTGCGACCCCATGAATGGCAGCACTCCAGGCCTCCCTGTCCATCACCAATTCCCGGAGTCTACTCAAACTCATGCCCATCGAGTCGGTGATGCCATCCAGCCATCTCATCCTCTGTCGTCCCCTTCTCCTCCTGCCCCCAATCCCTCCCAGCATCAGGGTCTTTTCCAATGAGTCAACTCTTCGCGTGAGGTGGCCGGAGTATTGGAGTTTCAGCTTCAGCATCAGTCCTTCCAATGAACACCCAGGACTGATCTCCTTTAGGATGGACTGGTTGGATCTCCTTGCAGTCCAAGGGACTCTCAAGTCTTCTCCAACACCACAGTTCAAACGCATCAATTCTTCAGCCCTCAGCTTTCTTCACCGTCCAACTCTCACATCCATACATGACCACTGAAAAAACCATGGCCTTGACTAGATGGACCTTTGTTGGCAAAGTAATGTCTCTGCTTTGTAATATGCTGTCTAGGTTGGTCATACCTTTCCTTCCAAGGAGTAAGCATAATGGTAGTAGTATATTATTATTGTCTACACAATAATATTGAATTGTTTCCTCCACAAGTATATTTCTCACTTAGAAATCTCTTTAAATATATTTTAAAATATACTTTTCACCATCTGTAAGGGTGAGTGCTTCACTTAATAAAAAAGATCTTGGGACAGATTGCTAATTCTGTGGATTTCTCTTTTGTGTGTGTGTGTATGTGTGTGTGTGTGTGTGTGTTTGTGTGTGGATTTCTCTTGACAAAGTCACACATGCCCTACACCTGCCAAAACAAAAAGATAATGAGTGTTTCTGCACCAGAGTACCTTCTGCCACAGAAGTATTAAAAGTTAACTCAAAATATCATCAATCATAATATTATATACAATATTATTTTCTAGGGAATATTGCACATTATGTAATTGTATGACTTACAAATACTTATATAAATATATGTGTATATTTATATCTGTATGCTTATTCATACCTATATCCATATCTATTACACTATCTAAGGAATAACTGGCAGGAAATAGGTTAATAAGAGAACACTTTAAAAACAAAGGCAAGTGGGTGAGGAGATAGAATTTGTTCTGTTCTGTTTAATCTCTGCTTTGCTCTCCTTACCTCATTTTCGGCTTGAAACCAGGATATCAAAGCTCTTTTTGTATGCAAAATTAGCGTGGAGGTTCTATGAGCTTCTGAATTTTTTATTTTTTCTGTGTGCTTTTGAACATTCTTCTGTCAAATATAGAACTTTGTGATACAGTGAAGACAGCTGTGAAGGTAGCTGGCCAATTCCTTCACAGGAATATCATTTGCACACAATTTAACTTTGAATCCAAGGGAAATTGTACTTTTCTTTTATTAATTAGTACCTTTAATAGGAGCTTTCATTAATCAACATGTCTTGAGACACGCTGGTCTTTTTCCATTGAGTTGAATAAATCCTGCTGTGTAGGGTGCTGGAAGCAGTGCTAAGGCTTATGTTTGGGGAACGTGTTACAGGGAATTAGAGATATGAAAGGAAAAAAAAAATCATCCTTTGGCAGTCACAGGCTTAATTTCTTAATCAACTTAAAAAAGTAAATAACCCAAATATGCTCATTTCTACTAAGCTCTCTGATGTCTACCTTTCAGATTTAATCACACAGGAGATAGTGTCACAGAGTCTATTAGGATAATTCCAACATCATTTTGTTCGAATAGCACCTCACCAAGTGGGACTTTATACCCCCCCAAATAAGAACTTGACTAATGTGTACTAATGGGTTTACTGGGTGACACGATGGTAAAGAATCTGCCTGCCAATGAAGGAGACACAGGAGACAGGGGTTTAATCTCCAGGTTGGGAAGATTCCCCGGTGGAGGAGGAAATGACCCACTCCAGTATTCTTGCCTGGAGAATTCCCATGGACAAAGGAGCCTGGCAGGAAGCAGTCCATAGTGTCTCAAAGAGTTGGACGTGACTGAGCAGCGCAGCACAACACAACACGTACTAATACCATTTACAAAGGAATTCCTTAAAAGAGTTCAGATGCAGCAACGTCAGTTTTATTAGAAAAGTATTAACTATATTAAGTTTATGTTTAAACAATCTTGAACAAAATGAACTATTAAAGTTATTTTCCATACATTTTTCAACAACCAGATGTTTGGAACTGTGTATATAAAACATCCAGATGACTGACTAAAAATTTAAAAGTATTTGTCATGATGATTGTCTTGGTGTGAGCACAGCTTATGTTGAGGAGGGTAGTTTTAGAACTGCTTCACTCATGTCCCTATACAGTGGGTAGTTTAGCAGATTTTTTAAGTGGAGCAAAAAAGAAAAAACTCTCAAGAAAATCCATGTCATACGCAATTAAAGGATATCTTCATTGCTAAGCATTTTTATTCATATTATTTCATTGTCTAGACTTCAAAGGGATCTTAGATCACTAGTTGTTAAAATGTTCTATTTGGAAGTCCAGAGATGAAAAATGATCCAAGTTTGTAACCTGAGAATTGTTGCTTCATCTTTCCCCTATTAATGATTTGATCATCTTTGTTTTACCAACTTCTCCCTCACATATTAATCCCTCCGTCTGAAACAGAAGAACCCATCACCCTTGCTGCAGTCTGACTCTAAGAATGAATAGAATAGTCTATCACTGTGGTTAAGAGTACAGGCTGATCGGCTTTGTTCTAGTTACAATTTCCCAGTATCTTCATGTCTTTGTAGATAAAATGAAGATACTAGTGTCTGGCTCATAATTTATGTGAGGATTAAACAGAATATGGAATGTAAAGTGCCTAACAAAGTGCCCAGTACATACTAAGCAGAATATTTACTGGCCTGAAGTGGTTCCTCAAGTACAGAGACAAACGCTGTGGATCTTTTTTAGTTCAAGTAGTTATGAACCGACCTCTAACCCCCACCAACCACTTTACTCTGTTCACTCAATGCTGAGTTTAGTTCCCCACCAAACACTTGATTGCTTAGGCCTTCCTCTGTGTTTTACAACAGTTATTGTTTGTGCCACAAATATCTCTGTTTAATTACTTAGTGTCACAGTTAATATGTCCATGACTTTTCTTGCCGAACCAGATTGCACTTTGGAAATTTTGATACACTTTACGATATTATTTCTTCTTCTAAAAGTATGTTAATTTTTGCCCTCATTCATCCACTCAACAAGTATTTATATTTATTGTCCATTATGTATAGGGCCTTAGAATATATAGAAGTGGCTAAATGGACAGTTCCTGGAACTTACTTTTAGCAGGGAGAGACAGAAAATAATAACCCAGTAAATAGGTGCGGCCAAGAGGAGCTACCCCACCAGGTAAGGGGCAGTGGCTGAGCTTTGCTGCAGCAGCCCTGAAGAGATACCCCATATCCAAGGTAAGAGAAACCCAAGTAAGACGATAGGCACTGAGATAGGGCATCAGAGAGCAGACAGACTGAAAACACAATCACAGACAACAAGCCAATCTGATCACACGGACCACAGCCTTGTCTAACTCAATGAAACTAAGCTGTGCCTGTGGGGCCACCCAAGACGGTCGGGTCATGGTAAAGAGGTCTGACAGAATGGTCCACTGGAGAAGGGAATGGCAAACCACTTCAGTATTCTGGCCGTGAACATGAACAGTATGGCCCATGAACAGTATGCAAAGGCAAAAAGATAGGACAATGAAAGATGAACTCCCCAGGTCGGTAGATGCCCAATATGCTATTGGAGACCAGTGGAGAAATAACTCCAGAAAGAATGAAGGGATGGAGCCAAAGCAAAAACAATACCCAGTTGTGGATGGGACTGGTGATAGAAGCAAGGTTCAATGCTGTAAAGAGCAATACTGCATAGGAAACTGGAATGTTAGGGCCATGAATCAAGGCAAATTCGAAGTGGTCAAACAGGAGATGACAAGCGTGAACATCGACATTATAGGAATCAGCAAACTAAGATGGACTGGAATGGGTGAATTTAACTCAGATGACCATTATATCTACCACTGTGGGCAAGAATCTCTTAGAAGAAATGGAGTAGCCATCATAGTCAACAAAAGAGACCAAAATGCAGTACTTGGATGCAATCTCAAAAACGACAGAATGATCTCTGTTCGTTTCCAAGGTAAACCATTCAATATCACGGTAATCCAAGCCTATGCCCCAACCAGGAACGCTGAAGAAGCTGAAGTTGACATTTCTATGAAGACCTACAACCTTCTAGATCTAACACCCCAGAAAGATGTCCTTTTCATTATAGGGGACTGGAATGCAAAAATAGGAAGTCAAGAAACACCTGTAATAACAGGCACATTTGGCCTTGGAGTACAGAATGAAGCAGGGCAAAGGCTAATAGAGTTCTGCCAAGAGAATGCACTGGTCATAGGGAACACCCTCTTCCAACAACATAAGAGAAGACTCTACACATGGACATCACCAGATGGTTGATGCTGAAATCAGATTGATTATATTCTTTGCAGCCAAAGATGTAGAAGCTCTATACAGTCAGCAAAAGCAAGACTGGGAGCTGACTGTGGCTCAGATCATGAATCTCTTATTGCCAAATTCAGACTGAAATTGAAGAAAGTGGGGAAAACCACTAGACCATTCAGATATGACCTAAATCAAATCCCTTATGATTGTACAGTGGAAGTCAGAAATAGATTTAAGGAACTACATCTGATAGACAAAGTGCCTGATGAACTGTGGACAGAGGTTCCTGACATTGTACAGTAGACAGGAATCAAGACCATCCCCAAGGAAAAGAAATGCAAAAAAGCAAAATGGCTGTCTGAGGAGGCCTTACAAATAGCTGTGAAAAGAAGGGAAGGGAAAAGCAAAGGAGAAAATTAAAGATATACCCATTTGAATGCAGAGTTCCAAAGAATAGCAAGGAGAGCTAAGAAAGTCTTCCTTAGCGATCAATGCAAAGAAATAGAGGAAAACAATATAATGGGAAAGACTAGAGATCTCTTTAAGAAAATTGGAAATATCAAGGGACCATTTCATGCAAAGATGGGCTCAAAAGGACAGAAATGGTATGGACCTAACAGAAGCAGAGATGTTAATAAAAGGTGGCAAGAATACACAGAAGAACTGTACAAAAAAGATCTTCATGAGCCAGATAATCATGATGGTATGATCACTCACCTAGAGCCAGCCATCCTGGAATGTGAAGTCAAGTGGGCCTTAGGAAGCATCACTATGAACAAAGCTAGTGGAGGTGATGGAATTCTAGTTGAGCTATTTCAAATCCTGAAAGATGATGCTGTTAAAGTGCTGCACTCAATATGCCAGCAAATTTGGAAAACCCAGCAGTGGCCACAGAACTGGAAAAGGTCAGTTTTAACTCCAATCACTAAGAAAGGCAATCCCAAAGAATGCTCAAATCACCGCACAAATGCATTCATCTCACACGCTAGTAAAGTGATGCTTAAAATTCTCCAAGCTAGGCTTCAGCAATATGTGAACCGTGAACTTCCAGATATTCAAGCTGGTTTTAGAAAAGGCAGAGGAACCAGAGCTCAAATTACCAACATCTGCTGGATCATCAAGAAAGCAGGAGAGTTCCAGAAAAACACGCATTTCTGCTTTATTAACTATGCCAAAGCCTTTGACTGTGTGGATCACAACAAAGTGTGGAAAATTCTGAAAGAGATGGGAATACCAGACCACCTGACCTGCCTCTTGAGAAACCTGTATGCAGGTCAGGGAGCAACAGTTTGAACTGGACATGGGACAACAGACTGGTTCCAAATAGGAAAAGGAGTATGTCAATGCTGCATATGTCACCCTGCTTATTTAATTTATATGCAGAGTACATCATGAGAAACGCTGGGCTGGATGAAGGACAAGCTGGAATCAAGTTTGCTGGGAGAAATATCAATAACCTCAGATATGCAGATAATACCACCCTTATGGCAGAAAGTGAAGAAGAACTAAAGAGCCTCTTGATGAAAGTGAAAGAGGAGAGTGAAAAAGTTGGCTTAAAGCTCAACATTCAGAAAACTAAGATCATGGCATCCAGTCCCATCACTTCATGGCAAATAGATGGGAAACAGTGGAAACAGTGGCTGACTTTATTTTTCTGGGCTCCAAACTCACTGCAGATGGTGATTGCAGTCATGAAATTAAAGGATGCTTACTCCTTGGAAGGAAAATTATGACCTACCTAGATAGCATATTAAAAAGCAGAGATATTAGTTTGTCAACAAAGGTCCATCTAGTCAAGGCTATGGTTTTTCCAGTGGTCATGTATGGATGGGAGAGGTGGACTATAAAGAAAGCTGACCACTGAAGAGTTAATGCCTTTCAACTGCAGTGTTGGAAGAAGACTTTTGAGAGTCTCTTGGACTACAAGGAGATCCAACCAGTCCATGCTAAAGGAAGTCAGTCCTGAATATTCATTGGAAGGACTGATGCTGAAACTGAAACTCCAGCATTCTGACCACCTGATATGAAGAACTGACTCATTGGAAGAGACCCTGATGCTGGGAAAGATTGAAGGCAGGAAGAGAAGGGGATGACAGAGCATGAAATGGTTGAATGGCATCACTAACTGAATGGACATGAGTTTGAGTAAGCTCTGGGGGTTGGTGATGGACAGGGAAGCTTGGCCATGCTGCAGTCCATGGGGTCGCAAAGAGTTGGACATGACTGAGTGACTGAACTGAGTCACCATCTGCAGCGATTTTGGAGCCTAGAAAATAAAGTCTGTCACTGTTCCCATTGTTTTCCCATCTATTTGCCATGAAGTGATGGGACCAGATGCCATGATCTTAGTTTTTTGTATGTTGGGTTTTAAGCCAGGTTTTTCACTCTCCTCTCCCATTTTCATCAAGAAGTTCTTTACTTTCTCTTTGTTTTCTGCCATAAGGATGGTGTCATTTGTCTATCTGAAGTTATTGATATTTCTCCAAGCAGCCTTGATTCCAGGAATTGTTGGTGATTTGGTTTAAATTCTGAAGTTCATTCTGTTTGTTGTGGGGAGAATGGTGTCAATGGCAGAAGCCAGAAACCTTCAGATAATTATAATAATCCATTATAAGAACCATTTAATTACTATATTTTCTCTTCCTAATCTTCATGATGGCAAGTCATGAATGTAATTTATCCTACTTGCTGAATTATAAATTCTGCATGAGTCAGGATTCCAACAGATTATATCTTTAGATCACTAGAGTTCTTCAACCAAAGGAAAAAAAAAAGTTTGGTGCCTAAAGAGTACAAAACTTAATTTTCACCACTTCTGTCCTTCTTGTGCCCTCCCATTACCCTCTGTCATACCCTAAACTCTTTTTTTCTTTCCAGAATTTCTTCTTAATAGAGCATACACATATCAAGCAGCATTTCTTTGTATAAATGGAAAAAAATAGGGTGGATGTGGAGAACAAAGAGGAGCGAGATAGGAGACATATATGTATATGCCTATGTAATACATTTTACATGATCATCTTATAGTTGACCTTCAGTTCAGTTCAGTTGCTGAGTCATGTCTGACTCTTTGCGACCCCATGGACCACAGCACACCAGGCTTCCCTGTCCATCACCAACTCATGGTGCCTATTAAAACTCATGTCCATTGAGTTGGTGATGACATCCAAACATCTCATCTTCTTATAGTCTCTGTAAATATCTAATAATTTTATAAAATAGAAAGTCATGCCTAAGTGTTGCTGTTCCCAATTTGTTAAATTCCATATATGTCAATTTGAGGTATTTAGGTTCTACCTCAGTGATCTGACATAGTTCTACAGAAATCCAAGGAAATGATACACCAGCTTTCTTCCCATGAGTCTCATTAAAGGGTCTTCCTAATATATGTTTTGAAAAATTTTGGATTGGAGTCAATAAAATTTATGTACTATAATTATCTTAGCCAAGGAGACATAAAGGATCCTTTTTTTTTCATGTTTTTCTCATTGAAGAAGTTAGAGTTTATTCTTATATGAATATCCCTGACATGCCACAGCAGAGGAGCAGTGCTTATACTATGAGTAAGAATTATAACTCTGATCAGTTCTATGAAACCTCTAATATCTAAATACCAGTTACTTTTTGTAGTCTTCTTGATACCCCCACCCCCAAATAAAGGTAAAACTGCTGCTGTCTCTAGGGAAAGGAAAATACCAGACGGAGTGTTCTAAATCAGACTTTCATGGTAAAATATCCATTAATAATTAATTTTCTGCTTCCTTTAGAATAGGACAGGTTAAGCAGTTGGTCACATTCAGTAAATAAGAAATTACTTGCAATAATTTCTGCAACATGCTAATCATCTTCCCATATCTGAAATCTATTTTAAAAGCCTTTGATCTTCATTACAGTGAAAAGGACATTGAATGTGAAGATACAAGACTTGATTGCAAATTCAACTTTGCCACCCACTAACAATGTGGCTTGGACAAGTCATTTAAGCCCAAAATTCTATTTATATTCTGATGATGAATTGAGCATAGCAATCTATACCTCCCAGTGTTGTTAGGAACACTACATATGATAAAGTTTGGAGGCCACAAATGCAAAGGCCACACAATAAACACTTGGTGAACCCACATATTAAATGTAGACATTGGAATTATCACAATCCTAGTAGAGGTAGTCCCATGTTCTACTCATACCAGTACACGTGTGATCTTGTGAAATGAAAACTCTCCCCTGTAGCTTCTTTCAGCATATTATTAAGAATGACAATACACTATAATTATTTAATTATGTCATTAAAATGGGTTTTATTTTCTTCATTAAATACATCAGGAAAAGCTTTTTAATTAACAGTGACCTTTATGACTTCTACTAGTTTGCATTCTGTAGATGGTGAAGCTGACTGCAAAGTAGATTCAGCAATGTATCTTGTTTCTTATTTTTTCACCCACTGATTAGTTTGATACAGTTGGCAGTAGTCTACCCTGTTGCTTTCAACTTGCAATTTTGTACCAGTCTCAAAATGCTGCCTTCAATCCCCTAAGGTGTTCTGTAGAGATGCTGTCAAACCATTTCCTTGTCTGTGTATTTTGATTCTGTAGCTGTGCTTTGTACTCATTTGAGAGAACCAGTCTTTAATTTGTACCACAGTGTTTTCAAGATAAAATTAAAATTCCAGGCCTCAGCAAAATCACTGATACGTGACCACAGCCTTCTGTTTCAAATCTTGGCATGCCTGATGTCTGGTGGATGCAAAGCTATATTTTTGAATTTTGTTACAGAATTACAACTCTGAATAAATGACTTCAGATTTAGCCTTAAAATCTACTAATAGCCATCATGCTTGCTATTATCACTTACGTCTAGTATACCTTTTCAATTTTATCTCTCATCCCTCCTAGCCTATATTCCAGGCTTTCTACTTGCTTGAAATGCTTGGTTCTCCTCTCTCACCTTTCCCTGGTATTATCCACATATTGCACCTCTGTCTAGAACATCACATCTTCCACTATTCATCTCCTTCTCTTGGGCATTTTCTATACTCGCAACAACCTTTCTATGTCAAGCACCCCTCTTTTGTTTCTCATGTGTCTTGCATCTGATTTAATAAAAATATTCTTTCTGTGCTTTATTCATTGGTTGACTTAATTAGTAATTGGTTGATTTAATTAGTTGTCTTCCTTAGTAGACTAAAAGTTTTGGAGAGCAAAGGCAATGTCCCTTGAATAGTAGGTGCTCTGTAAGTATTGTTGGATAAAATAGTGCTTTCTGGAAAAACTATTGATCAGTTTATTGAAAAGATGGCAAGAATTTACTACTAAAAGTATTATATTAGCCTTGCTATATTTAATTGCAGCAGGAATATTATTAGTAAAATGCAGTTTATAGTTTCGGTGTACAAGTCTACTGCTCTGCAAATGCAGATAATTTTAAAAATAAACATAAAAAAACAAAAAAATAAATAAACTTATATATGGTACCATTTTGTGTTTTATACATCTGGTACAGTATATACAGAAATGGATTAGGTTAAATCAGGCTAGCTAATGAACCTATGCTACTTCTTATAATTTCAAAGAAAGAAATGTGTTTTAATGTTGAAATTGTTATTTGAACTAATTTAACCTTATTTAAGTTTACTTGTCCTCCAGACTGAATAAAAGAAGATTTTGACTGGCTTTGATTTAAATTAAACATACTGTGCGAAGGTATTGTTTCATATTTGTTTTGAGGATGAAAAATGTACCAGTGTGTTCATGTCTCCTGTGTTTATGTCTGATGTTTGCATTTGCAGCAGTGCCATAATTCAGCATATGGAAATACACTCAGAACAAAGATAATGTCTCTCATTTTCATTTTGATTAATAATGTTCTATCTCTGGTAATTTGCAGGTGTTATTTGGAAGATGGAGCTTCAAAGGGTGCCTGGCTCAATCGGTCAAGTATTATTTTTGCGGGAGGTGATAAGTGGTCAGTGGATCCTCGAGTTTCAATTTCAACATTGAATAAAAGGGACTACAGCCTCCAGATACAGAATGTAGACGTGACAGATGATGGCCCGTACACGTGTTCTGTTCAGACTCAACATACACCAAGAACAATGCAGGTGCATCTAACTGTGCAAGGTACTCATTTCCATTCTGCTATATTGTGGAGGTCTATGCTTAGAAATATTTGGTATTTAGATATCAGAATGACTGAGAGGTAACTGACAATGTTGAAAGATATGTTGTCACTGTTTTCAGGGATTTATGTTCTTAGATTCCATTAAGTATAATGGCTATTACAGGCATACAAATCCCTACTTACCGAGGTAAAAAATTATCCATTAACACCACATTATGATTCTTTTGTATACGATTCATTTTGTTTCTTCCTATGAGTCACCCCTTCAATAAATTTTTGAGAATACATGATTGATACATTACAATAAATTTTTGATAACCTGTGATGGCTACATTAAAATATTAGAACTTTTTGCAATATGAATAGTAACTTTTTAAAAGTAATCCTCATATTTTTTCATTAAAGGCTATTTTTAAAAAAAAAAGTAATCCTCAAGCTTTCCAACACTTTGTCTCAATTCAGCTTCTTTTTACTTTGATTCAAGTTGCAATGAAGAGAAGCACCCTTCTAGAATTACTTTAATTAAATATAGAGTAACTGAAAAAATATGGTTCACAATGTTTTATTTTTGATTTACATCCAGTAGATCATAAATCATAGCTAACTTACAATCTCCAAATATAAACAGAATCAGCAAATTATTTTCTTTAGCTTGCATGCTAAAATGTAAGAGCATATTTACCCTCAACACATTACTTTTCATGGAAAATGTAATTAAAATGCTAGTAAAATTAAAAATGTATATTTTTGCCTTTTGCATTGTTTCTTTGTGCCATATAGATTAATCATGTGCTGGGTGCATAAAAATAGAATACTATGGAACTGAAAATGATATTGCAGTATTTCTAAGTAAAACTAATAACAAATTATATGATAATGTAGTGCCAGTGAATGCCTGTTTTACTCCTATCAGAAAAGCTGAATGAGCAAGTTACTGGTATTATTTTTTAGTTTACCCTTCAAAAATCAACAGTAAATATTTAAGTTACATGGCTTACATTCAGAAAAGATTGTTATTCTACAACTTTACTATTTTATCACATAAGGGTAAAAGTGGATTCAAGCACAGCTTCAGTTATTAGTAAATAGTTCAACTTTGTGATGATTAAACTTATCAAACAATTAGCTTTAACAAGAAAATTATACACTGAAGGGTAAGTCAGTGAATTTCCTCAGTGGTTTTTCTTATTACAGATCTTTGAAGACTTTTTGGTGTTTTTTTTTATTTAAAAGCATATGAGAAAATAAAATTTTCACCAAAGTCAATTTGTATCCAAAAATTATCTGGATATTCCAGAGGGCAGTGGTTTTTCCAGTTTCAAAAAATGACATGAAGTTACAAGTCAAAGGCACATTTCTTCAGTTATCCACACCTATTCCTGTTCTCTTGTTTTGTTCAGTGCCTTTTGACTTGAGTTTCTAGTTCAAACACTATAAAAAATAATTTATAGTATGAGGGAAAGTACACTTTGACAGTAATATTTGAATCACTTAAGATATAGATATTTTACTTCTTGTGTATTTAAATGATATATTTCTGAACACTAAAAAATCTCTCCTTCCTTTTCTTCATTCTCTCTTATCCCATATTAGGCCCACATTTTGACCAGACTATAAATATGTATGTTCTGGTTGCAAAATTTATATTTATATATATATACATGTATATGCCCTGCTAATACAAATGCTCAATTTTCATAGAATTTCTTCATAATTTTACATTACATATATTGTTCAGTAGTATTGAAATTGTTACATGCCTTATTTCAGCACTATTTTTTGCTGGCCATTGTAAACTTTTGAGCACCATTTTAGGAGGAGCATTTTACAAATGCACTTACTGAATTTTTATCACTATATTTTGTTCCTCTAGAAGAATAAAATTAGTGTTACTGTTTTGACATATGTGGTTGGGTCAAATTAAAAGCTAATAATTTTACAGTATTTATGAACCTAATTACTTATTAGAAGTTGATTGACATGTGGGCAGTTTTCCAATTACATTAATAAAGTTCAAGGAACAAATTAATAGGCTTGTCAGTCAATTTCAAGAACTAAATAAATGTCACAAAAAGTCAAACCCTACTTAAGCTACATTTCTTCACTGTAAACAGAAATAAACTGATGTGCACATTTCTTCAGTCTCTAAATTTGTTAGGTTGTCTGATACTCAGATGTATTTGGATAGTTTTAAAGTGTATGCTCTTTGCCTAATAATTTGTCAAGCCTTGGGTGACCAAGGTAAGGAAATATTAACAAGTAAGAGAAGGCTATTTGTTAATCACTGATGTCAAACACACCTTGGCTGGTAAAAACAAAGCTCATCTTTAATTGTTGAAGCTATGTACTCAAGGGAGCTATTTTTTAAAAGTCATTTTAGAAAGGGGATAATAAAAAGGATATCTTGTCAACACAGACTGTGCATGGGATATTTGTTGGTATTATTGTTTTCTCAGAGATTTTAATATCAATAAATGGAATAATGGGGGAGAAAAGACACTGGAATAGGAGTTGGAAAACCTGGATTCCAAACGTATAATTGCTCTTGAAAGACTCTCTAAACTTTAGTTTTCTCATTTGAAGAAAGTGGACTCAGATCAGAAAATCTTGAGGTCAATCCTAATCCAAACCAAAAAGACAAATGACAGGGGAAAAAATCCACTGTGGTTATTTGCTTTTGATTTGAAAGAAAAATAGTTATTTAAGTTAAAAAAATGAAAAACAAATCATAACACAATGTATAACACTTGTATTGAGAACTATGCAAAGTAATTTTTACATAGTAGCACCTTCTAGTACTTATTCTACTAAGTATATTTTATCTGGGACTTCCCTGATGGCTCAGATGGCAAAGAATCTGCCTAAAATGCAGGAGACCCAGGTTCAATCCCTGGGTTGGAAAGATCCCCTGGAAAAGGTAATGGCAACCCACTCATGGATTCTTGCCTGGGGAATCCCATGGACAGAGGAACCTGGTGGGGTCTCATAGAGTCAGACACAACTGAGTGACTAACACTTTCACTTTAGTGCTTTAGTTATCTCCATGTTTTCTTTCACCAACTGAGGTATGTATGTATGTATCTATGTATCTATGTATGTATGTACTCATGGAATTTGAAGAATGTGGTATATTGGAGTTTTGCTTCATAGGGATGGAAATTGGCTGATAGATGTAGTAAGAAAATAAATTTTTCATTGTCCATATTTAATGTGATTAAATCAAGTTACCTATTTGTCCAGCATTTCAAACCATTTGGTATAGCATTTACTAACAGCAGTCTTTATTGTTCATGAGTATAGAATAGATATGACTTGAATACTTATTATGAAGGGAGATCTCTATCACAATACTGTCATGATAACATAAAATTTAAATGTTCAAACATTTAAAAATTCAAATATAGAACACAGTTAGTGTTAGTTGCTCAATCATGTCCAACTCTTTCCCACCGCATAGACTGCAGTCCGCCTGGTTCCTCTGTCCGTGGAATTCTCCAGGCAAGAATACAGCAGTGGGTCGCCATGCCCTCCTCCAGGGGATCTTCTGACCCAGGGATCAAACCCAAGTCTCTTGCACTGTGGTTGGATTCATTACTTTCTGAGCCACCAGGGAAACCCATATAACACAATGGTTTCTACTAAAGTCAGCATCTAGAATCTAGGTTGTATACAGCCCAAAATAAGGCACCTAAAGATATTGTATAACACGTGAATATATATACAACAGTTCCAGCCAACACCCTGACTGCTGCCTTGTGAGACTCTGAGCAGTTAAAACATTCTAGGATAGAAATGGAAATAACAAATGTGTATTGTTTTAAGACACACACGCATTCACACACACAGAGTATATGGAACATTTATCATTCAACCTGTGCCCTTTCAGGGAGATATACTCTAGGTTTTCTCTAGGCAGAGTAGAAGGAGTTTTGACCAGCACTCAAACATGTAAGCAAAATAATGTCTCACAGAACTGGAAAAGGTCAGTTTTAATTCCAGTCCTAAAGAAGGACAATGTCAAAGAATGTTCAAACTGTTGTACAATTGCACACATTTCACATGCTAGTAATGTTATGCTCAAAATCCTTCAATCTTGGCTTCAACAGTATGTGAACTGAAAACTTCAGATGTACAAGCTGGATTTAGAAAAGGCAGAGGTACCAGAGATCAAATTGCCATTATCTGTTGGATCATAGAAAAAGCAAGGGAATTCCAGAAAAAAAAAATCTACTTCTGCTTCTCTGTCTACACTAAAGCCTTTGACTGTGTGGATCACAACAATCTATTGAAAAATTCATAAAGAGATGGGAATACCAGACCACCTTACCCATCTCCTGAGAAACCTATATGCAGGTCAAGAAGCAGCACTTAGAACCAGACACAGAATAACTGACTGGTTCGAAATTGGAAAAGGAGTACAACGCTGTATATTGTCACCCTGAATTTTTAATTTATATGCAGAGTAAATCATGTGAAATGCTTGGCTGGTTGAATCACAAGCTGGAATCAAGACTGAGGAGAGAAATATCAGCAACTTCAGATATGCAGATGATACCATGCTAATGGCAGAAACTGAAGAGGAACTAAAGAGCCTCTTGATGGGGTGAGAGAGGAGAGTGAGAACATTGGATTAGAACACAATATTCAAAAAACTAAGATCATAGCATCCAGTCCCATCACTTTCTGGCAAATAGATGAGGAAACAGTGGAAATGGTGACAGACTTTATTTTCTTGTACTCCAAAATCACTGCAGATGGTGACTGCAGCCATGAAATTGAAAGACATTTGCTCCTTGGAAGGAAAGCTGTGACAAACCTAGACAGCATATTAAAATGCAGAGACATCACTTTGCCAACAAAGGTCTGTATAGTCAAAGCTATGATTTTTCTAGTAGTCATGTACAGGTGTGAGAGTTGGACCATAAAAAAGGCTGAGTGCCAAAGAACTAATGCTTTTGCATTGCAGTGCTGGAGAAGACTCTTGAGAATCCCTTGGATTGCAAGGAGATCAAATTAGTCAATCCTAAAGAAATCAACTCTGAATATTCATTGGAAGGACCGATGCTGAAGCTCTAATACTTTGGCCACTTGATTTGAAGAGCTGATTCATTGGAAGAGACCCTGATGCTGGGAAATATTGAAAGCAAAAGGAGAGAGGAGCAGCAGAGAATGAGATGGTTGGACAGTGTCACATACTCAGTGGTCATGAAGTTGAGCAAACTCCAGGAGCGAGAGACAGGGAAGCTTGGCGTGTGGCAGTTCATGGGGTCACAAAAAGTCAGACATGAGTTAGAGACTGAAGAACAACATAGAGAGGAAAGATTAAGTTCTACCTGGAGCAGCAATGACTGATGACTCATTAAAGCAGGGGTTATAAAAACTTCTGTCTTCTGTCCAGTTAGATAACTGATGCACCATTTTGGCTCTAGAGCAGCTGAAGTGTCACTGAACAGCATCCACCACAGCTCAAATTCTTGCTCTGTTCAATCTTCCCTTTTCTTTCTTCACCAGCAATTTATTACAAGAATACTCTCTAATGTATATCCTAGTTGTAAATTCCATCCTCTTTCAACTCAAAGATCTTTAACTATGACCATGTTAGATCCTTGCCTCTAGCTTAGTCATTGTTGAAAGAAAATCTTTGTAATGTCAAAAGACAGCACATTCAAATATTATTTATTATTAGCACTCTATTTTACACTGGATTGGAATTAAAAATGGCTTATAAAAAGTATTTAGTACACCAAGGTGAATAGGATAAATCAGAAACAAAAGATATATAATTATATATGAGGTTGAATCATAAAATTTGTGCTATGATTTCTTTATATATTTTAGGGCTTGGTAAAAATTTTAGTTCTAAGAATTTTAGCACCCAACACAGAAAGAGAAGCAAGATCAGTTAGAGTTCCTCTGGTGAAATCCAAAACTAGTACCCATACACAAAGGTCAAGAAGAGACCTGAGAAAGAGGCAGACCAGTTCAGATTGAGACCAGTTGAGGTTGGTAGGGGGCAGCTTTAAGAAATGAGAAAACTTACATATGAGGCTAGTCTTGAGTGATCATAAGATGAGTGGACCTCTATACGTACTTGGAAGAATCTTAAAAGTTTATATTGAGCCCTTAAGAGAGTTCAGGCATGTTTTCAGTCCAGACAGTCCTAAAAAACACATTGCTTTCTTAAGGTTGAGTCCTTGAAATGGCTGCTAGTAGTGCAAACAGTGAGCAGAACTGACAGGGGAGAGGGAGAAGAGTCTCCGATTGCCTAAGTCCAGCTCTAGGGTCAGCCTGTTGTCATGTCCTTTCCATAACCTCCTCCAATTGTCAACATGTGGAACATTATATCCCCATGACTTATTTATTTTAGAACTGAAAATTTGTACTTTTTAATCCCAGTCACTTGTTTTGCCTTTCTCTTCCCAACCACCAACCTGTTCTCTGAATTTACAAGCTCATTTTTGGGGTTTTTTTGTTTGTTTGTTTTTATGGGGAAAATAATCTCCAAAAAATGACCTTAGTTTTTATATAGGATCTATAGCTTTATTTCATCAATTTGAAACAGAGGTAAATTTATAAGACCACCTTATATGTGATAATATATATGTATATATACATACATCATTTGCTTATGAGAAAATATTAATCATTTACTCTCTAAAATTATGTTATGAGTGGTATCATATAATTGAGATCACAGTTACAGGGTTAGGTGTGTACATACTCATTCTCATTCCCTCTGTAAGGAATTACTACCTATTCTACCATAAATCATTTTTTTGTTTACCCCAATTCGTTCGTGCATGCTTACTCATGTCTGACTCTTTGTGACCTCATGGACTGTAGCCTGCCAGGCTCCTTTCTCCATAAGGTTGCCCCATGAACTGGAGTGAGTTGCCTTTTCCTCCTCCAGGGGATCTTCCCAACCATGAATCAAGCCCATGAATTCTACATCTCCTGTATTGCAGATGAGATTTTTACCACTGAACCACCAGGGAATATGTTACCCCAATTCACATTATGGTAAAGATCCTGTGGAAGGCAAAATGCACTAAATTAATGCAGACTAGTCAATACCTGAATACCAACCACTGGCTCAAAGTTCAGTTATAAGAAAAATGATATAAATAAAGTTGTATTAGTTCTTATAGATTTTTCCCACAGTGATTTACTAGTAACAGTGGAACCTTACCTAAACTTCCCCCATTTTTATATTTTATGTTGGTCTAAAATATACAGATTTTCAATTTAGAAAGAAAATCATTTGTAAGCATTTTGGAGCTTATGCCCCATTAGTTAACAGGATTGTCATATTTCCCAAGGGTTTTGTCCAATGGAAATGTCAAGGGAGTGTGTAATTTCCTCCGTCTGTCTTGTCACAAGAAAAATTTGAAGCAATGGATGTTAAAGCCCTTGGCGTGTCACTACCCTCGGACAGACTGTGTTTCAGCTCTCAGACAGATCAGTGTTACAGCTCCATGTTACAGCTCAGTTTTATTTAGAAAATAAAGGAAAACACATCCTCGAGTGTGAGGGCATGCCAATCCAAAAGACACAAAAGAACAGAGAGAGCCCTGGCCCTTTGGCTCATCCTTTATATGTTTTTCCTCCTCTCTCCTGGGCCTGCCCCATGTAAATTGCGCTAGCCAGGGGTACAGTTTCTTCTACCTGAGGTCCTCACTTTGGTCCTAGGACCTTCCTTTGTTCTATTTTTGCAGGCTTTTCCCTTCCTTATCTTTTAGCCACCGCCATTCTGGACTCCTTTTTCCTATTCTAACTACCTAACAGAAACATTTACTCTGTTAATATGTTAATATATAAGGTAGTAATAGTAGCTACTGGTGACACTAGTGGTAAAAGAACCTGCCTGCCAATGCAGGAAACATAATGAAACTATGGTTCCATCCCTGGGTTGGGAAGATCTCCTGAGGAGGGCATGGCAAACCCACTCTAGTATTCTTGCCCAAAGAAGCCCATGAACAGAGGAGCCTGAGGGGTTGCAGGCCCTGGGGTCCGAAAGAGTTGGACACAACTGAGGTGATTTAGCATGCCACACTATAAGATATTAAGTAGTATTGATATCCAGAAAGATAATGGTTTGGGGTCTAAAGATTTTAGAAAACATATGCCTAATCTGTGAAACTGAGAAAAACAAATCTTTCAGACATCATTTGTGATCTAGACTTCAGCAAAATATTCACTCAAATGTACCCGCACAGAAAAGCTCAGGTCTACTCATATGGACTTTATATGAGCTAGACCTTTGAAAGCAGTAAAATCTTGCATACACTTTTAAAATTCATGCACTTTTCAGGTAGACTGTTTCACTTTTCTTTTCAGATATTTCAGTCTGGCTAGAAATGCTATGGTACCTGGCAGTGCATATCAGGCCAGCTTCCAGAAAATCATAACTTCATTTTATTTGTGAGTGTATTGATATTGAATAGGTTATTGATGTAGCTACTAAGATTCATAAGAAATAAGATTCATTGAACTAATTTTTAGTGAAATTTTTATTTGAATATTGGTACTTCTTCCAGAATAAACATTTTTATCTCTTCTAAATATTTGTTTTCTTTTATAGTCTTTAGAAAAAATTATTGGCCATGCCTTTTCTGCAGTTGAGGTAAAAACAGTAGCAGAAAGAGATGGTAGATTTCAATAAATAGTACTTTTCTTTGAAAAAAAAATTATCTCTTTAAGTGTAGTGGTCATATATTCCTAACCAAAAGTTAGTATATAGTTATATTTATACATATATATATTGTTTAATATAAAATCTTGTATTAAAATCACATTATTGATCAAAACTGTGCAAAAATCCAAAATTCTACATGGAGGAAATGAGTAATTTGGTAATATTTTCTTATAAACTTTCAATATGTTGTCATTAGTAAATGAGAGAAATGAGAAAGAGCGAAAATAAATATTGATAGATATTTCATGCTGTTGACTGAACTATGCCTTTTTTCTATAGAAGGAATTTTATGAAAACTACTGCTAAATTTTGTGATTTGGTAACAGTAAGGGGAACAGTGTCAAAATTTAAATTAGCATCTTTGTTACTAGTAAATTGTGCCAACAAGGAAGGTTCTACTCCAGTACCTCTGATCTACTCATGATTTGGATAATTTTTCGGGAGGGTGTAGAAGTGGGACAAGAAAAGCAAAGAGTTTTACAGTTTGCAGTCAGCGTTGTTGGGGAGCAATTCTGGCTTTGTCCTTCTCTTCTAAGCTTTAAGTTTTAAATCATTTTGGCAAATATTAACTAAAAGGATACCTGAGAATGGGATGTGTTTAAGAGGAACAAAATTTATCACTCATTTTGATATTGAGTAAAGCCATATTTCCAGTTTTGGTAATAAAGAGTTCAAAATGCAATTTGAAACTATTTTAAAATAGATAACCCTTTAAGCAAGATTTGCTGCCCATTGAAAGTCCCTTCAGAGATTGATGGATAGTCATTCTGCTTCTTGAAGCACATAGTTTGATAAGTATCTGAAGTCTCAGACTGATCATATTTTTATTTTTTTGGTATTAATTGTTTGGTTTTGTGTTATAATTAAGAACAGTTACATTTGTTGCCTATCTTGGTATCTTTATTTTTCCCTAAAAAAAAAATAAACAACTGTGTAAATAATACATGTCAAATCCCAATGCAGTATACACCATCAGTATGAAAATCTCTCTATAAATAAAAGATTACCAAGCTTTAGCTAGTCCACTTATTTTGAGAAACCCTGCAAATAATATCTTAGTCTGGTGAAATAATTTGTGTTCTCCTAGGACAGTTATTGCAATAGGACAGTTATTGCAATAGGATTTGACCTATGAAATAAATTTACTGTTTTCTTCTCCAAGTTATGTGTATAGTCAAGAAATTACTACAAAGACAATTAGGGTTTTGCTGTTTTTATTAACTACATTCTGAATGAAATGACACTTGTAACCTTTATGATGGATAAAGACAAAAATTTAGCAGAGGAGAAATTTTGAATCTGCTAATGATATTGCTTATCATATGATTTGTAGCAAAACAATAAGAATTAATTATGTATAGTGTCAAGAGTTAAAGAGACACAATTAAGACTAATGGTAAAGTTCAATGTGCAGAATACGAGTCACTCTGTGATCTGATGCCTCTCTGACCTGTACCACAAGTCACTCTGTGTCCTGACCTGCACCACTTCCTTCCAATTCCTTCAGCAGTCCTTTCGTCACCTAGTAAGAGCAGAAGATAGACACAGAAAAGGTGGCTCATGTGTCTGAACTAAGCTGTCAGATGTTCTAACCCACATTAAGAGTGCATGTGTGCTCAGTCGTGTCCACCTCTTTGCCACCCTAGGACTGTAACCTGCCAGGCTTCTCTCCAGCAAGAATACTGGAGTGGGTTGCCGTTTCTTCCTCCAGGGGCTCTTCCCAACCCAGGGACTGAACCAGTTATCTCCTGTGTCTCTTGCATTGCAGGCAGATTCTTTACTGCTGAGCCACTGAGGAAGCCAGTCTGCATCTAGACCAATGGTTCTTAAGCATTTTGCAGTCATTGACCCATTTTAAAATTTGCAGACCTGGTCTCTAGAAAAATGTACATACCCTCTACATTTAATAGACTTCTATGAGCAAAATGCTCGTGCAATCACTAAATTTGCCCAAATAAGAACCTCAGTTACTCTTTGTGGGTGAGGACTGGGTCTTAATCCCTTTTGACTCCCAAATATCCAGAACAGTTCCTGACAAATATTAGGTACTCAGCAGAAATGTATTGGTTGTATATGTGTATGTACTTCTTTCTCCCTGCCTTCATGCTAATCACTTTGCTTAAGCTGTGATTTAATGTATTGATGCTATCTTTAGGGCATAACACCAAGAATGCTGACATAACAGGAAAATTTTTAAATTAAAAGGATTAGTTAGGCATTTATGACTTAGGTTGCTTATTTTTATTCCAGGTCATAGCATCCTTATCCTCTGCTAATCCCCATGTTTTTGCAAATGCAGACTAGTGATTGCATGTTGCAGTGAAAATATATTTAAATTGGATAGCAGTATTTTACTATATATATATATATATATATACACACACATATATATATATTCTCTTAGCAATGTTATTTTGAGAATACAAATACACTTTGTATGGGACAAAGTCACTACTAATATTGTAGGCAAAGGTTCCTAACGCCAAACAGAAGTAAGAGGCTATCATTTTAAAGGGTTAAGAATACCACTATTAGAATTTCCTCTCGGGTATTTCACTTATTCTTTCAGATTTTGATTTGAGCAAGTGAATGTGAAGATGTGTTTTAAAACAGCATGTTGAAGATTTGAGGAAGAACTTTTTGTCAGTGCAGAGCTAACATATGTATACTCTTTTACTAGACTTAGGACCTTACCTTTTAAAGGTAGTCTATTTTAAAAAGACATCTAGGATTAAGTCAGTTTAATTTTTTTTTTTTTTTTAGATCCCTTGGGCAGTTCACTTTAGTTCAATACCTCCTAGGTACAAATAACTTTGCTAAAAATTGCACATGTATCCTTCTTTGTGTAAGCAGAATAACAGTCCCCAAAGATGACCATGACTCAAAGGAGAACTAAGATTACAAAGCAGCTGACCTTAAAATAGGGACATTATTTTAGATTATCCAGATGGACCCAAGGATATCACATAAGTACTTAAAAGTGAAAAAGGGAGGCAGAAGAAGAGAATCAAATGGAGATATGACTGTGGAAGTGGGTCACAGTGATAGAATATAAGAAATACTCAACCACCCTTTCTGGCTTTAAAGACAGAGGAAGGGGATTGTGAGCAAATAAATATGAGGACCCTCTGGAGGCTGGAAGATGAAAGGAAATGGATTGCCTATTAGAGACTCCAGGAAAAAATAATTCTACCAACACCTCAGTTTTCACTAAGAGAGATTTATATTGGACATCTAACCTATAATTATGGGATAAATTAGTGTTGTTTTAAACCACTCTGTGGTAATTTGCTTTGGCAGCAAATAGGAATCTAATACACACACACTCAAAAATAGAAAATACTTTCATATCTATCTAGAACAGGGTTTCCCAACCTTGGCACTGTTAACATTTTGAATCATATAATGAATGTGTGTGTGTGTGTGTGGTAGAGGAAAAGAAATTTTCTGTATATTGTGAGACATTTAGGAGCATCCTTGGCTGCCTGACTGCTATGTATTGAATGTCTGTGTCCTGCCCAAATTCATATGTTGAACCCTAGGGCCAACATTATGGCATTAAGAAAGGGGCTTTTGGAAGGTGCTTAGGTCACAAGCATGAAGCCCTCAAAAATGGGATTAGTGTTTTTATAAAAGAAACCCTAAAGAAATCTCTCCCCCTTTCCACCATATGAGGTTACAGTGAAGAGACAGTTATCTAGGAAGTGAGGTTTCATCAGACACCAAATCTGCCAATGTCATGCTTTTGGATGTTTAAGTCTATGAGAAATGATCATTTCCTGTTTGTAAGCCACTCTGTTTATGATAGTTTCTGATGGCAGCCTGAATGGACCTATACACTGGCCTCAACACCTAAGACATAGTAGCATGCCCTAGTTGTGACACTCCAAAGTATCTCTAGATATTAGCAAACATTTGCTGGGGTAAAAAATCACCCCAGGTTGAGAACCACTTGACTAGTAGAAAAGATGTATACAAGTTTTAATTATCCATTGTGTGGCAGGTTGTAACAAGTTCCATGAATGTAGGGATCTTATCTCTGACAGCCCTACTCAGTGATTACAATAAGGGCTGTCATGTAAGTTGAGCTAAAATAAATATTTAATAAATGATAGAATGAATGAGTGAAGGCCCCTAAGAATACAAGTTAGCCAATAATCAGACAAAATTCTTCTCATGTTTCTCATTCAGTATTATTTAGGCTATATCTCCCCTTGAAACTAGTTAAAACCAATATCCTCCTAAGTAGACTAGTGTGGTTTATGCATTGGATTGACCTCAGATGATGTTCAGCTATGATACTTACAAAATATATGAAGTTGGTTCTAAGTGTCACCGTCTTTTTAAGACTCAATTTCGTTCGCTGAGAAGTAAAAAGTAATATCCAACTCTTTGGATGACTGGGAAAATTAAAATAAATTAGACATATAAGAAATTTCTCAGATTATCTGACTCAAGTAGATATTCAAAAGACTTTACCTTCTTTTTCCAGTGAGCTAATAATGTACAGATAGATTCTGTCCTCTTTTTATCCTTTCTATTGGGATATAATTGAGATTGTTCTCATTGATTTCAAGTGACTTTTATTTAAGAATTAGACAATGAAGTTATTCTGTAAAACATTTGTAAAATTAATTACTCTTCCTTTCTGTGAAGAAAATCTATGAAAAGGTATAATAAATTTATACCAATGCAGGGTTTTGGGTTACAGTAATTAGGGGAAAAAAAAAAGTGTACTAAGAAAAAAAAATACTACCTAATATGAAAGGAAAGATGACAGTAACAGTCATTTTTGCCTATTTGGTTTCAAAGCTATTCTTTGTAACTCTTTTGTTATGTTTTGTATCATGGGATTGGCTGACCAACCCGGCCTCCATGGGTGTGTTCCCAAGCTTCTTTGTTCTCTGGCAGGATTGATCCAGTGGAAGACACTGGCAAGAAATGAGACAGAAGAAAGGGAGAAGGCAGACTATTTTGCTGTCTCGTCGCCCCATGCCTTTTTCCTTGACTCCAGCTCATGCCAGAGAGTCCTCTGCTGAGGATCTAGCTCCCGATGAACAGTCCCCACCTCTAGGATCTGGTAGTGATACCTGCTTACAAGCAGGGATATCAGTGGCTTCCTGTTACAAGTCTCTGAATTGCTCATCTTCATATGCTTTGTCTGTTTAGTCCTTCATTACTTGTGTAAACAATTCCCTGTATTAAACCCCCTTTATGTGAAAGACTCATATTGGTTCCTATTTTCCTGACTGGATCCTGACTGATACAAATCTTTTTCCTAAGATGTCAAGTGTTTCTACCTGTAAGTGCTCTCAAGAAACATGTTTTAAGCTCTATCATCTACATAGGTAAGCATTTTATACAATAATAATTACCTCTTTACATTCTTGAAAAAATATATATTATTAATATAAACCCAACACATGTATATATCATTCCTGAGCATACAAAGCAAATTTAAAAATAAATTTTAAAATTAATTACACATATATTGGGGTCTCAAACTAATCATCAGAATGGAAGATAAATTAGGAAGGAAAAGATAAAAGTGTGCATAAATATTAAATGCTGGTATTTATGTGAGCCTTGGGCTTCTCTTTATTAGCTTTTGGGTGTAATTATGATTAACATTTCAGCTGTATCCTTAATGAATATTACAGCTACAAATACACAATGGTATGAGTAGAAATGGTAATCTTTTATTATCTACACAGACTGAAAATTTAAGAAAAATAACCTAAAGAGAGGCTATAAAGCTGTGGTAGTATATTTACCCTGGGATCTATGAGTTGTCCAGCTATATCCCAGGCCTTAATCTTTACAGCTTCATCTGTGCCTTGTGGGAAAACTAATGAAAAGCAATTTGGGACTCTTCTCTGGTAAACCAGTTACCTGACTTTGGACACTAAGTCTAATGCAACCAAAGCACATTCTTTAAGATTTTGCCTTTGGCTAAGCATTGTTCTAGGTGTTAGGAAAACAAAACAAAGATCCACAAACAAAAATTAGCCTTTCCCTTCAAGGAACTTACAAACCAGTGGGACAATACTGACAGGAGGCATATGGCAAATAAATGCCCTAAAGTTAGATAGGAGCTGGAACAGGTATATATGCAGGGTACTGTTGACTGAAAAAATACACAAAACCTAAAAGTTGAGTTATGTTTATTTGGTGGGAATTTTTTAGGACTTCGAGCCCCAGGAGACAGCATCTCCTGAGAGAACTGTTTCTGAGGAAGTAGGGGGATGAGTCCATTATAAAGAAGTTTTCAGCAAGGGACAGGTAGTTTGCGCCACCTAGGAGGCCCATAAACAACAAAAGATTGTTGTTAAGTAAGGAAAATCAGATATCTAGAAGTAAGGAATTTAGCAATCTTTCATGTATGGGAAGATGCAAGTGTCAGGGCTCACTGAATTCATTCGATCCATAGGCATCTCAGCTATCTGGGCCAAATCTTACTTCCTGATTATTCACATCCTTACTTCCTTGAGGAGTGGTGGGTGTGGTGGATGGCTGCCTCTAGTGCTTTCTCTCATCCTCCCAGCTCCTCAGGAGCTTACCTGAGGAGCTGTTATCACAAGTGACTAATGGATGCTGGATAGCCATTATTGTTCTTCCTGGGCTCAAAAATTTACATTTGGAAGGCTGGAATCCCTGATGACTGTGGCATCCTTGTTTACTGAAAAGGATAAGAAATATTCCATTTCACAGTACTATGAAAGTAGTCTTCTTCCTGTGGAGAGTCACAGTCAACTTTAGAAATGAGGCAGCTGGTGGGGAGACGGGCTTGAGGAGTGACAAGGCAAGAATATAGTTAGCTATAGGAAACTGCTTGGAAGTTACTCTTAGTATGCACAGTAAACCATTTGGAGCTAAAGGAGAAGCTGCTTCAAGACCCAGCAAGCGCTGAAGAAGCAGTTAGATGTACGATGCCACATAGTCTTGTTCCATCAAGTGGAGTGAGGGTAGGGGGATGAGCAGTTTGAAAACAGAACCAGCTCCTCAGATTAGGGGAATGGCTTCATTACAGCATTGCCATAAGACATCCTTTAGAAGTGCTGCTGACAAAGAAATGCTCAAATGTGCAGCTCCTGAGAGATCAAGATGCTGTTGAAGGTCATCTGAGCATGTAAGAAGCAATGGGATTCTTGGGGAGCAGCTGTAGGAGGCTGTAATTGATGTGCTCAGCTGCTGACTGGAGCCATTCATTGCTGAGAGGAGCAGCTGCCTGGAGTTTAAACAGAGAGCCCTGGGGAGCCACGGTTGGGAGCTTCCTCGGATTAAGAAGCTACTGTAGGAAGTAGACGTTATGAGTGTCATCATAGGGAAACGTTAGAGTAATCCATCCAGCTCCACCATCTCGGTGGTTGGCAAAGGTGGAAACAGTCTTCCATAGATAAAGAAATGGTGAAAGATTGAGGAGATTGACAAAATCAGTTTGAGATTTTTAAATAGCAAATTTCTTCAAACTCTGCCACAGTCTTCCTTGGCTGATATGGTGTGACTATTTGTTGTCGTTTGCTTGTTTATTGAGGTGCATTTTTACCCTAAAGAGTAGCCATTAAACTGGCCAAAACAAGGTGATAAAATTGTAAATCAAGGGATTCTTTAACCTTAGAATCATGACAGTGTGTGTGGAATTTGTTTTTTTTTTTTTTTTTTAATATATTTTTCCCCTAGGAAGAATAACTATCATTTTTATCCCATTCTCAAAGTTCCTGACACTAAAATAGGTTACGATTGTTTTGCTTTAAGAAGCCAGAAAAGGGCAACCAATGGAGAACTTGATAACATCTATCAATAACTTAACCACAAAAAGGCACTGTTGTTTAGCTGATGAATTTATGCAATCATCATGTTGAACAATATCTAGCATTACTATAATGATTTCCCATTGAAATGTGTGGGATAATATAGCTAGGTGCATTAATGACTGGTTTATCTTTTTGGACCAATACAGGCTCAGTAAAATGAGGGAAATAGAAGCAGAATAACAGATTTTTAATTTTTCTATTTGAATGGAACAAAATTTTGGTGTAAGATCCTGAAAAAGAAAATTCAGTTGGAAAACTGTTGTGATGGTCCACACCTGATTGAGATTGTGAGAACTGGTGTGGTTATCATGGAAATGGAAGAAGGGTGTGTGGAAGTAGAGATGTTTACCTTGTAGATGTGAGCATCTTAATTTCTAGATGTTAATATATGTAGTGATATTTTTGTTTTGTTGCAATCTTATAATGTTGCTGATTTCTGTCAAAATCACTCCATCTAGAAAAATTCCATGTGGATTGAGTCACATGGTTGTCAGTTACCTTGGGTTTAATAGATACTTCATTGCTGTAGGTTTTAATCAATAATCTTGACCTTCTTACCTGTTATACAATCTGTTCTGAGCAAACAATGAAATGAAGTGAAGTGAGTCAAGCTTTGAGTATATTAGTGAATTGGGATTTGACTGATCAAGAATGAAATATCAGAATTACAACACAAAAGAGAAAATGCAATTTTTTAGGTTTGACATACCATGCTTTCTGTTATAAAAAGAGCATTTTAACAGAACAGCTATATGTGGTTTTCTAAGTAACATAAATCTACCCTTGAAGTGCCTGACCTCCTAAAGAGTCATGGAAATAGTTACTCTAACTCTGCTCTGGACGAATAAAAATTGCTCTCAAAGGTATTTATTTAGCTAATGAAGACACCTTGCCGAGCATTTGAACAATTATTTGAAGGCAGACAACATTCCCTGGCACATCCATCTCTCACAGAGAGTTGTCGGTTTTGCATGCCTTGGAGTGCTTTTCCCATCTCCAAAGGAGACGCTGCCCCACTTTCTGAGACTTGGCATGTGGTTGAGATTACTGCGAGGCTTTTGAGCTTGCAGTTCACACAGCCCACTTGTCTTTGACAGTATGATATGTTCCTCTTTTAACTTTGCCGTACACAGCAGTGAGGTCTCCCTTAAAGGCAACCTAACTGAATCTGTGGTTTCTGAAGTGTGGTTTGTTATCCACGTTGGCTGCTGCCAAAATATGATATGACTTACTTTTTGCATTTGCATGTGGCTGAAAAAATTGGTGTGGCCTCATCAAGATCAAAAGGAGAGTGTGCATGAATGCCTGGAACTTTTGAATTCACAGAAACTTTTTGGAACATACTTAAGGCTTAAAATATGAAATTAATTAAGTGGAAGGGCTATATATCTCAGAAGTAAAATGATCTCCAATTTTGTCCCTTCAAAATAAGTTAAGGAGCCAGACTTCCGACCCATCACCTTCTGAAAGAATGAGAGTTATTTGTTAATACTTGTTATTAAAATGTTATATTACTGTTCAAAGAAAACTAAATATACCAGTTTGATTTCATGTGCTTCATAATGTTTCAGTTCTCTCCTTGTCTGACTGCAGTACTTAATATTCCATCTCATCACCATAAAGTGATATTTATGTGTAGCCATAGGATACAAGTGCAGTGCTATGCACTTTGCCAAGAGTAGCCACAGTCCTATATGACTACTACATAAAACCAAGAACATTGGCACAGCAAGAGCTATAGAGGGCATATGCATATACGTGAAACACCAAGAAGAAAATGTTATATCCACCTGCAACTTTTCTGTTTTCTGGACTGCTCTTGTCAATCAAATAATTAAAACATTGCCCATCATATACATACTCATGAAATCCTTTTGACTGAGTCCAAAGTGAACACATTGCATGTGACTGAATGAAACCCTAGACCTATCATTTGGAATCAGTTCAGTTCAGTTGTTCAGTAATGTCCAACTCTTTGCGATCCCATGAACTGCAGCATGCCAGGCTTTCCTGTCCATCACCAACTCCCAGAGCTTGCTCAAAACTCATGTTCATTGACTGGGTGATACTCTCCAACCATCCGATCCTCTATCATCCCCTTCTCCTCCCACCTTCAATCTTTTCCTGCATCAGGGTTCCAATGAGTCAGTTCTTTGCATCAGGTGGCCAAAGTATTGGAGCTTCAGCTTCAGCATCAGTCCTTCTGTCAGGGGAGTGTGTAATTTCCTTGGTTCTGTCTCATCACAACAAAACTTTGAAGCAATGGACGTTAAAACCCTCAGCATGTCACAACTCAGACTGATCATGTCTCAGCTCTCGGACAGATCAGTGTTACAGTTCTCAGACAGAGCAGCGTTACAGCTCCGTGTTACCGCTCAGTTTTATTTAGAAAATAAAGGAAAATACATCCTCCAGGTGTGAGGGCATGCTGACCCAAAAGACGTGAAGAGAAGAGAGAGAGCCCCGGCCCTTTGGCTCCTCTTTTTATATGTCTTTTCTCCTCCCCGCCTCCTGCCTGCTCTATGTAAATTGGGCTAAGCCAGGGGTGCTGTTTGTTCTACTTGAGGTCCTCACTCTGGTCCTCAGACCTTCCTTTGTTCTATTTTCATGTTCTTTTCCCTTCCTTGTCTTGTAGCTACTGCCATTCTGGACCCCTTTTTCCTATTCTAACTACCTAACACTTCCAATTCGGAACTGATTTCCTTTAGGATTGACTGACTTGGTCTTGCAGTCCAAGGCACTGTCAAGAGTCTTCTCCAACGCCACAGTTCAAAAGCATGAATTCTTTGGCACTCAGCTTTCTTTCCAGTCTAAGTGTCACATCCATACGTGACTACTGGAAAACCATAGCTTTGACTAGATGGACCTTTGTCCGCAAAGTAATGTCTCTGCTTTTTTCACTGTCTAATGAAAAGAACTGTCTATTTGGGGTTAAAATATTTCTGGGTTTTTGTATTTTGATCTGATGATTCTATACATAATCTTTATAATTTCAGTGTTTCACGATAAATGAGCACTTTTTAAAGATCTCCATATCATCTTGAACTTTGCCACCAAAATTGGTCATTGCTTATTACCCTGAAGGTTAGTAAGGAAGAATACAAGGCACTTTGTTTTTGTTAAGGCTCACTGTGCTTTTCACCTTGTGGACCTAAAAAAATATTCACAACCTAAGCATTGAAACATTGAAAGTTATGTTTTATTCGGTGGGAATTTTTAGGACTTCAGGCCTGGGAAATAATATCCCAAGTAACCCTGAGAGAACTGCTCTGAGGAGGTGAGGAGGGGAGCCAGGTTATATTGAAGTTTTGCAACAAATGGCAGGTAGTCTGAACTTCAACAGATTATTGTGAATTAAAGGAAAACCAAATATCCCAAGTTAAGGAATGTAGTGCTTTTCTATGTGTGGGAAGATGCAAGAGTCTGGTCTCAGTGAAATAATTTCTTTGATATGCATATCACCTACCTGGGCCCAGTATCCTATGTTTTCACATCCTGAGTTTCCTCTGGGCTCGCCAGCTTAGCATCCATGGTGACTGCAGTCACTGACAAAAGGCTATGTATGATAGCCTTTGTTTACTGATATGGCAGGAAATATTCCACTTCTCAACCTTATGTTTTATTTGATTTTAAAAATTACACATTTATTAAACTTATGAGAACATTAAATACTATAAAACAGTCTTCTAAATAAGTGAGTAGAATTTGAAGCTCTCTTTCTAGGAAGCAGTGTGGCCAGAATGGCAAGCAAACCCTTCACTGCCTGTTCCCCCTGATGCAACGATCTCTTCTGCCCCCTCTTCTCTTTCTACCCTTACCCTATGGGAGTCCTGGCTGTCTACCCTTAGCCTATGGGAGTCCTGACTATCTTGCTGTACCCTTAAAGAACCTTGGTGTTTCACACCTCTACATTTTTATTCTAACTTGAGTCCTCTTTCCTCCCTTTAAGCAGAATTAATCACTCCATCTTGAGTCCTCTTTGACCCTTTCCCTCATCTGTCATAACCCATTATTGGTTGATATTTCTGTGTTTCTGGCTAAAATGTAAACAGGCAATGTGTTTTAATTATAGTTCTCAATAAATATGTTCAAAATGAAGTAATAAATACTTACAAGATGTTCTTGATGAATTTAAGGTTCTTCATCACAGAAATAATTCAAAGACAAAACAAAAAGGTTAAGGAAGTAAAGTGAGGGTTTATTTAAGCAAAATTTATGCTCTCAGCAGGACAGCAGGCAAACAGGTGAGTAGCTCTTCCTTGAATTTCCTTGGCAAGCCAGTTATGAAGAGGATACAAATAGAGGGAGGAATATTCCCTAGGGAAGGAGGATTTGGGGGATGGATCATATTCCCTGATATTTCTAGCTTCATCTTCCCAAGGGAAGGAGGGATTTTTGTGCTTATTTAGCTTAGATCAGGAGTGTCATGGCATCAGTGTTTGATGGGTACTTCTAACCTGCAAGGCCAATTTTGTTGTAATGAGAGATTTTTAGCAATAGGTTACATTCAGATACAGAGGATTCCTGCCTTCCCCCCTCCTTCTTTGTCTGCCTCTAGGACACTTACCATCCAAAATGTGTGGTTTCCTATCAATCTGGAGGTTTCTGCTTTTGTTTGTCTGCTAATGGACCCCACTGTTTACAAGATGTGTGATTTCATGCCATCTAACCCCTTGCCCCCATTTCTCTGCTCATATCTAGCTACCTGTCTGCTATAACAGTAACTGAGATGAATCAGCTAATGTCATTATGCTTTGTAGAGAAAATGACTTCTCCAGAATTTTGATGTCATTCCATGGAAAAATATTAGACTGAGATAGACCTGAACATGAGTCTTGGCTCTGCCTCTTGTGAACTGTGTGAACTCAGGATTGAGATACTTAAACCTTAGATTTATTTTAAGAATTAAGAGATGAAATCTGTTAAGTACTGGACACAGAGTCAGTACTCAATAAACTGTTGTAAGTAGTATTACTATTTGTAATGAAATTCTTTCAGGAGCTCTATAGGTGCATTTATATTCAGTTGAAAAGATCAGTGATTCAACTCCTGTTTCTCCTTTTCATCCCTCTAACTTCATATTTAACAGATGTATTGTACAGCTTTATAATAATTATTAGCCTCCTGTTTCTCTAACTTACTATTTTTCTATTTCTTTTATTTTGGAGAGATGATGACAGCACAACATAGAAAATTGCATGTGCCAAGCCAGCCATTTTTCAAATTTGACAAAAAGGCTTCTTGTCAAACCTAAATATATTAAAATGACACCCAACCATGTTGCTTATTAGAACTAATGAAACTCTTGCTAACCTTTTTATTTTAGACCAATCATCTCCCAGTCTGACAAACACAACAATTAGAAAAATAGATTTCATTGTTTGGCCTCTAACTTTCATAAAGACAGACTAATTGTAGGCCATGTTATTTGAAAAACTTTAGATGTCAACTAGAGGAAAAAAAAAAAAAAAAAACTTAATAGCAGCCAAAGTCTTTTATGTACAAAATGGTAGACATTACCAATAGCCAAAGTAAAAACACAAGAGCAAATAAATCCGTCAATTAAAATTAAATAGTTGATATGATGGGGAAACAGTGGAAACAGTGGCTGACTTTGTTTCCTGGGCTCCAAAATCACTGCAGATGGTGATTTCAACCATGAAATTAAAAGATGCTTACTCCTTGGAAGGAAAGTTATGACCAACCTAGATAACATGTTAAAAAGCAGACATATTACTTTGCCAACAAAAGTCCGTCTAGTCAAGGCTATGGTTTTTCCAGTGGTCATGTATGGATGTGAGAGTTGGACTGTGAAGAAAGCTGAGCACTGAAGAATTGATGCTTTTGAACTGTGGTGTTGGAGAAGACTCTTGAGAGTCCCTTGGACTGCAGGGAGATCCCACCAGCCCATCCTGAAGGAGATCAGTCCTGGGTGTTCATTGGAAGGAATGATGTTGACACTGAAACTCCAATACTTTGGCCACCTGATGCGAAGAGCTGACTCATTGGAAAAGACCCTGATGCTGTGAAAGATTGAGGGAAGGAGGAGAAGGGGACAACAGAGGATGAGATGGTTAGATGGCATCACTGACTTGATGGACATGGGTTTGGGTGGACTCCGGGAGTTGGTGATGGACAGGGAGGCCTGGCGTGCTGCGGTTCATGGGGTCGCAAAGAGTCGGACACGACTGAGTGACTGAACTGAACTGAACCGAATAGGCACTGATTTAAAAGTAAAATTATGTCAGCATGGGTTTTTCTATGTGAAACTACACAAAAGGAGGCACAGGTTTTCCTTACTTTTTTGATATTATTAGTAAAAAACAAAGAGAAGGAGAGAAACTAATGGTGAACGGGAGAGACACAGAGACTACATTGACCGTGGTAGTTCCCATCTCCTGTGGTCCTTTTGAGTCCATGCTAAAGTAGCACTGTGTCTTTTCATAGGATCAAGTACTGTTGTGCTTTCATGCTTGGTTGCTTGTATAAAATCATGGGAAAAATAAATTAACACCCATAAGTTTCCATAGAAAAGATGGAGGGACCTTACAGTAAAGGAAAGTAAAAGCACAAACTTAAAATCATATGAATAGTGGGATGTTCAGATAAATGGTAGTGATGGAGAGCATCTGGTATTCATTGCCTAGACCTGCAGCTTATCATCAGTACATGACCTGCAGTCTTGAGAAGCTGGAGGGGGAAAGGGGATAAAAAACATGGTACAGTGTATAACAAGGACATGTTTGCTTAATATATAGAGATCCTGAACCTCTATGGATTCTTTTTTTTTTTTTTCATGAATTTCCAAAAGTTCTAATTAATGAGAAACCATGTACCTGTTTCTATCTGCTTGGTTTAGTTTCTTTTTTTTTTTTGTTAATAATCAGATTTCCTTATGAATATTATTTTTGTATATCCATGTCTCCTGAGAAGCAGCCTATAGAGATGTTATGACTTTGCTGGCATACTTTGGAAATTCAGGAGCAAATGGTGTTTTCAACTAATTTATTCATTCACAGGCACAGGTAGTGCCTCATTTACCTCTTCTGTGAAATAAGGGAGAAAGAAAAATAAAAGAAATTAAGTTGACTGTGCATTAATGTAACAATCACCTAAATTTTGACTAAGTAAGGGATGGATGGAGTACATCTATGGTGGGATTATTCTTGATATTGAATTATAGTTGGTTTGGGCTTCTCTGATGGTTCAGTGGTAAAGAATATACCTGCCAATGCAGGAGACCTGGGTTTGACCCCTGGGTAGGGAATATATTCTGCAGAAAGAAATGGCAACCTACTCCAGTATTCTTGCCTGGGAAATCCCATGGACAGAGGAGACTGGAGAACTACAGATCATGGTATTGTGATGGAGTCGGATATGACTGAATGACTAACCACCACCAACAACATGGCTGGTTTACAATGTTGTGTTAGTTTCAGGGTCCTGTCTTTCACGGGTGCTCTGCCAGTATATTCTGATAGGATGCAAGTAGTAGTGTGTGTTGGTTCTGAAAGAGTTAATTCTCATTCAGGTTTGATGTCTCAGAATCAAATCCTAGGTTAACCATGAACTCTGGTCTCAAAACCAGAAATATCACAATCTTCTCATATTGTTGAAATTAGAATGTCTTTGTTTTACATTAGTATTTGTTATGTTAATAGAGAGAATGTTGGTACTGTGATCAACTCTTCAAAGACACAGTTATACCACTGAGGGATTAGAGACATGCTGGGAAAAATATCTTTTGTCTTGCATACACCAAGGGGTATACTTATTTCTCAGTTTTGTTTTTTTTTTCTCTTTTTTTTTTTTTTCCAGAGGAAACATTGTGTAACTAGGGTTTGCAGCCATGTGTTAATGACTGTAAAATTAACTTCACTTCAGGAATGGCAGCTCTATTTGTTTTCCTTTGTGTCTATGTGCCATCCTTTCCTCTGTTATAAAAGATTAGAAAGAAAATAATTGGAAATGAAATCAGGATAAAATGAATAGAAAAAAATTCTAATCAGTTGATGAAGGCATGTCATTTGGCATTGGGGCTTCTTTCAGTTTTAACATATTTTCTCATTCCTTCAAAATCTAATGTCTAAGATTGAGAAATCTAAAAATAAGAACAGCATGGGTATATCACACAAAAATATGGGTTTAAAGTGACATGATGCTGGCTTCTCTTCTTGTCCATTGTAAACAAGTATAGAAAATGTAATGCAAAAAATGATTATTTCTATATTTTACTAAATGTATGAGAGGCTAGAAATATTTGAAAGTAGTGTGTAGAAAGTGAAAGTGAAAGTCACTCAGTGGTGTCCAACTCTTTGCAACCCCATGGACTGTAGTCCATGGAA
Organism: Cervus canadensis; assembly: GCF_019320065.1. Lineage (NCBI taxonomy): Eukaryota > Metazoa > Chordata > Mammalia > Artiodactyla > Cervidae > Cervus > Cervus canadensis. The sequence continues at coordinate 69,367,084 of NC_057387.1, forward strand.
TTCTCCAGGCTAGAATACTATAGCTCAGTTGGCAAAGAATCCGCCAGCAATGCAGAAGACCGCAGTTCGATTCCTAGGAAGATCTACTTGAGAAAGGATAGGCTACCAACTCCAGTATTCTTGGGCTTCCTTTGTGGCCCAGCTGGTAAAGAATCTGCCTGCAAAAAAAAAAAAAAGAATCTGCCTGCAATAGAGGAGACCTGGGTTTGATTCCTGGGTTTGGAAGATCCTCTGGAGTAGGGAAAGGTTACCCACTCTACTGTGTAGAGTGTATCTTTAATATTATTCAAACTTATATTTGGATTTCCTTCAGAAAATTGTCCTGAATCAAACAGTTGTCATTAGTGCTAAAGATATGTCAGAGAAAATTATCTTAAAGGGTAAGATTGCAAATTATTACAATGAACATGAAACTATTCAATCTAATAGTAAATATATGTCTATAAATATAGCTTCATATGTGTGTACATGTATATATATGCATATACTTGCATACACACACACACACACACACACACATATATGTATATATGTAAGTTTAAAAACTGTGAATCCTATATATGAATAGTAAATGTACAATGATTCTCTAGGAGCAATTTTTTTCACTGTAGCATCTGTAGTAGCTAGAATAATGGCCTGCAAAGATGTCTATGTCTTAATTCCTGGAACCTATGGATATGTTACCTTTCATGGGTAAGAGCTGGAATCTTTCATGGCAAAGAAAGCTGAGTGCTGAAGAATTGATGCTTTTGAACTGTGGTGTTGGAGAAGACTCTTGAGAGTCCCTTGGACTGCAAGGAGATCCAACCAGTCCATCCTAAAGGAGATTAGTCCTAGGTGTTCTTTGGAAGGACTGATGCTGAAGCTGAAACTCTGAACCGATTCATTGGAAGAAAACCCTGATGCTGGGAAAGATTGAAGGTTGGAGGAGAAGGTTGGATGGCATCACTGACATGATAGACATGAGTTTGAGTCGGCTCCAGGAGTTGATGATGGACAGGGAAGCCTGGCGTGCTACAGTCCATGGAGTTGCAAAGAGTCAGACACGACTGAGCGACTGAACTGAACTGGTGGGAAAAAAGAGTTAAGGTTGCAGAAATAATTAAAGTTCTTAACACCTAGGGAATAACTATTTAGTTCAATGTAATCGCAAGGAGATCCAACCAGTCCATCCTAAAGGAGATCAGTCCTGGGAGTTCATTGGAAGGACTGATGCTGAAGCCGAAACTCCAATACTTTGGCCACCTCATGTGAAGAGTTGACTCATTGGAAAAGACCCTGATGCTGGGAGGGATTGGGGGCGGGAGGAGAAGGGGACAACAGAGAGTGAGATGGCTGGATGGCATTACTGAATCGATGGACATGAGTTTGAGTAAACTCCAGGAGCTGGTGATGGACAGGGAGGCCTGGCATGCTGCGATTCATGGGGTCGAAAAGAGTCGGACACAACTGAGCGACTGAACTGAACTGAACTTAATCATAAGGACATATATAACTGAAAGAGAAAGATAGAAAACAAGTCAGAACAACATGATGTGTGAAAGACGGACCTGGCTTTTAATTAAAAGAAGAGACTATAAACCAACAGATACAAGGAGTTTCTAGAATTTGGGGGAAAAAAAAATTTACATTCACTGCTAGATCTGGAAGGCAATCCTGTCTACACTTTGATTTTAGCTCCTAAGCCCAGTGTTGAACTTTTAACCTACAGAAATATAATATTAAGTTTTTGTTGTTTTAAGCTATGAAGTTTCTGCTAACTTGTTTCAGTGGACATAGGCAACCAAGATACTAGCTATGGCTAGTTGAGTGATTACTGTATGTCAGATATCATGCTAAATGCTTAATATCTATTATATTTAATCAATCCAAAATGCAATAAAATGTTATCATTATACCTATTCTATGAAGAAGGAAATTGGTGGAGAGCTAATGTAGGTTAGGCAAGTTATGCAAAACAACACAAACAGGAGTTACAAGAGCTAAGCTCAAATTAAAGACTGACTGCAAAATTTATGCTTTACATTTATCACTATTCAATTTGGTTTCTACAAAACTTGCTTGGCCCTATGCCTTTTCATGTCTCTCCCAGTTTACTTTTTTATTTGGGGAAACCCTAGTACTGTATGAAGAGAGTACACTTAAGAGAAAAACATCCTAATTCCAACTTTGCTACTAAATAACCATATCACCTTGACTAAGAAATTTTGGATTTCTTGGTCTGAATTCTTTCAGGTATTGAGGTCCCCAGAACAGTGACTGCTCTTGTGAGGTTTTGAGTCTACTATTTAACTTTATTTGTGCCTAAAGTTAGAAGTGTCTTGCATCAATTATCTTATTGCATTAACAATTCCCTGAGGATCAATAAATAGGAATAACTATTCTCATTTTATAGATATAAAAGTTGAATGCAAGCAAGTTGAAGTTCTTGCTACAGATCAAAGACACAGTAGGTAGCAGAGAGCCAGGTCTTAAGTAGATATCATCTGCCTCCTTCCCAGATCTCTTTTGACTGTTTTCCATTTAGTCATATTTTAATAAACGTTGCAATGCATAATTATTACTAAATGCTTTATTTTCTATATCAATCTAAGCACTGATAAAACTAATATATTTATAGTTATCAATGTATATTTTAATCAAAAACATTAAGTATAATTGACTAACATATTTTCTTAATTTTTTGAATAAAATATTTGATGTATTTACATCTGAAGAAAGAATTCAGTGAAAGATTACCAGTAGAATGAAATGTCTTTTACTAGGGTGATGCTAAACTTGGATTTTTTTTTTTAATGCACTACAAGAAATTCTGGCTTAAAGTCAAGACTCTAAGAATAACCTTAGGCATGGTCACTTAACCTACTCTATAATCTCATGATTTTGCCAGATAAATTGAATGTAGCTTTGAATGTAATTGTATTTATTAATTGACTAGAATGGTAGGTGGAGCTATAAAACTGAAATAGAATGGATTTCCAAGTCAAATTCCTGGACTTCAATTCATACTCTACCACAATTAGCATTGTCATTGTTAGCAGACAGTTTTAAGTTATATAATCAATCAGGGCCAGTTTAATCATCTGTAAAATGAACGTAATCAGCTGTGTCTTTGAGTGTTCTTGGCACCTAAAAGGTATCTGAGTATTTCATCTCACTACTTGTACACTTCTAAAATCAGTTTGGACTAAGAGCCTTTCTAAAGTTTTCTAGTGTTCATATGTGCGTACTTTAATTTTAGTTGTTTATTTATCCACTGGATTCTTAGTGTCTTAAAGGTTGAGATGGATGTCTTATTTAAAGTTTATCATCAGTTTCTAGCATGTGGTCTAGTCTCCAATAGGCACTTGTTAAATATTTGTTGAATAAATGAGTCATCACTGAATATTACTTGGCTGATTTATAATGTGTGCTTTTGCATAGTTACTTTTAGAACTCAGTGATATGGAGAGAAGCTTTTTTTAAAAGATACAAGACACAATATCCTATTCTATCTGTTGATTTTTATTTTAGTTTATTTCCTTTTTCTGTATCTAATCATGAATTGAATCTAATATCTAAGTAACTCTTGTTATAGCCTATGCATAATTAGTTCTTATGACTTCCCTGTAGCTCAAATGGTAAAGAATATGCCTGCAATGCAGGAGACCAGGTTTCGATCCCCGGGTTGGGAAGCTCCTCTGGAGAAGGGAATGGCAATCCACTCCAGTATTCTTGCATGGAGACTCCCATGGACAGAAGAACCTGGTGGGCTACAGTCTGTGGGGTTGCAAAGAGTCAGACATGACTGAGCGACTAACACACACATACATAATTACAATGATGACATTGATTAAGCCTTTTTAATATTTCTGATGTAATAGTTGCTGTCTTTTTATGGTTAATCTTTCCAATGCATCCTCAATATTAATATATTGATTCAGTATTCATAGTGTTTGTGAAGTCTAATTTATTTCCCCAATCTGGCCTAGAGAGACTTACATTTGGGAGTAACAAGATAAATCTTATACAGATTTGTGTAAAATGGAACAAAATAAATATTCAAAAGACTTCTAAAATCACATAAAAACCCCTTTCCAGTTAAAACTGACACCTCATTACTCTTAAATTTTGGATACTTGAGTGGAATGTCAGTTTTGGTTATAAAATTAACTCACTAGTGCCAGCCACTGTTATCATCTTGTCCTAACTCAGAAGAAAGCAAGAAGGATGGAAGAAATTTCTTTTGAATTTAGAAGTGGTTTTGTGAGATTAACCAAACAATAACAAAGCATTAACATTCAACAAACACAAAGAACATTAAAAAGCTATGTTTTATTCCAGGGTACATCTTTGAAGAAATGTATAATTGAATTTTCAAAATCATGCCCAATTTCTCTACAGTCCTTTATTTCCAGTCCTATTTGGCTTGTTTTGTGCAATACTTTATGAAAGAAAATCTACCAGCCATTTAAAACAGACTCCTGCAGATATGCCCTGCTATATGGCAGCATGAGGCAATGCCTTCTCCAAAGCGTACTCTCTGTAAATTGATCAGTGCATCTTTCATCTTTAGGATTGTGCCCACAGAGCACTGTAGCAAAGACTTAATTGTTTCGAAAGTCTCACAAGCAATCCAGAGGGAATTCTCCAAGTATCTTAGCAGCAAGTGTCCTTAAACTTCAATTAATACTGTTGGGAGATCCATGTTTAAAAACCTGAGTGAGTGCTTTCAAATGATTTACCCTTTGTCAACATTGTTAAACTTCCTACTATTTTAAGAATATATGTGTGTTTAAGAAATAAGGAAAAATAAGCCAGCTCATTTCCTTAGATTTAAGAAAAGAAATAGTCCCCAAATTCTTTTGTATCTACTTTGGTAACAACAAATAGCACATACATTACTTTGGAATCAAGAGAGGTAATGATTTAGATGCTTCTCGGAGGGATTATTAACTGTGACAATTTATTACACAGGTTTTAAAAGAATAGACTTTGTACATGGAAGAGGTTTTGAAGTCAATTGTCTTAGTTTACAGAGAAGGGTATTTAGATCCACTGGAGTTGAATAGTTTCGAAAGCTCATAGAGATAATAATGGAAGGAGTTAAGTAGACCCAAGTTTAAAATTTGTTTCTTTCCTAGTTGGAGGACTTCTCAGAGCCTCCTTTCTTTAGCCAACTGAGGTGAGTTGACCACCTTCTGAGGATGTTATGCATCAAGCTGAGTTCTCATTACAAGTGAAATATTCAACTTATTAGTCCTTGCCCTTTCTGCTTTACTTTTTGTCTGGAGTTCCTTCAATTATAACACATTTGCTAGAATTAGTTCAGTGTTTTGATTGAATATTGTCATAATTCAGACTTATAATTGTGGTTAAACTTTTGGAAATGTTTGTATTAAACTAGGAAGAAAGCTAAGCTGGGAAAGATTCAACGGCATAGTGTATATAAGAGACCCAGGGACTACTTCATAGGGACTTAAACCTGTATGTTTTTCAGATTCTCTCTCTGTCAACTTTCCGTCTGTTGCAAATCAATTGTTTGATGTTTCTAACAATGGTTAATTCAATATTTTGGCCAATTATATTGCCACATTAAATTGCTGTCAGTAAGAGCCATGTAGCTTCTAGACAACTTCTATGGAGATTAAATAATGGAAACAGAGCAGACCTAAGATTACTTAAGATCTCTATGAAAGTGCTCTTTTTCAGTCATGTGGCTTCCCAGGTGGCTCAGTGGTAAAGACTCCGCTTGCCAGTGCAGTGGACCCCAGAGACGTGGATTCAATCCATGGGTTAGGAAGATCCCTGGAGGAGGAAATGGCAACCCATTCCAGTATGCTTGCCTGGAAAATCTTATGGACATATGGTCGCAAAGAGTCAAACATGACTGAGTGACTGAGCACATATTAGAAATAGTAAATCCTCTTGTAAATATTATTGATCACTTTCAGTTTAAACTTTTTCAAATAAGTCAAGTACAGGTAGAGAGTTAAAGGACTGACTGTGACAGAGCCAAGAGAAAATAATTGATCTGTAATTTTTTTCCTAGAGCTGAATGAAGTTGACTGGTGGGTTGATGGCAGTAGCAAAAGAGCAAGAAAATTTTAGAGGTAAAAATAGATGGAGAGTCTTCCCAGTTTCCAAATGACTTCCAAAGACTCTTTACTAATTGCTTCTGAATGCTAGGTAAGATTTAAGTATAGTTAAGAGATAGGGATTAGGTTTAGCACTAGAAACACCTAAATCCAAGTTAAAAAGGATTTAAAGTATATACTTCACCTTATACTATATTTTGTTGTTTAGTTGTGTGTGTGTGTGTGTGTGTGTGTTTGGTCAGTGAAAGAGTTAATAGGACATGTATTTCTAGTGGGCCTCCAAAATGCTATTTTATTAAATTATAACTGTATTTTAACTATATACCTGAAACTAACACAACATTGCAAATCAATTATACTTTAATTTTAAAACAGTGTATCTTAAAAAAATTTCCCTTCCTATGAAGATATGTTAAACCTCTTATCAAATATGAATTCATTTATTGGGAAAGCAATTATCAGTGAATCTTATTTTAAATGTATTCTCTTTTTTGTTAACCTTCTTACTGTTTCTTGAGCAGAGAGACAATCCCAAAATATTACTAAACTCAGAAGCTAAATTTAAGTTTATTTGCCCCATCCCAAGACTGAAGGATTAATTAGTAACGAATGGGCTTCATATTAAGTATTTATTAACTTTCAATAATCTTCATGAGTTTGAGTTTTATTGATTATATTTGCATTGTTCTAAGTGTTAGATTCTGGATAAGAGGAAACTTCCAAATACAGAGTGAATTTCCTTGGTATGGATGATATATAAACATAAATGAAAGACTTAATCTTAGAATTTGAAATGTAAATTTATATTTAATTCACTAAAAATGATTTATTGATCAAGATATCATGGATTTAAAATAAATTAACTATAGCTAAACATAACTTCTAAAGAAGCGGTTAACTTTTTTGTGTTTGCATACAAATAAGCATTAAAAAGTGAATTGAAAAACAGCATCAAAGAATAGCATAAATGATACTTTGAGTCTTTTCCAAATATCTCAGTGAAAATATTGGGTCAAATATCTTTCTTCTTAAGACAAAATTACAAAATGAGGAAAAACAGTTAGACTATACAAAAGTGCCCTATTTAAAGAAGAAAAACTCTTTACAGTCCTTCAAGAGCATTCTAATTATACAAAGAATTAAGGTGACTGCTTTAGTACCCACCCACAGGCTATATTAGAGATGGACTGAGATAAAATATCTATGTCATAATGACTCCCTTGCAAGTTGCCATCTTAGGTATGATATATAATAGAATCCACACTACTGATTGTGAGATCATGCAACCTTGTTCTTCTATATAAACGGATTTTTAACTTCTTTCTGGACACCAGATTGAGTGGGTAGATACCAAATAAGTAGAAACTCCTATAATTGTGACTATTCCCTAGAGAGTTTGCTTGAAGATGCAGGCACTTATGTAAGGATTGGCTTAGAAAAACTCTAAATTTGTTCCCAGCCACCTTTATGGAGACAGACATTACTTATTTTCTTAAGAGACTGCTAATCTTGCCAAGTCCTATATTGGAAGAGACATAGAGATAAACCATGAATGATAGTGTTCAAAAGTTTAAGGGACATTGCTACTGCATTAAGTTTATATAACTCTATCAGACTTTGTGTCTTACCAGGGCAATTGTATTATCTTTCATTTAAGAATGATAGTGTTATGTTGTACCATAAAGCAAATTTGATTATTTTTTGGAGATCATACCATAAATATCGAACAATTTTATCCAGTTGTGTAGAATTGGCAAATGAAAGTTACTAATCATACTGTTTGATAATGTACAATACATATCTTTATCAGTAATATAAATTAATTTTATTAAGTAGTGTCTATTTGAGATCACATTATTAATAAATATGCCCAAGCCACCTCTTTTCCCTTCAGATAATGCTGATAAATACAGTTGCTCTGCTTAGTGATGGCATCACAATTGTTTTCGTTCCCTGAGGCACTGCTTCATACTGGATTTCATTTTGGCTAGATAAAGATAGACTAAAGGATTTCAATAACAAAGTGATGACATGGAGTCATCACTATAAATTCTTGTACCATATAAATAGGGAAGAAAAGTAATAAATCAATTGTTATTAAGGGAAGGAATAAGACTGATATAAATTTTAAGTCTATAAATCCATTTCTGCACACTAACATTAAATACATAAAAGATATATCTGCCTAGTTAATGGAAGGTAATAATTTTAATTATTATAGACATATATATGATATATGTAAACATGTTTATTATAAATATCTATATATAAAATATCCTTTAAAAAAGGAGAAAAAGCATCTAATGTAAATGTATTTAAGTATATACCAAAATCCATAGATGATTATTCTTGTCACATGATTTAAAACATCACCTTAGTCATGGAACTTCCAGGACATCTTTAGATGAAAGATTGAGATCACAATGGTACTCTTTGACTGATTTAAAACTAATGATATCTGGCATATTAAATATCTTAGTTGAACTGCTAGCATCATATACAAATCTTATGTCAAGTTTGGTTAATATTTTATAGAGTGAAGTGCATAGGAAATAGCTTTGAAAATAAAATTTCTGCTTTAATTTTTCTGGAGAACAGAATTATTTTAAGCTAAATAAAATGTATTTGTTTTAGTAAACATACTAAAGATATAAGCATGCATTTACAAAATGGTAATATACCATCAGATCCCTTGCAGGAGGAAATGGCAACCCGCTCCACCATTCTTGCCTAGGAAATCACATGGACAGAAGAGCGTGGCCGATCACAGTTCTTAGGGTTGCAAAGAGTCAGACATGACTTAGCAACTAAACAGCAACAACAAATTATACCATCACAGTGTCATCAAAAGTCAAAAAGATGTTTGTGCTGGTGTACAAAGGTGAATGTGTGCTTAAATACTAGTAATACGAAGACTTAACCTAGATTTCTGGTCTTTTAACTGGGTTCCTGGAGGCTTACATACTTTGGATTAAGTTTCTTTATTTTTATTTGATCTAAAAAAATTCCTCTGCTTAAGAGAAATTTCATAGACAGATAAGTCTAAAAATGGGAAATTAATAAAAGAGACTTAATCATAGCATTTCAATAATTCATTGATATATCCTAGCCTAGAATAGTTTTTACTGTTCCAATACATAGCTAATAAGTTATTATCACAAGTATACATGAAAATATATAAATAGGGCTTATTTAGAAAAAGTAGTAACTTTTTATAATTTACTATATATTTGAAAGTGTACTATAGAATTAACAATAACATCTTGTGCACATTGTACTTATATACTAAAGAAATTTGTTAAACTAATTTACAATTTGTATGTTTTCTAGTATAATAGTTAGCAATGACGATTTTAAAAATTATTGCTATTGTAGTAATGACCTTACAAATATTGGGTTAAAGCATGAAAAGGAAAACTGTGTTAAGTGGTAGATTAATCTTTGAGGTAAAGTAACAGATTAGGTGGTTAGCTCAAAAGTTGGGTGGATCTAAATGACACTGAATTTCCAAGTAGAAAAAACTGACAATATCTGACCAAGCAATTCATCACATAGAGCACAACTGCAACATATAAAGTAGCTATAATAGATTTTGGTTTCATATAAGTGTGAATGATTCTGAATATTTTGTGAATTAAAATGAAATTAAATTATTTTTAAGAAGTAATTATTTTGGGAAAGGATGAATAAATGCCTGTCTTTGAATTCTTAGAATTTGTTAAATTTAAAAGCACACTGATCATTTACGGAACTTATGTTCTTTAATCTATAAATAAGTACTTGAACAGCGGACTCTGGAACAATGATGTCCAGTCTTGCAATTACCATTTTAATCTTAACTTTGTGTGTGCCTCTATGCTGCCCTCTTTCAAATCTAAGTCTGTGAAGTGGGAGAAAGAAGACCATTTCATTCTTAATTTCTTTGAGCATGAAGTTAACAATATAAATATTTATAATTTTTAAAGAAAAATAAGCACTGTAATTATTCTATTTTCCTCATTTTTGTTATGTTATGGTTAAAAATCAAACATGAGAAGCTTACATCTTCCCTGGTGGCTCAGATGGTAGAGAATCTGCCTGCAATGCAAGAGACCTGAGTTTGATCCCTGGGTGGGGAAGATCCCCTGGAGAAGGAAATGGCAACCCACTCCAGTATTCCTGCCTGGACAGAGGAGCCTAGCAGGCTACAGTCCATGAAGCAGCGAACAGTCAGACATGACTGAGTGACTTACACTTCACTGCATTTCATTTTTTAGGAAAAGGGTCTTTGACATGACACTCATCGAATAGTACAGTGCCTGTTGTGGTTAGCAGGTCACTTTTATCCCAGAATCCCAGCATGATGATTGTTTCATCTTCTGTAACCAGTTGCCTACACTAGAAATCAATGATATTGGTTGTTCATTCAATAATAGTGTTTCAGTACTTGGTTTGTAGCATATGTAGTGTAGCAGCTAGGGATTTCATAGCATAAAAAATAGCTTCAGGAAGCTGCTGTCACAAGCTTACATTCCAGTGGAGAGAGATGCATAATAAATAAAAAATAATAATAGTACCAATCTGTCTTAATGTAATTAACAAATAATACCTGCTATTAGCAGGAGGAGGAGGAAAAACAGAGGAGTAGTGGTGATAGGCTCCTATGGAAATAAATGATACTTATTTTTGGATCATTTTGTTTCTACTCATTATGTCTGAAATTCAAACCTCATTTGCAAACTTTGTGCATTGATAATATGTTTTGAACAATTTCATATGACTGCTTCACTGACACCTCAACAAATATACAAAACAAAGATTAATGTCATCTTCAGATGATTTTAATGTAAAAAATTGAACTTTAAAACATGAGCTGTGTTGAAATAATTTACTTACATATTATATGAAGATAAAATAGATATTTTTAAACACTTTAACACTACTTATCTACTAGTGATATGCCAGGCTTCAGCAATACATGAACCGTAAACTTCCAGATGTTCAGCTGGTTTCAGAAAAGGCAGAGGAACCAGAGATCAAATTGCCAACATCCGATGGATCATCGAAAAAGCAAGAGAGTTCCAGAATAACATCTATTTCTGCTTTATTGACTATGCCAAACCCTTTGATTGCGTGGATCACAATAAACTGTGGAAAATTCTGAAAGAGATGGGCATACCAGACCACCTGATCTGCCTCTTGAGAAACCTGTATGCAGGTCAGGGAGCAACAGTTTGAACTGGACATGGAACAACAGACTGGTTCCAAATAGGAAAAGGAGTATGTCAAGGCTGTATATTGTCACCCTGCTTATTTAACTTATATGAAGAGTGCATCATAAGTGCTGGGCTGGAGGAAGCACAAGCTGGAATCACAATTTCTGGGAGAAATATCTATAACCTCAGATATGCAGGTGACACCACCCTTATGGCAGAAAGTGAAGGAAAACTAAAGAGTCTCTTGATGAAAGTGAAAGAGGAGAGTGAAAAAGTTGGCCTAAAGCTCAACATTCAGAAAACTAAGATCATGGCATCTGGTCCCATCACTTCATGGGAAATAGATGGTGAGACAGTGGAAACAGTGTCAGACTTTATTTTTCTGGGCTTCAAAATCACTGCACATGGTGATTGCAGCCATGAAATTAAAAGACACTTACTCCTTGGAAGGAAAGTTATGATCAACCAAGACAGCATATTAAAAAGCAGAGATATTACTTTGCCAACAATGATCCATCTAGTCAAGGCTATGGTTTTCCCAGTATCATGTATGGATGTGAGAGTTGGACTATAGAGAAAGCTGATCACCAAAGAATTGATGCTTTTGAACTGTGCTGTTGGAGAAGACTCTTGAGAGTCCCTTGGACTGCAGGGAGATACAACCAGTCCATCCTAAAGGAGATCAGTCCTGGGTGTTCATTGGAAAGACTGATGTTGATACTGAAACTCCAATACTTTGGCCACCTGATGCGAAGAACCGACTCCTTGAAATATACCCTGATGCTGGGAAAGATTGAGGGCAGGAGGAGAAGGGGACGACAGAGGATGAGATGGTTGGATGGCATCACTAACTCGAGGGACATGGGTTTGGGTGGACTCTGGGAATTGGTGATGGACAGGGAGGCCTGGCATGCTGCAGTTCATGGGGTCTCAAAGAGTTGGACACCACTGAGTAACTGAACTGAACTGATAGTGCAATGATGGTGACGGCTATGTATTAATATTTTCTTTCACTATTCTCTATTTTATGCCTTAATACAACTAGAATCTACTAAAGTCTTGTTTCTCTAAGTCTTTTCCCTTCAATGTATCTTTTTCAGGACAAATTAATATGAAACAAAACACCTACATTTTGTGTGTAGTAATTCTGTACATATTGAGAGATGAGTTAAGCAAATAAATGTGCTTTCTATCTTTAGCCTCTATAATTGTGGTTACTGCTTAAATCTTATGTTTCCTCTTAAAAGTTATTAAAACATGCAGATATTCTTTTCCCACATTAATTGGAGCCCTGCCCTCATTTTCCAGTACATAGATGACTACCCTGAAAGTTAAATAACTCTAATTATTAAGATTCAAAACATTACATGTATCAGTGAAGGCAATTAAGATGATTTGAATATTATTAGAAGAAAATGAGCTATTTCTGTTTCAAAAACCTAAATAGATATGCTTAGGGATTTTTACATTGTTAAGTTGCCTCAAAAATAATTGGACAATTCAATATAATAAAGTGAATGCAATAAATAATTTTAATTCATAACAATAAAGTAACATGCTTATTTGCATGATTAGGGTAAAGAATGCATTGTACAAATACTAAACAGAGACTAATGGGGAAATCTAGATTATTATACTTCTAAACACATTACTGTGATTAACTATGGCATAATTCCACTGTAGCTTCCTGTGCAAGAGTTCTTAAGCCTCTCCTATGTACTGTGTGAGGAAATGGCCATATATCACATCAGAGAACCTTCATAGGACTTCCACAGGATTTCACACTCATTGGCATATTATAGAGTTTGTCTGGAAATACAGAAATGGGAAACTACCTAAGCAGTCAGTGCATCAGCAAAGTTTTTTTATTGGTTGTATATAACTCAACTGTTTTTCTTCACTAGCTGTGTTTTCTCTGTAGCCCTTTAGAAAGACCTGAAGTACCCAATGGCTATTCTATTGCAAGGACATAGGGAGAACTGCAGGGCCAGAGGAGAATTAGCACCAGTGACAGTGGACCATTGAACAGTGAAACTGACATTTTGGACACTTGATGAAGAAAAACAGTAGTTCACATGTGATAAAATCTTGATGAGACTAAAAGGCAAATATGTAAAATTTCATACAAACTTGCTATTAGAAGAAATACGATGGGATCAGAATAAAGTGGTTCCTACTATGAATAATATGGCCTTAAAAACATTCTAACACTAATCAAAAGTATTTCTATAAAAGAAATTCTATTTAATAAAATAGTAAATGTTAGTTTAATTTTGGTAAATGAGACTATACTCAGATACTATGAAAGCTGAAATGTAGTTGTGAAACTTTTTTAACCATTTTAAGCAGTTGGAGGTTTTGGTATATTTCTTAATAGTTTCTTCCTCAGTATTGTTTCCTTTCCATTGTGACAATACCCAGCTCAAGAAATCTTTTAGGGTCAAATCCCTATCATCTTTTCCTGACCACCTGGCCCTGGTCTGGTATCTTAAGAACATCTGTCTACTGTTTGTTGATCCTACCTGTAGGCCAGCCCATACAGACCACCTTGCCCTGTCTCCCTTTATACTTTTTCTGGGGTCATCCTCCTCACTCTGAAATTCAAAGGTTAGTGATATTCTCTGAGCTCACCTCTTTTCCAAGGTTTCAGTCTAAGGTTCACATTCTGAATTCCTGAATATATATATATATATATATATATATATATAGATAGATAGATAGATAGATAGATAGATAGATAATTCAGAAGACAATGACAGATACCTTTGTTCAGCTGTGTAGCAGATATCAATGTAGGAGACAAAGATTTGGTTTCTCAGTTTTCTGAAGGTGGTTGCAAAATGAACTTCTTTCTATGAATTTTTACCTTTGAGGACACCTTTCCCATGGTAATCCTAGACATATATGTAAAAGATTGCTCTGTTTTTCACCCACACAGAATCTAAAATTTGGATCTCAATTTTTACAAGATATGTTTTAAGCTTCCAAAATTTATTTAAATTTTAAATGGAAAAAAATAAACAGATGTAAACTGCATAGGAGTTTTCTCATTTTTTAAAAAATATCTACTACTTTGATGTCTATCCTTTTCAGATAGTGGGCATAGAAATGTATTAAGGAGAGAAAATAAAAACTCACAGCCATACCACTGAGAGAGACCATTTAACCTCCCTAATGACTGATATAAAAAACAACAATCAGACTGACTTAAAAATGTCATTGAGTGCCTTTAGCCATATATTTGAAAATAAAAATGAATTATGCACTATTTACAGGCTCTTTTTCATTACTACTTAATGAGTCTTCACTATTAGCGATGATACACTAGTAAGTGACATTTGAGAACTTAAAGTGTATCAGTTCCTTCAAAAAAATACTCTCCGTAAGCTAAAATCCTTATTGAGTTTCTAAAGGAATCAAAATAATTATCTTCAAATTTCTAAATTAGAAATATTTTTCCTCTGAATTCACAAATATGCTATGTGCCACCTTTCTTTAAAATTCAGTGTTGATTATTAGATGAGTGTGCAGTTAAACCTATTAGTCTAGATTGGAATTCTTTAAATTTGTTAGGGGTCTAGTATCAAAGAGTTTGATCAAATTTTGGATTAAAAATTTTTTTTTAAACCCTAAAGTTTTTATGTACTTTTTATGACTTGTAGAATTACTTCATTTTTTATATCATTAGCAAGCTTTCACACTAGGCAATAAATCCACTCTATATTTTAAAATATGAGTTAATACCTTTAAGACTGTAGGATTCATGTGTGTTTCTCTTCCTTTTGTATATATATTAAATATAAAGTTACAGGCCTTGTTTGTTACTAGCTCTAAAGAACACCTCTCAAACTAGGTTTATAAATATAGAAAGGACTTGAGATATTTTAAACTAGTATTTTAGGCTTCACCTTTTGCAGGGGAAAATAGTTAGGACAAAGCAGTTGAGGGATTTATCAAGGGACGAGTAACTTAACTAACTGCACAGCTGGCATCAGAGAGCTATTCTTGTGGATTTTAAATCCAATGTAGAACATTGCCTTCTTGTCCTGGATTATTTGACCTTTGTGTTATATTAAGTTTAGTTTTCACTAGGTATATGTGTTAGGGGATGGAAGGGCAGGGGAAATCACGTTCTTCCATTTACTCATGTTTTTGAAGTAGAAAAAAAAGGGCAGTGTTACTTTGAGTTATAAAATACAGAAAGAGATGTCTATACTTAAAATCTGAACAGAGATTTACTCAAATACTATTTTATCAACTATGATATTGAAAAGAGAATCAGTCCAATAGGAGATCATTGCAGATGATACCTGTAAAATGGCATCAGAATCAATGCTTAAGGATATAATGTTTGGACTCATAGCATTGAAAGTCAACCAACTCTGAGTTCCAGCTTACTAAATTCTGATATTGGCTAGTTACTCAATCTTTATAGGCCTCAATTTTCTCAATTCTGGAATGGATACAATAATCTAATTTGAGAGTATAGAACTAAAACCTTACACTTATGGTCAGTTGATTTGATAAGGATGGGAATATAATTCAATGGGGAAAACAATGGCCTTTCCAACAAATGATAATGAAACAACTGGATATCCACATGCAAAAGAATGAAGTTGGATGCCTACCTCAGATTATATACCAAATGTACTCAAAATGAATTAAAAATGTAAAGGTAAGAGCTACAACTATAAAATTATTGCAACAAAACATAATAGTAAATCTTTAGGACCTTAGGCTAGGTAATAGTTCCTTACATGTGACATCAAGAACACAAATATCAAAATTTAAAATTTAAAATGACTATAACAAAAATGATGAACAATAACAAATATTATCAAGAATGTAGAGAAATTGGAATTCTCATACATTGCTAGTAAAAATGTAAAATGGTGTAGCTGTGTGAAATATAAGGCAGTGGCCATTACTCAAATAAGTAAACAGTTACCACATGACCTAGCAATTCTACTGGATATAAGAGCTAAAGTCATAGGTTTGCATAAAAGTGTATACATGGATGTTTTTAGCAGTATCACTGGTAATAGCCAAAACGTGTAAATGACTCAAATGCCCATTAATTGATAAAGAGATAAACAAACATGATAAATGCATAGAATGGAACATTATTTAGCTAAAACAAGGAAATACTGACTGATATACTACAATATGGTTGAATCTTGAAATATTTTACTAAGTGAAAGAAGCCAGACACTAAAACCACATAAACTGGGATTTCATATATATAAAATGTTTAAAATAGGCAAATCCCTAAAGTTGGAAAATAGATTACTAGTTGCCAGGGCTAGAGTGAGGGGGAATAGGGAGTTAATGCTAAAGGATAATATGTTTATTTTTGTAATTATGAAAATATGATGATAGGTGTGAATATTCTGAAAAAAACATTCAATTGTAATGCAAAATGGTGACTTCTGTGATATTTAAATTATATCTGAATAAATATGAAAAATAACATTACCTAAATGTGTTGTTGTTAGAATAAAATAAGATCCTGCATAAAAAGGGAAGTATGAAGTACTGTACCTAGTAAGTAGTAAGCATACATTATTGATGGCAATAATGAATAAAACTTGAACTGAGGCACATAAGTAGGAAACACATTAGGATCTAAACTAAAGCCTAAACATACCATTACCTTAGTCATTCCTGTCCAACGGCTTCCAAGGTGTCCTATTGAGGGAAAATGATAGGTAATACCAGAATCAGGCCATCTGTATGCCTGAAGACTATTTTTAGATTTCCTTATATATTTTACTAAATCATGTATGCTCTCTTTCCTGATGTAGGCTCTTTCTTTTTTTTCCCCTTTCTGCCCTCCTTTTCCCCTCCCTCCCTCACTCTCTTTCTCTCTCTCTCTTTTTTTCATGTTTTATTCATGAAAGATATTTGTCTTTAAGAAGTTAGCCAGCTTTCATAATCAAGATCCTTGAGTGCTGGTTCAATTCAAGCAGTTACTTAACTTCTTTGGTCTTATGTTCTTCATGTGTAAACTGAGGATGATAATTCATACATCTCATTGTTGTTTGAAGGGGCAGTGACATCATGCACCCAAAGCATTTCTATAGTGTTTGTTACAGGGTAACTGCTTAATAAATGGAAATATTGTCATTATTATTACTTCTACAGGTTTTTTTCAAAGGGGCTCTATTCCCATTTGAATACATGTTCTCTTGTTCATGAACTATTCAGGATGTTTTATTTTGGAACTAATTGTAGAACTCAAGAGAATACCTAAAGATCGTGTGTTCTGGGCTCTCTATAGTCCAATTTAGTTCCTTTTCTGGTCAGAGATAATTCAGAATTAGAAACGATAGAGTAAGTTGGCTAATTTCTACTTTGGGAGAGTGGCAAAATGGAGTCTAGATATGGCACAGTCAGACTATTCAGACATGTGCTTGTGATTCTGAAGGTGTGTATACACGTGGTCTTTCAAACAATTTGAGCTCCCCTGGCTTGCTTTGGTACTTTCTATTGCACCAAGATTGCAGCAACAAAGGGCAGGTAACCACGACTCCCAGTAGGATTATAGCAGTTAGACTGCAGAGATTCCACATTAGACGGTTTATTTCCACCTGGTTTTCCAAGAGAACATATATATTTCTTATCCTGAGGTGAAAAAGAGAAGCTGTAGAATACAATACTGGAAAGCAAGAACCATAGAAGTTTTTTTTTTTTTTTTTAAATGGTTATTTAAAAAAATCCTAGTACAAGGAATGGGCTAGATACATGCTTCTATTAAAACTTCATGTGTGGGATGAAGAATAAAGAAGGAGCCAAAAAAAAAAAAAAAGTACTTGAATTTTTAAAAAGGTATTAAGCTTTTAGATCACTAAGTCAATATATTGCACCTCAAGTGGCATCTTGTTTTAGTCAGCTTCCCAGGTGGCTCAGTGGTAAAGAATCTGCCTGCCAATGCGGGAGACATGGATTCCATACTGCGTGAGAGAGATCCCCTGGCGGGAGGAGGAAGTTGCAAGCTGCTCCAGTATTCTCGCCTGGCAAATCCCACGGACAGAGGAGCTTGGCAGGCTACAATCCGTGGGGTCACGAAGAGTTGGACACGACGAGTGACTGAACCCATGCACACACACACACACACACACACACACACACACACACACGTGTACATACTAAACAAGCAAGGGACAAGAGGAGTAGACACAGTCTCTACTCTCTGTTCTCACCCTCACTTGCTCGCATCACTCTCTTCCCTGTTTCAGAAGCTTAGTAAGTACAGTGAGTGCATGCGAGCATGCGCAGTAGCGTCAGTCCTGTCTGACTGTGCGATCCCACGGGCTGCAGCCCGCCAGGCTCTTCTGTCCATGGAATTCTCCAGGCAAGAATACTGGAATGGGTTGCTGTGCTATTCTCCAGGGAAGCGTAGTAAGTATACAAATATAAATGTTATAAATACCCCTCACACAGTTTTATATTTTATTTATCGTCACTAAAGCTATTTTTGTCTGTTTAAGGCAAGTTTGGGAGTGGACGAGTGGTTTTAAAAGTTTAGTGTGCCTTATGACCTCTGATACCATTTCAGAAGCTGACTGATGTTAAAGAATTAGGGTGAGTCTTCCACCCAAAATGAATAACTTATCTGATTAGATATGAAGAACTAAGGACTACTAATTTATTTGTCCCATCCCCAATTCCTGCTTCCACCTCTCCCTTCTTTTCATCATTTTTTCCCCGTAAGTCTTGACTAAATACATAGTCTACTCAGACTGCATGTGTACCAAGTTGCTTCAGTTGTGTCTGATTCTTTGTGACCATGTGAACTGTAGCTCTCCAGGCTTCTCTGTCCGTGGGATTCTCCAGGCAAGAATACGAAGGTGGGTAGCCATTCCCTTCTTTTGAGGGGATCTTCCCAACCCAGGATGGAAGCTGCATCTCTTTTATGTTTCCTGCATTGGCAGGCATGTTCTTTACCACTAGCGCCACCTGGCTATTTCAATGTAATCTGAGTCCACAAAGACAGGCGCTATATAAACAGTTATCAGTCTCATGGAACACGTCTGTTAATACCATGGAAGAAAAATGCAACATAAACTCTAAATCTTGCATTCTTAGATTATTACTACTAAAGTACACACTAACATTTTCATTTACC
Organism: Cervus canadensis; assembly: GCF_019320065.1. Classification (NCBI taxonomy): domain Eukaryota; kingdom Metazoa; phylum Chordata; class Mammalia; order Artiodactyla; family Cervidae; genus Cervus; species Cervus canadensis. The sequence continues at coordinate 69,386,484 of NC_057387.1, forward strand.
AATCTTTTTAGGCATAAATAAGAATCATAATTCTCAAGAGAGGACATATTTAGCCAGTTTTAACTTCAGGAAATTTCCCTGGACTAGTCTAAGCCTTTTTGGTAAAGTTTTCAACACCTTTTGCTCCTTTGTGTATAATTAGCAACTCCTTTGAAAGCTTGCAAACATTAGAGTTCAGGCTTGTCATAAGGACTATTAATGGTTGATAGTCAGTTCCCAGTAGTGCATAAGTGAAAAAGCTGTCGTCTTTTGATATAGAAACTTCTTCGCAAGATTTAATTAGCAATTTAAGTATAAATCTTTTCAACTAAGTCTTCTACCTGCTTATTAAAAGCATTCCTATATTTCACTCATTTTTATAGTATAAAGATATTTCTGTAAAAAACATTACATGTTTTCATGCTGAATATAAAGACTCATATTTTGTTATGAAAAATATCATGGTAATCCAAGATCAGATAAAAAAGTTTAAAGTTGAGCATATACTATTTTACCAGCTATTTGGATAAATCATAGTAATGCTAATGTGTACAATCAAGGAAAAGTATTTCCCTACAATATTGAGTACTTCTCTAGTGTTTCTCTGCATATTAAAAAATTGTGTTCACTATGATTAATTTATGGCTTGTGAGCCATTTTCTAGGAAGTTTGAAGATTTCATTGCTTTTTTCAGCTTTTACATATAAACTACGTTCTTTTTTATTCATTCAGATCCTCTCACTTATACTTAACATTGCTAAATTTGTGTTTTACCACAGAAACTTAAAAAAGAGCTAATGTGAAATTTTTTTCCTTGTGATAAAAAATCTTTAAATTGAAACAAGTAGAAATCTGCACGAAACATTGCTCTGTGAGTCAGGTCTTCTGGGAGAATTGCAAGCTGGCATTCTGCCCACTTGTGCAGGGTTCCTTAATTTGTTCTACTATAAAAATAATGTGATGTTCTCCCTAGCCATAAGTACCTCACTGGTTTGAAATGCAGGAAGTGTAATTAGACTTGAAGCTGAAAAGGAAGGTACCTTGGAGAGTCCTGGCTCTTATTAGCTTTAGAGCTGGGGACAAACAGATGCCACAGACTATTTGAGGGCTGTTTCTTCGATGATGCTAATTGTTTACTGTGCTCATTATTCTGTGACATCCTTAGAATCACCCAGGTGGGGAGATGTTAGACTAATACTGCCAGTATCTGTGCTAAGACAAACTCACCTTTCCACAGTTTAACTCCATTTTGGCCTCGGCAGAGGGATTCAAAAACTGTTCTGAATTTTATGAACAAGATTAAGGAATCTCTTGACACTGGTCTTAGCTTGTACAAATGGGGCTTTCAGTAAATTATTACAGATTCTTTCATGTTCCTAGTTCAAACACATAGAGAAAAATGTTTATAAGAAGAAATAAGATCAAGGACAAGCCCAACCATTCTCTATGTGAATTTAAATCAATAACCAGACAACTGCTTTGATTCATTGGATGTGATTGCTTATTGACATGCCTTCCAGTCTCATTCTGAACAACCATTAAATACTTTTTCTTCAAGTTTAGATATCTTGTTTAATTTTTTTTAATGTAACTTTGTGTACTTGTTTTTTGAAAGTGGTGAATGTGATGTCTAGTTTTAGCTCCCCACATGCCAACTACCAATTTTTACATACCATAGATACAGGTACAGAATAAGAAATTCAGTCCTTTTATTGGGGAGGATAAGAGGCTTGTGCAAGCTTCCTGATGGGAAGAACTGGTTGTAGGGCAAACTGGGTCTTGTTCTAGTGGGCAGGGCCATGATCGGTAAATATTTAATCCAATTTTCTGCTGATATGTCTGGTTAAACCTCCTGGTAAAGGCCATGACATTGAGGGTAGACTGTGCTTCTCCTCCATCCACAGCTGTATGGTTTTATTTATTTATTATTTTTATTTATTTATTTATTTATTTATTTTTATTTATTTATTTTTTAGCTGTATGGTTTTAAACATGGGTATGACCATTGCAAATAGATGGGGAAACAATGGAAACAGTGGCATAGTATATTTTGGGGGCTCCAAAACCACTGCAGATGGTGACTGCAGCCATGAAATTAAAAGATGCTTTCTCTTTGGAAGGAAAGTTATGACCAAACTAGACAGCATATTGAAAGCAGAGACATTACTTTGCCAACAAAGATCCATCTAGTCAAGCCTATGGTTTTTCCAATAGTCACGTATGGATGTGAGAGTTGGACTATAAAGAAAGCTGAGCACAGAAGAATTGATGCTTTTGAATTGTGGTGTTGGAGAAGACTCTTGAGTCCCTTGGACTGCAACAAGATCCAACCAGTCCATCCTAAAGGAGATCAGTCCTGGGTGTTCATTGGAAGGACTGATGCTGAAGCTGTAACTCCAATATTTTGGCCACCTGATGCGAAGAACTCACACATTGGAAAAGACCCTGATGCTGGGAAAGATTGAAGGTGGGAGGAGAAGGGGACGACAGAGGGTGAGATGGTTGGATGGCATCACCGCCTGGATGGACATGAGTTTGAGTAAACTCCGGGAGTTGGTGATGGACAGGAAAGCCTTGCATGCTGCAGTCCATGGGATCGCAAAGAGTCAGACACGACTGAGTGACTGAACTAAACAGTGACCAATTAGGGTATGAATTTAGACCATGGGTGAATTCATATGTGTAGGTATAGGTGTGGTCCAGTTATAATAAATAATAGATGCCTTGTAAAATAATGTGTTAACAATTTTCATACAACTGTCTTCCAAGAAATTAAGCAAATTATAACTCTTGAAACAAAAGAAAGAACCAATGTTATAAGAAGGAAGATATTAGCTGCTTATAAGCCAAGGTGGTGGAAACCATAGCTGATCAAAGACAGTGTTAGGAAAGATATATGGTAAGGAGGTACGGGAAAACTGAGCCATTTCATTTCACTGATTTGACTAAAGCATAAAAGCAGAATGGTGTTATGTTTGAGAACACAAAAGAGTAATAATATCAAGGAGTGTAAAGAAAATCATTGAAATTAAACCATTGTTAACTCTTCTGTTTATTCTTTTCAAAACTTTATCTCATTTAAGTATTTTTTATTGGTTCTAACAATGATAGCAAACAGTTTTTGTTCTGTATGGTTTATCAAGTTAAGTAAATTTTAACTTTAGGGGAATATCTCCTTTGTTTCACTGAAATTACATTTTAATGAAATAACCTGTAATTATCACTATGCTAGACAAACTACATCTCTTCTGGGGAGCTTATTGAATGGCAATTTCTCTTTTGAATTAGCTATCTGTGATATAACTACTAGTTGAACAAAAAGATTAGCCCTTTTATTTTTCTATTTAGTTAACAAAAATTCCAAAATTAGCTAATGTCACAGTTTATCAAACGACAGTAGAAATTTAATGTATATAACTATTATGTAGTAAATCATGTATTACAATCTAGATGAAGTTATAGAAATAATTTCATTACTGCATCTAATGTATATCATTATAAAATCAAGGTGGCAGTTTTATTCTCTAAATGGAATATAATTGAGGAGATATATTTTTGTAATGAATAAATCCTACAGTAGTGGTATTGATGATATGCATTAATACATATAATTCACATTTATTGAAATAATGTTGTCTACATAGAAGAAACTGAGGCCCAGAAAGATTGAAGTTTCCAGGGCCAAGCAGCAAAAACCCGAAATTATACATAAGTTCACATATATTGAATTGAGTTAAACAGAAGTAAGGAGAAGGAAATGGCAACCCACTCCAGTACTGTTGCCTGGAAAATTCCATGGATGGAGGAGCCTGGTGGGCTGCAGTCCATGGGGTTGCAAAGAGTCGGACACGACTGAGCAACTTCACTTTCTTTCTTTTTATAGTTCCTTTTGGAGAAGGAAATGGCAACCTACTCCAGCATTCTTGCCTGGAGAATTCCATGGATAGAGAGGCCTGGTGGGTGTATGGGGTTGCAAAGAGTCAGACACGACTAAGCAACTAACACACACAAACAGAAGTAAGCTCTGTGGCATTTAACAAATGGTCGCAAAGCATCCGTTCAAGTACCTACCATACACTAGGTGTTTTACATAAATTTTCTTCAATCTTTATAACCTGGTGAAGTAGGTACCATGGGTTTCAAATGAAATAATTGAGCTTCTGAAGGCAAAGGAAATATTCGTAATCACATAGAAAATGTTAGTGAAAATTATTCCTGTAACCTCCTCTAGATCTAGGTTGAAACTGACTCTTTGGGAAGAACTCAAGATGCTTTTTTTTTTTTTCTGGAGATGACGATATTTTTGGTATGTGAAATAGCTAACCTGTTATCTGAAGGGTGCGGGGGTGGGGGGTGAGAAAACAGGAATACTAAAAATAGGTCCCTTATTAAATTTCACAGTGTCTATTTAATTTTTAAGGAACTGAAATTTTTACACATTGTGTTTGCAAGAAAAGTCAGCCATGAAAGATTCAGTGATCTTATGGGAAACATTCTCTTCTCTAAATGAAAAAATAAATTCTCTGTTAACTCTCTTGAAAGGTCTTCTAATTGAGGAAGTCAATTCTTCCCTCAAAGCACGTGGTCAGTTCCCATTAATAATAAAGCCCTTAGGGGAAAAATGATTCCCTAAGATGCTATAAAATGCCCAAATAGGATGAAATCTTCTGCCAAGATTTATACTGGCTTTGAGGTTTGATATAAGCAACTCACTGTACCTTCCACAGGACTTAGGAAAATTTTATCGGCAGTTATTCAAATAACTGAATTAAATGGAAAGGAGCAAATGTGAGTGTCAACAGATTTAAACTGCACTCTCTAACTACAAAGGATGGTTTGCATCTGTTTATTTAGATGACAGTCCATCTTGGTGCCATGCTTTAGGATCCAAGAGCCTAGGAAAGTGAGATAACAGCGCTCTTGAATTCCACAGGAAGGCAACATGTTTGGAAGAGAATATTCCCAAGCTGTGCTAATATGAAAACATCTGTCGGTTACAGATTAATTTTCTCCACAGATTTTCTACCTTTGGAAACATCTGCAGCTGAAATGTATTTCTCTAAAATGTAGATTACAGAGGTCAACTAGTTTATCAGCCATTCTAAGAACTGGCTGCCTTCCACAGCACACAGATATAGCTGAAATAGCAAGAGTAAGTGCAAACCCTTAAAACCACGAGCAAAAAGCAGTTGGGTGAGGGGGAAAGACTTTCAAAAAGATCACATTAGTACTAAAATAATACAGTCAGAAACTCACTTGAGGTCTGTCACATTATTTCAATAGAGGAAAATCAACCTGTTACTCATATTCAAGAAATGTTTACACCAATTTTCTTTCCCACATACATTTTTTCTAGCAAAAACGTACTTTTTCAAATTTAAGTAAATAAATGAAAATAAATTTGGCAAACAAATGCACTTTGCAGAATCTTTATTAGTAATTTATACTTAAGTATTCAGTGTTTTCAAATGCACGTGTATAATAACAAGTTGCTGCTGCTGCTGCTCCTAAGTCGCTTTAGTCGTGTCTGACTCTGTGCGACCCCATAGACGGCAGCCCACCAGGCTCCCCCGTCCCTGGGATTCTCCAGGCATTAGGAAAATGTAAATGTAGAAATCTATCCAAAGGTCTAATTAAGGTGAACCATACCAAACAATTAACAATTGCAATTTATTTTAGACTGAGATTTAAGACTGTAGGGAACTTGCACACAAACGTCTGAATTTTTGGTGATGTCATCAGCATATAAATATAGAAGAATCTATAGTCTTATTATTTTAATATTCTTATTAAAAGCTACATTTGCTGTGAAGCATTGTCCTCTTCCAATTATCCTCCTTCTTATCTGTTCTTCTAATCATTCTCCTTTCTTTTTTTCTTATTCCTTTCTGCATCCAACCCTTATTGTCCCCCCCACGCCCCCAAAAAAGCCTCTTATAAAGCCTCTGCATATTTGGGAATCCTGTTATTTAAATAATTTTTAGAAAGAACATTTTCTTAAAGCTTGAAATGTTACACTATAGGAAGGATTCTAATTGAATAGAACTCTTGAGAATCCTTTATAGGTAAAAAATATGAGTGAGATACAAAGGAAAGGTGAATCCATAAAATAAAATTCTTGTTATAAGAATACCACCCATTTTTTGCCATTATGAGTATTTTCTGTTGTTTTTATATTACCTATCATTTTCATAGAACTCCAGAAGTTTAATTTTAGGCTGGAAATCTAAATATGCATCAATATTAATAATTGAATATTAACTCCCCACCCTGCACTGCTATGCATTCTTTATTGTGGAAAGAAGATATGAAGTTGTAAGGAAAATGCTAACAGCCATAAGCATAGAGCCTCTGTCGAAACTTTTACCCTTTTTTACGGTGAAGGATTTATGAATAGGAAAAAGAAAAATATTTAGGCATACAGCCAGAATTGAAGGCAGTAGGTTATCTTGGTAGGAAACTGCAAAATAATGTTTTACCAGAGGGTAAAGCAGTACTTTGAAAATTCTCATTGAAACTATAAGGTTTTCTATCTGTATCAAAGTGCTTGGAGATCATTTCAAAAGAGCTAAAAATAAATAATTGCCAAAAAAAAAAAAGTCATCTAGAACCAAAGGTCTTAAATTTGAATAGAGAACAGCAAAAGAGAAAAATCAACAAAGGATATCTGTTTTGTCAAATCTAGCTGCATATGCTGTTAAAGGATTTATTCGGGTAAATAATTAGGAACATTATCAATTTTATCTCTAGACATACACCTTTAAACGGATTAAAGGAATAATTTTGTTAACCCTAGGAGGATGGTACAAAATGTACTTCATAACGAAGCCATTCATCTTTGAAATATGAACAAAAGTATGCTTTATTAAGAAAGCTATCATGAAAAAATGAAAGATTATAAGATTTCTGTATGTGAAAATTGTTATTTTTTATTATGAAAACATATCCTCAAAGCTTTCCACCTTGATGTCAGGGTGTATTTTGAAATACAAGACCTTAAATATTCCCCCATTATGAAATACTGAAGTTTGAACTTATATGCTTCTAAAAATATTACTGGAAAGGAAATTTATTTTATATTATTATCTATATTGGTAATCTTGAAATATTTCAAGACAAGCCATACTAAAATTAATATATTTGGCTGTGATGAAAAGCTTTATCTTCATGTAGAACTCATATGAAAGCTTCAATTTCTGAAGCAAGTTTTAGAAATAACTCCATGCTGAAATTTACATTAGTCTCTTTAATGTTTCTAAATTGGGCCATCTGAAAATAAAAGAGAATTTTAGTCTTTATATACTTTGTCTTTAAATAAAAAAAATTTAATTGAAATAAAAAACTGAATTTTTATTCAGTATTTCGTCTTATGATAGAGGAAAAAAATTATACAGCCCAAAGAAATGTTGTGAATGCCATGTCAAAAATTTGACACTTCTAAGACTTTTGTGAAATGCTTTAGTAAAGAACAAGAAAATTATGTTAAGATTTGTCATAGAGAAAAAAGTTCTTTTTAACTTTTGATAAATTAGAACTTTTTTTTTCATATTCAGGGATCTTAAACTCTTGAGTAAGGGAGTATATTGTATAATGATCATGGTGCATTTATCTCTCCACCCATGGTGTCAGCGTAAGGGTCATTAGAAAAATCCATATTTCCATAAATGTCTCCTCTGGTTGATTGCCATCACTAAAAATAGCTGGGCTTGAGCTGACCCTCTGGTAGGTCTTGTCTTATTGAAGACACCCTTAGTCTTTAAAAACAATTATCTTTTTTTAAAGACCAGACCTTGTAAAGGCTGACAGCCTATTTCCTTTTAGTTGTCATTGTATATTAATGAATGGAGGGAGGTAGGGAGAAACATCTTTTATCCTCACTTTGGTCTTTAGTCTTTATCCCAGGACAACAAGAAAAAGAGGTAATGCTCACCACTCATCATTCTTCACACATTTTTATAATTTATTTGATGACTTAACTGATAAGATGTGCTTATGTTATACTTGTTGCTGTCTTGAAGCTTTCAGGATTGTGTTCTAAATCTCATATATTGCTATCTGGTGATAGAACCATTTATTTCATTGACCCAGGGATCTCTCTTTCTAGAGTAATTCACTGATAGATATGATATTGATCCTATATTCCTTTTCATTGTCCTCACAGTAATGTGGCTAAGACCAAGGTGATATATGATCAAGCAACAAATATTTTAAATATACACTGACTTAGTGTTATTAATCCTTTGAATTCGTTCTTGGTGGTAACTTCAATTAATTTCATATCTTCTAAGATGCCATGCATTTCATTACTATTTCCAGAAATTTCTCATTATTCATAATGGTTATTTTAATGAGTCTATTTAATTAAAGCTTTATGTTTTCACAATGGAAAATACTTTTTCAAAGTAACATAATTTGATTTTATAGTTATAAACATTGCTATAGAGCAGAGGTTTCTACTGAGAGGTCCCTGGATCAGCAGTATCAGTATAACTGAGAATTTTAAAATGGAAATTTTCAGCTTGACTTCAGACTATGAATAAGAAACTCAGGGTGCCAGTCCTGCAATCTGTATTTTAAAACACTTTCCAGATTATAATTTATGCCAAAGTGTAAGAACTACTACTGGGAAAGATATATAAAAAGTACTTTGTCCAGAGATGGATCATCTCTGTTAAACAAGTTTATGAAGGAAGCAAATATAAACTTATGTGTCCTAATAAACTTTTCAAGTTAAAGAATATATTAGCTCATGATATTGACCAGAATTGTTTTTTCTTCACCCTCCACCCACCAAAAAAAGAAAATAAATAAAATAGTGAGGGCAGACTTTTCTAATGTTTGAAATTATCAGAAGAGGATGATTTTAAAGTCATTTCTAATTTAAGAAGACCAAAAACAGTAAAGTATTGCCATGACATCACTACATAAAGTCTAAATGAAACTCAGGCCATGACAGGCCATGGGATTTTTTCCTGGAGTTCTTAAATTATAATATAAAACTTATAATGCCATTCCTGTCAAGGCTCAACAGAATGCTTACATTGGATATGGACTGTCTGCCAGGTGAAAAATAATCTCCAAATAACTTTTAGTGTTCTTGCTTTATAAAAGTAATGTGCATTATAGTAAAAATTATAAATATCAAACTAAAACCACAGAGAATTCTACTCTATTGTCTGTTCTACTTTCTTGATCATTAAGAGTGAATTCCCTGCCTGCAGATATTCTAGATGTTGAAGTCCTAAGCACAGTACTTCAGAATGTGACTGTATCAGGAGATAGGATCTTTAAAAAGGTGATTAAGGTTAAGTGAAATTCTGAGGATGGAGTCGAAGTCCCATATGACTGGTATCTTTATAAGACAAGATGATTAGGACAGGCACAAACACAGAGGAAAGACCATGTGAAGACAGAGATACCAGAGCGGCATCTACAAGCCAAGGAGGGAGGCCTCAGAGGAAATTAAAAATGCTGACACTTGATCTTTGAATTCTGTCCTCTAGCACTGTGAGAAAGTTAATTTCTGTTGTTTTATCTACCTTGCTTGTGATTCTTGATTATGGCAATCCTCTCAAACTAACACAGTCAGTAGTAATGATTGTAGTTACTGTCTCTTCTAAGGCCATAAATGGCTATGTCTGGTTCCCTGTTGGCATTTTCTCCAAAGGAACTGCTGTTATTGCTTACCCTCATGAACATTTTTCTTTTTTTCTTTTGTCTCCTTCTGTTTTACTGCTATGGATTTGAAAGTGTTTTGATTCTTTTGTCACTCACCATCCTCACACTCTACCCCTTAACCACAACAGTCATTATTGCAAGAGTTTCATGTTACTTTCATCTTTAATCCTCACTTGGGGTTTTTCAGTTTGTTTTTTTTGTTTTTTTTTTTTGTATTTTTGTTTGTTGTTTTGATTTGGTTTGGGGGGTAGTTGTTATGTTTTAGTTTGTTTTGTTTTTGTTGTTTTGGAGGAGCAAGGGAGTGGCTGCAACACACAGCTTGTGGCATCTCAGTTCATTGACTAAGGATTGAACCCAGACCACAGCAGTGAAAGCCCAGAATACTAATCACTAGGCCACCAAGGAATTCCCCTCATCCTCATTGCTGCCATAGTTCATCATCTCCTCTCTGAAGTAAATCTTTTCATAACATATACTTTCTCTAGGTCTCTCCTCACTCCAGGCTGGCCCCAAATATGTGGGTAGTATGTGTGTTCTAAAGCAGAGGTCTGATTTATCTCATTAAATTGCTCATCCTCCTATTTTAGAGTGTTTTAAGTGAAAAGCAATGCTTTATTCTCCATTAGGAAAGACTAGAGATCTCTTCAAGAAAATTAGAGATACCAAGGAAACATTTCATGCAAAGATGGGCTCAATAAAGGACAGAAATGGTATGGACCTAATAGAAGCAGAAGATATTAAGAAGAGGTGGCAAGAATACACAGAAGAACTGTACAAAAAAGATCTTCACAACCCAGATAATCACGATGGTGTGATCACTCACCTAGAGCCAGATATCCTAGAATGTGTAATCAAGTGGGCCTTAGAAAGCATCACTACGAACAAAGCTAGTGGAAGTGATGGAATTCCAGTTGAGCTATTTCAAATCCAGAAAGATGATGCTGTTAAAGTGCTGCACTCAATATGACAGCAAATTTGGAAAACTGAGCAGTGGCCACAGGACTGGAAAAGGTCAGTTTTCATTCCAATCCCTAAGAAAGGCAATCCCAAAGAATGCTCAAACTAATGCACAATTGCACTCATCTCACACGCTAGTAAAGTAATGCTTAAAATTCTGCAAGCCAGGCTTCAGCAATACATGAACCATGAACTTCCAGATGTTCAAGCTGGATTTAGAAACTGCAGAGGAACCAGAGATCAAATTGCCAACATCCGCTGGATCATTGAAAAAGCAAGAGAGTTTCAGAAAAACATCTATCTCTGCTTTATTGACTATGCCAAAGCCTTTGACTGTGTGGATCACAATAAACTGTGGAATATTCTTAAATAAATGGGAATACCAGACCACCTGACCTGCCTCTTGAGAAACCTGTATGCAGGTCAGGAAGCAACAGTTAGAACTGGACATGGAACAATAGACTGGTTCCAAATAGGAAAAGGAGTATGTCAATGTTGTATATTGTCACCCTGCTTATTTAACTTATATGAAGAGTACATCATGAGAAAAGCTGGGCTGGAAGAAGCACAAGCTGGAATCAAGACTGCCAGGAGAAATATCAATAACCTCAGATATGCAGATGACACCACTGTTATGCCATAAAGTGAAGAGGAACTAAAAAGCATCTTGATGACAGAGAAAGAGAAGTGTGAAAAGGTTGGCTTAAAGCTCAACATTCAGAAAACTAAGATCATGGCATCTGGTCCCATCACTTCATGGGGACCAGATGGGGAAACAGTGGAAATAGTGTCAGACTTTATTTTTTGGGGCTCCAAAATCACTGCAGATGATGACTGCAGCCATGAAATTAAAAGACGCTTACTCCTTGGAAGGAAAGTTATGACCAACCTAGATAGCATATTTAAAAGCAAAGACATTACTTTGCCAACAAAGGTCCATCCAGTCACGGCTATGGTTTTTCCAGTGGTCATGTATGGATGTGAGAGTTGCACGGTGAAGAAAGCTGAGCACCAAAGAATTGATGCTTTTGAACTGTGGTGTTGGAGAACACTCTTGAGAGTCCCTTGGACTGCAAGAAGATCCAACCAGTCCATCCTAAAGGAGATCAGTCCTGCGTGTTCATTGGAAGAAATGATGCTGAAGCTGAAACTCCAGTACTTTGGCCACCTGATGGGAAGAGCTGACTCATTGGAAAAGACCCTGATGCTGGGAGGGATTGGGGGCAGGAGGAGAAGGGGAGGACAGAGGATGAGATGGCTGGATGGCATCACTGACCCGATGGACATGAGTTTGAGTAAACTCTGGGAGTTGGTGATAGACAGGGAGACCTGGCCTGCTGCGATCCATGGGGTCACAAAGCATCAGACACGACTGAGCGATTGAACTGAACTGATTCCCCATTGATTACATGATGAGCCCCAAATGCTCTAATATTGATACCATGACCTGTAGAAAGCAATTTCAGTTTCTTTCATTCCCCTACATACTACTTATGTTCAGGCAATCCAAACAGCTTTCCCTTCCAACTGAAATACACTTCTAATTCCTATTGTCTTTTCAAGTAATTATCAGACATATCTGCAGATCCTCAGATTGATAGCTAAGAGTGAATGAATTGTCATCTCTACAAATAATAGAAAATAAAATCACATAGAAATGTGCTTTAAGGTCTAATTCAAATCCTGCTTCCTCCTAAAATCCTTCTTAACCACTGCTACACTTACTCTGTCTTCTGAAATAATGTTAATCTTTATCATTAATTAACACTGTATAATGAACTGATTTGTGTTTCTCATTTTGTTATCTTGAAGTAAAAGTGTTATTTGCTCCGTCATATCTGACTCTCTGCAACCCATGGACCATAACTCACCAGGCTTCTCTGTCCATGGGATTCTCCAGGCAAGAATATGGAGTGGGTAGCCATTCCCTTCTCCAGGAACTCTTCCTGACCCTGGGATTGAACTCAGGTATCCTGAATTACAGGTAGATTCTTTACCATCTGAGCCACCAGGGACGCCCTAGTTAGCTTAGAATCACAGAATTATCATAGTATAGAACTGTAATAAAACTTTCCTGGTGGCTCAGAACTCTACTAGACTTGAAGGAAAATCTCCTATCTTATATTTAAGAACTGCTATATTTTAGGGCCAATATGTTTTTTTAAATCCTCAAGGATACCCCTCACCCCCACTAAAGAAACCAGAATGTGTTATCTTCACTAGTTTAAAAAATTGAGAACATAGATAGTGCCAACTTCAAGGGAGAAGCAGAGCCAAGTAGAGGAAAGATTAAGACTAAGAAAAATATCCTGTTTGACACTGAAACTTTCTTTACTTGGTGGGTCAAGACAAGTTCATGATGATGATACAGAATGATACAGTTTCATTGAATCTTTCCATCTTTGTGCTGTGGCTTGGAAGAGGAAGAGATCTAGGGACAATGTATAAAGTTATATTCCAGAGATGGGTCCTAGTTAGCCCAGGTGTTTGGGTAAATCCTTCATCAATTTTGGTACTTAGTGTTTTTAGTAATTAAACTATATGCTCTGATATGCAGATGTTTTCAAGTCTCTAGGATCTAAACCAGGACTGCAACATGCAACTTTTCAAATTGCTCAATTGTTCAATTTACAGCTGCTCCAGAATGCCTAGTTGTAAGAGCAAGGTAGGGCTTCATTCAACCCACATCTGCTCACCAAACTGTAATCCCTAGCATTGGGCCACACCTTTTCTTATTTTATTTGAAGACTTCTTACTGATTTGCAGCAGCCCAGTTGAAATCAATTGGTGCAATCAACTGCTACTGTTGCTATTGACAGCATGAATTGGTTAAATTCCAAAGACACAGAATAACTAAAAATCTGCTTTTACAGAGGGAAGCAGGATTATTCTGTAACTAACTTATGAGTTTTAGTTTAAGAAGTTTTTTTTTGTTTGTTTGTTTGTTTGAATCAGAGACCTGCGTAAGCACAATTAAAGCAAATAAACACAACAGAGAGGAGAATAACAATTGCGGCTAGGATTTATTTTTCTCAAACCTCATTATAAAATAATGTTTACTAGGTTGTCCTTATAAAGACATATCAATTTATTCATATTTTTCTTTGTGATTTAGTAAAAATATATGTATTTTATATGGAAAAGAAAAATTTTCTGTGGACACCAGATGTTTTCCTTGAAATCAATATCTTTAGGACATTTCCTTGTGTTGTTATGATACTGCTTTGCCACAGAATAAAAACCCACATTTTCTAGTGTTGACCATTTTTTAATTGAAGACACTTGAACCTCTAGGAAGCTAACATACATAAGAAGCAGATCTGACAGCTTCAACCCAGTTTATTGAAAGCAAATTCACATCCTTTCAATACTTTTTGGAATAGTCTAATTATAAAATTAGGTTGGCATAAATAAAAGGAAGAGTTAATAATGGAGATCACATACCATAAGGTAGAAGAATCAGACAATGTTGGCTTGTAAGTAAGAAGACTGACCACCAAGAATGTAGTTAAAGAAGACAGAGACCCACAAACCTTGTAGACAAGGAGAGAAAATGAGAAATTGATGGTTGTAGAGCATAAAATTAATGAGCAGCATAAATGTTTTACACTCAAACATAAGGGTATTTTTTTTAATTTTATTTTCTACTTTGCATATCATTCCTGAGTATGGTATTGCATTTTTCTGTCTTCCTACATTAAAAAATGTACTTCCATACATATGTACTTCCATACATACAGAGTGCTTTGAGATCCTTAGATGAAAGGTATTATCTAAGTGCAAATTAATGTCATCTAAAAGCTGTCTTAATGATTTTATAAGCAATAGTGAAATGGTTTCCAATTTAGTTCTAAATAGGTATGAATCATTCACGTGAAGAACCAAGTGAATTAATTGTAGGAGAATAGTTCAGCATGCATGAAATCTATTAGGATACTTGAACACAGCTGCAACTCAGAGGATAAACTAGATTAGAATACTGTTTGTAGAAAATAGCAAATCGAAGCACTCTTTGAGGCAATTAACAAAATCAGAGCATCCTTTGAAGGAAATAAGCATGAAAAATGCCTTTTTTACTCTGATTTCTCCAATTGCCTAATTTTGCTACTGTCTTGAGTGTCTTGGATTATGTTCAAAGCCCAACACAACAGAGTTTCTGTCATACAGATGAGATTTTGTTTTGTTGTGAACTATTCAACCACAACTAAATGTACATTTTCAACCATAGCAATGATGAATATGAACTATTATAGTAACACCCACTACAGTTTGACTCACTACCCATCACTACCCAGTGATATTACCCATCCTATCCTCTTTGTATTTTTCCATTGGTTGAGGTCAGGGGTATAAGCCAGTTGAGGGGAAAACTATAGAAAACTATTAACAAAACAACAATAAATTATGGTAATATTTTCATGTGTATACTAGGTTGTTTGAGATATACACCAAGTCTTTATATACTTTATTTGTATATAACTACCCTTATGGAAGAAAGTGAAGAGGAACTAAAAAGCCTCTTGATGAAAGTGAAAAAGGAGAGTGAAAAGTTGGCTTAAAACTCAACATTCAAAAACTAAGATCATGGCATCTGGTCCCATCACCTCATGGGAAATAGATGGGGAGACAGTGGAAACAGTGTCAGACTTTGTTTTTTGGGGCTCCAAAATCACTGTAGATGGTGACTGCAGCCATGAAATTAAAAGATGCTTACTCCTTTGAAGGAAAGTTATGACCAACCTAGATAGCATATTTAAAAGCAGAGACATTACTTTGCCAACAAAGGTCCATCCCGTCGAGGCTATGGTTTTTCCAGTGGTCATATATGGATGTGAGAGTTGGACTGTGAAGAAAGCTAAGCATCAAAAAATTGATGCTTTTGAACCATGGTGTTGGAGAAGACTCTTGAGAGTCCCTTGGACTGCAAGGAGATCCAACCAGTCCATCCTAAAGGAGATCAGTCCTGCATGTTCATTGGAAGAAATGATGCTGAAGCTGAAACTCCAGTACTTTGGCCACCTCATGCGAAGAGTTGACTCATTGGAAAAGACCCTGATGCTGAGAGGGACTAGGGGCAGGAGGAGAAGGGGAGGACAGAGGATGAGATGGCTGGATGGCATCACTGACCCGATGGACATGAGTTTGAGTAAACTCTGGAAGTTGTTGATGGACAGGGAGGCCTGGCATGCTGCTATTCATGGGGTCACAAAGAGTTGGACACGACTGAGCTACTGAACTGACTGACTATATGAATCAGTAAAGGTATATGTCATTTTTTATATTTTAAAGAGAAGAAAATAAGCCATATATACTAATTAACTGGTGCAGTCACATAGTGAGACAATTGTACATCAAGGATTTAACATAATGTTTTGTTTTGTTTTTTAACTTTTAGGAATCTTCACTTTGCCTTATTATCCACTTTGCCCCGTCAATCAACCCTTTGTAACAGCATCTGGTTCTTCTAAGCCTCTTTAGCATCCTCATCTTCTTTATAATCAAGCTCTCCCCCTTCTTTTCCATGACTCTGGCTGCAATGGTTCCTCCTTCTGCTTGCCTTTCTCCCAAGACTTTAACATCTTGGCTGATTAAAGTTGAGCTTCTCTTAGCCTTCTGCCAATCAACTTTTAGGAATGAGTCAAAATCAATATTATTTTGGACTTACCATAAGGACTTAACCTAATGTTTTTATTCCAAAACATTTCTACTAACCCATGATACAATAAAATTTCTCTTTTTAAAAATTCTGCAGTTATTTTTTTCTTGTCAACAAATATTTTAGCTCTATATTGCAAAACAAACCTTGGATATAATGTTTTGCCATGGGCTCTATATATTTAATGTATCATTTCTAAATTTATTTTCAAATCTGAAACTCAAATTACTTTGCAAGCATAAATATTATTCTATAAATGTAGGTAAAGTGACTCTTGCACCAAACAAAATGTTCAAAACATACTATTTGTCCTTTCTCTTTTACATCTTTAGGAATGCATAAGAACTGAGAGGCATAGCAATAAAAAGTATGTCTGAAACATAAAATACAGGTTCTGTTGTCTTTGAGTATGAAACATTGGTAAAGCCTAAGGGTAGCCCAACTTCTACTAACCTCATAAGGTTTTTTCAGGAAGAGGAATAAGGAACAAATTAAGTAGAATAAGAGGAACAACATTGACTATGTGGGAACAAGTGAGAATGGATGTTTGTGGCCATGTTGGTTTATTTTGCAATTACAATCTTAGATAACATAAATTGTTGCCTATATTTGTTCCACAAACTGCTCTTCTCAGCAGCATGGCCAGGAGTGTGTTACTGAAATTTGAAATGGATACAGCCTATATCTGTCAGAATGGGCTAAATAAATTATACTGAAATATTATAGGATGTTTAATTTTCAGTGACTTAACATAACCAAGTTTTATTTTTTGTTCTGTGTCTGCCATAGTAAATAGAAGAGATTTTCTCATTGTAGAATGAGAGATTTTGAAAACAGAGCAGCCTGTCTGTCTGGAGGGAAAAGAGAGCATGCTTGACAGGGTTTCCAACCAAACAGGAAGTGACACACATCACTTCTGGTCATAACACATGCCTCTGCTTATTGTACTTCCTGGGCCCCTTGTAGCTGGATTGTCACAGTAATATTTAGTGACTAGCACTATTGTCTATAGCATAACAATACTAGTCTGTTGTTAGGATAATCCACAGAACTGTGTCTTGGGAAACCATAAAGTTTAAAAGGACAAGTAATTAATTCAAGAGAATATATTAATATCTGTCACTTATGCAGACCTGGGTTCAATTCCTGGGTCGGGAGGATCCCCTGGAGAAGAAAATGGAAACCCACTCCAGTATTCTTACCTGGAGAATTCCATGGTCAGAGGAGCCTGGTGGGCTACAGCCCATGGGGTCACAAGAGTCGGACATGACCTAGTGATAGTGTTAGTTAAAAGGTTTCCCCAATGACTCAAGAGAAAAAGAACACACCTGCCAATGCAGGAGATGTGGGTTCTATCCTTGGGTCAGGAAGATACCCTGGGGGAGGAAATGGCAACCCACTCCAGTATTCTTGCCTGGGAAATCCCATGGATGGAGGAGCCTTGTGGGCTAGAGTCCATGAGGTTGCAAAGAGTTAGACATAACTGAGCAACTGAGCATATATATGGCACTTAAAATGGTGCCATTAGAGGTGCCCCGAGAAGATAAAATTATCCCAAAGTATTGTAGTCCATACATAATCTCTACCTGAAATATTTTATCAACTTACAGTTGGAAGAACAATTGGAATTTTAGACATCTAAGATTTAGATAAGCCCTTCTAAAATGATTAGGTCACTCACTTCTGAGACCATTCCTTGGACAATATCTTTCCATGGCTCAGCTTAGCATGTCACCTACAGTTGTAAACCTACTTAAGCAGCACTTTACAAGATATACCCTGCATTCCCAAGTCACTGAGCCGTTGATGATAAATAGTACAGTACTTGATATTCTTGACATAGGGTGGAGAAAAAAACTCCAAGACGAAGGAGAACTTTTGTACAGCTCTTCTATTTAATGCAACCTTGCAATAGCATTTAACTTCCATTAGATTTGTTTCTCACAGCTCTCATATCCCCAGGTGTTCATATGAAAGCTGAGATTCTTACAAAGACAATATTCTAGCCCTCAGGGTGAATTTTCAAAACCCTGCTTAGGTGAGGCACATACAAAATCTGTTAGTTTATTACATTTTGGGCACATTTGCTTCTGCAGTGTTTTGAACATTCACCTTTTCAGGGTAGCACATTCATTAAAAAACATCTCATGAGTGTGATATGAACTCAAATTTGAGCACACGGATTTGAATGAATAAAAAGGCACTTACAGATTCAGATAATAGTCACATTCATAGTGTTTTAATTTTTTTCAACCTAGCTCTAAGCCAACATAATTTCACACAGTGGAACAGAATGAATAGTAAAATTATTACCTAGTCCTTAAGATGGTGTACAGTATCAATTTCTGGAATTAAAAATATGAGACAGCTATACTTAATGACTCCCTCCTCCTGATAAAACTTTAAACATAGTGTAAATAAACAACAAACCTAATTTAAGCTAGCTTTTTAAAGTCTTCAACTTATTTCTAATTTTAAGATTTTTTCTCTAATGGTTAGTGATTTTTTTTTTCAGACTAACATCTGCTCCTTCACCAAAGTTCAGGGAAAAACCTATTGAATGTTCCTTGATTATTAATTGCATAATCCCCGAACATAACTTTGTGATGTGCTTATTCCCTCAGTTGTGTCCAACTCTGTAACCCCATGGACTGTAGCCCACCAGGTTCTTCTGTCCATGGGGATTCTCCAGGCAAGAATACTGGAGTGGGTTGCCTTGTCCTCCTCCAGGGGATCTTCCCAACCCAGGGATTGAACCCAGGTCTCCTACATTGCAGCCGGATTCTTTAACATCTGAGCCACCAGGGAAGCCCAGGAATACTGGAGTGGGTAGCTTGTCACTTCTTCAGGGGATCTTCCTGACAAAGGAATCAAACTAACATCTCCTGCATTGTAGGCAGATTCTTTACCAGCTGAGCTACAAAGGAAGCCCTGGACTGCTTTAATTACTTATATTTAAATTAATCTTTTAAAACTATAAAGCTTTTAGGTGAACACAAGCAGATTAGGGGAGAATGGCAGGCCTGGAAAGTACATGGACCTTCTGAGCCCTTTCCCCATACCTTGCCCTCTGCATCTCTTCCACCTGGCCGTTCCTGAGTTGAGCATACCAAAATCATTACACACAAGGATCTGCAGAACATGCACAACCATCTTCAGAACAACCATCCATGAAAAAGAGAAAAAGACGGGAACCTACTAGAAAGATCTTCTATAGCTAAAGACATAAAGAACTACAAGACAAGTAGGGGAGCAGATTTGCAATAGATTCAAATCTAAATGAGAGCCTTGCTGGATGGAGTATTCTTGGTTGTAGGTTTTTCCCTTTCTTCAGTTTAACTATGCTTTGCCACTCCCTTCTGGCCTGAGGAGTTTCTGTTGAAAAATCAGCTGATAACCTTATGGGAGTTCCCTTGTATGTTATTTGTTGATTTTTCCCTTGCTGCTTTTACTGTTCTCTATCTTTAATTTTTGTTGTTTTGATTATAATGTGTCTTGGTGTATTCCTCTTTGGGTTACTCCTGTATGGAACTCTGCGTTTCCTGGACTTGGCTATTTCATTTCCTAAGTTAAAGAAATTTTCAGTTATTATCTATTCACATATTTTCTTGGGCCCTTTCTTTCTCTCTTCTTCTGAGATAGCTATAATGCAAATATTAGTGGGGTGGAAGCTGTCCCAGAGGCTCCTTCAAACTGTCCTCATTTTTTTTTTTTCTTTTTTGTTCAGTGGCAGTGGTTCCCTTAACTCTATCTTCCAGCTAACTGATTACTTCTTCTAAATTATTTAGTCTTCTATTGATTCCTTCTAGTATATTTTTTATTTCAGTTATTCTTCATCTCTGTTTGATTGTTCTTTATATTCTCTAACTCTGTTAAAAGCTTCTAACTTCTGACGCTGTACACCCATTCTCCTCCTGAGTACTTTGAACATCTTTATGATCATTACTCTGAACTCTTTCTCGGATAGATTGCTTATCTCCACATTACTTGGTGCTTTTTCTAGACTTTTATCTTGTTCCTTTGCCTATAATATGTTCTTCTGATGCCTCATTTTGCCTAAGTTGTTCTTATATTTTTATGTATGTGATAGGTTAGTTAAGTTTTTCAACTTTGTATAAGTGGCCCTCTGTAGGAGACATCCCGTGCATCCCAGCAGTGCACTCTTCTCTCTTTATACAAGCTCTATGCTCTAGGGGTTCACTTTTAGAGGGCTGAGTTGGTCCTTCTATGGTGGCAGGCTAGCTATGTGGGCAGTCTGTTAGGCCTTGTGTGGATGCTGCTAACTGCTGCTTAGTGGGACCTGACCAAGAGGTGGCTGATTGCAGAATCCTAGGTGGCCAAGGGATAATGCTTGTTCATTGGTGGGCAGCGTTAGGGTCCCAAAGTCCCAAAGTATCTGGGGTTAGTACAGGTTTACTGGCAGGTAGAGTTCCTAAAGTCTGGCTGCGGGGTCCAGGGATCCCAGAGCTCCTCTCAGATTACTGGAATAGGGAGGGGGTGGATATTTGGCTCCTGACCCAGTTGGGTATAGGCTTGAAGGTGGGTGTCCTGAAGGTTGTATTTGCCTGCTATTAAGCCAGGCCAGGGTCCAGCTGATCCCAAGGTAGGATCTAGTCTCTGTTCAGGATTGTCGGTTTTTTGCTTCTGGTGTCTGTCCCCTGGTGGATGTAGCTGGTGGAGAGGCTTCCTCACTCAGGCTTTCTGGGTGGAGTGGCCAGTGCCTCTGCTGGTGGACGGATGGTTCTGGTCCCTGTTCGGATGGGCTGTGTCTCTGGGGTGAGCCCAGGAGTGCCTGTGAGCTCTTTAATCTTCGGGCAGCCTGTCTGCTGATGGTGAGGCTGTGTCCCCACTCAGTTGTTTGGCCTGAGGTGTCCCAACAGTGTCACCTACAGGCTATTGTGTAGGGCAGGTCTTTGTGCCACTGAACCAGGATGTCAGCCACCAATATCAACAGTGTTTATATGGTTGAATATTCGCTAGTATGTCTGCCATCAGTGTCTATGTCCCCAGGATGAGCTGCAGGCGCTCCCCTGGCCCCTCCAGAAGATTCTCTAAGACAAGCAGGTAGATCTGGCCTGGGCTTCTATCAAATTATTTCTTTTACCCCGTATGCCTGTGGACATGAGACTTTGTATGTGCCCTTTAAGAATGAAGTCTCTATTTCCCATGGTCCTGTGGGGCTCCTGCAGTTAAGTCCCACTGACCTTCAAAGCCAAATAGTCTAGGGGTTCATCTTCCTGATGGCATACGTCTGGACTGGGATATCTGATGTTGGTTCAAAACTGTTATTCCTGTGGAACACTTGTAATATAATTATTTTCCAGGGGGTATGGGATTTGAATTTATCACAGATCTGCCCAGCATACTTGTCTTGTTGTAGTTCTTAACATATTTAGCTACAGAAGATCTTTTCTCATAGGTTCCCGTCTTTTTCTCCTTCTCACGGATGGTTGTTCTGAAGATGGTTGTGCATGTTCTGCAGATCCTTGTGTGTAATGATTTTGGTATGCTCAACTCAGGGACAGCCAGGTGGAAGAGATGCAGAGGGCAAGGTATGGGGAAAGGGCTCAGAAGGTCCATGTACTTTCCAGGCCTGCCATTCTCCCCTAATCTGCGTGTGTTCCTCAAAGATTTACATATGGGCTTCCCTGGTGGCTCAGATGGTGAAGTGTCTGCCCGCAATGCGGGAGACCCAGGTTCAATTCCTAGGTCGGGAAGATCCCCTGGAGAAGGAAATGGCAACCCACTCCAGTATTCATGCCTGGAAAATCCCATGGACGGAGGAGCCTGGTGGGCTACAGTCCATGGGCTCGCAAAGAGTCGGACACAACTGAATGACTTCACTTTCACTTTACTGTGTGTGTGTGTGTATATATGTATATATATATATATATATATACATATATGTATGTATTAACTTTTTTGTATACCTGAAACATTGTAAGTCAACTATGTTTCAGTTTAACAAATTAAAAAAAGAAGTGGTTAAACAGCCATCTTTTGTTCCCAATCTTTGAGATAATCTATAATATTTAACAATTAAGTATAATTTTACCCATGGATATTCTTATCTGATTGAGAAGTTCTCTTCCCTGGCTACTTTCTTAATCAATCACTTTTATGTGTATATTGTCCTTGGGGACCATTTCTGGAGACCTTGCTTAATCAGGGGGACAGGTGAATGTTAGGAGATTGTTTTAAGTTTGATCTGTCCAATATTGCTATATAAAATTAATGACAATTTTTAGAGTTAAAAATAAAAGAAAATTGTAAGCTTTTTACCAGATTTTTGTCAATATTGCATTCCTATGTTTAAAAATAAAGCAGGTGATACGTTTCACAGGGCTAATAGATGCTCAATTTATAATACATGCTTCATATGAACTATGCAAACAAGTCTGGGAAATCCATTAATGTATTAAGACTGCTGTTACATATCACGGATTGTCAGAAAAATGATAGTATTTTCCTCATTATTAAGTAAAATGAAGGAAAAAGGAAATCAAAATAATTATTCTTTAGAGCAATTTTGTTTTTATGACCTGAATATATGTTCCATATGTTTTTCTATCATGTTTTAATCTTTATTGACACAAATATATCAACCAGGCAAATTTCCAACATCTACTCTCTTTAGCTACCTTTTCTACACTATTCTATTACCTGAAAATAAAACCTTTATATAGCACTGTCAACATTATCTAGCAGTCAGTATCCATCACATTAAATAAAGGTGAGACTAATCGCCTTTCCCTTATCGACAACCTTTCTGTCTTCCAGAATTGTAGTAAGATATTCAGTTTTGCCTGCTGTGTTTTCCAGTAAGATTTATTTTAATCCATGAGGCTCTATCCTGGGACTTTTTACTATTCTACAATTATTCATTTTTTTACACATATTAATATAAATTTATGAGTTAAATATACTTACCTATATTTATCAGTTTCTCTGTATATATAATTAAGGTTTTGACCATTGTATCAACTGACTTAAATAACTAGTTTACCTAATTTCTTCTAGAATCCTTTCTCTTATTTACTCATTCAGCAGATGTTTACATAACAAGTATTTTAATCCAGGAACTCTACTTGATACTGAATATTAATCTATGTATAGGACATGGAAGGATCCTGCTTTCATAGAAACAGGCGAAAGATGTGGAGCATTCAGGAGGAATTCCTAACTAGAGTTTTGGAGATGCGGGAATATTCCTAAGAGAAATAATGTCTATGCTATAACATGAAAACTAAGGAGGAGTGAACTAGATAAAAAGGCTGCCATCGTCGTGTGTGTGTTTATGAATGAAAGAGAGAAACAGAGAGACACTATGTGTGTGTGTATATTAGGGTAGGGAAGAAGGCAGGAGGAGTGCAAAGTGAAGGCAGGCTAGGGAAGAAGGAATTTCAGGAATAGGATATAGCTTTTAGTGAACTAGAAGCAGTTGAATATGGTTAGGATAGTAGTAGAAAGTACATAATACATTTCTTGACAACATAAGTAGATTTTCCATGAATCTCATGAAAGCTGAGCTTTTTAGAGGCCTTGGGAGGGACTGTAGTAATGTATTCATATATCTAGATTTATATCTATACAAAACTTATGAAGATGAGGTTGTTGTTTAGTCACTCAGTTGGGTCCTTCTTTTTTTGCAACCCTGTGGACTGTAGCCTGCCAGGCTTTTGTCCATGGGATTTTCCAGGCAAGAATACTGGAGTGGGTTGCCATTTCCTCCTCCAGGGGACCTTCCCAACCCAGGAATCGAACCCACATCACCTTCATTGCAGGTGGATTCTTTACTGCTGAGCAACTGGGGAATCCCATGAAGATAAGGTATTTTACCTCAATTGATTAAGACCACTGTGTATTTCTATGCTTTCCTTTGTGTTAGAAGACATTGGGGTGGCCAACAAAATGAAAATTGAGTTGGGGATTCTCTTGATTGAGGTGCTGTGGGATATTTTTTGTGGTTCACAGTTATTTCTGTGTTTAGTAGTTATTTTGAGTTATACCCACAGAAATATCTTCCAAAAATACTCTATTAAGTAGTTAGAAGGAGTGGATTTAAAAAACTCATTGGAAAGAGATTTAAATTTCTTGTTGTTTAGACATGAAATAATGGCATTGGTGAAGATAATGTAAAATTCATGTGTACCACTGGAAAGAGGACATTGATCACAAATTGTTTAATGATGTTCAATTCAAAGGGCCAGTCAAGCAGATTATATTGACAGAAAATCAATATAACTTTTTCCAAATTTGATAATAATCCTAAACTATTTTCAGTACAAAATAATAATAATAATAATGAATTTATATGCTGATATAATCTTTTTATGGGCTTCCCTGGTGGCTCAGTGGTAAAGGATCTGCCTGCTAATGCAGGGGATGGGGGTTCAATCTCCATGTGGGGAAGATTTCCTGGAAAAGGAAATGGCAACCTACTCCAGTATTCTTGCCTGGAGAACACCATGGACAGAGGATCCTGGAAGGCTCTGGTCCATGGGGTCGGAAAGAGTTGGACATGACTGAGCCTGAAACAAGTACTCTTTTTATATGACATAATGGTTTACATGTTTTGGTTTAGATTTATATACATTCTTGTATATAAATCTCCTTTAGGGTAGCAAAAATGTACCTCTCTTTGTATTTCCTCCTTCTGAAGCAAAATATTATTGATACTTATCATTTGTATGACCTTTGTGCCTCACAAACACCTTTCATTTACCCTGCCTCATTTAATTATAACAATAAAAAGGAAGTATGTTCTCATTTTTCAGAGATGGAAACTACAGTTTGGGAAGGTTAAATGACTTAACGAATTTGTAATTGTAAGTGTAGAACCTTGATATATCTTCTGACACTGCATCCAGAGAGCATTCCATTGTCCCATCTCTTCTCAACATATTTATTTATAAAATATACAATAGTCATTAAAATACACTAGATTTTCTTTTATAAGTATTATTTACTGACCATAAAGTCAGTCATAAATCACAAGCTAAACATAAAAGTAACTTTGGCCTCTCAGGATGAAACCATAAATTATCAACAACATTGGTGAGAGTTATTACATAGCATAGATTATTTAAAGGATCAAACTATTGGAGAAAAATTTTGATGAAACAGTTTAATATCTCCATTATTTTAGTTAAAGTATACAAAACTTGTTAGGTCAGATATTTGTATCATTATTTAAAGTACAGCTTACATTATTCATGCTAGATATGGCCTTTTATCAGTTTTTTGAATATTGAAATATTAAAAGAGTTAAATGGTTGGGAAAGTATCTGCTCTTCATTATTATTTGATTAGCCTGTTCTTACTGACATTATAATGGATGAATATGATATGTTGTGGAAGATAATGTCAAAAACAATTCCAACACTGCCTCTGAAGCCAAAATTCTTTTTTCTAATAATTGCTAATGGTCTAGTTAGGAGACATTTTACTATTCTTCTCATGATTTTTTAAAGTATTCAATTAGAGATTTTTTAATTATTCAAATAGATTTTTTTAACCCAAAAGAGACTACTTGGCATTTAACTTGCCTCTTTGCCTCCTCTTCATCTCTTTCTTTAAGGGGAAAATCTTCTTTATTCACCTTTTTTTTTGGATATATATTCATATGAGAGCAAATAAAAGTATGTCAAACTTGGGTTCAAAAAATTGTATTATATTTTAAATGTTGGCATTTTAAAAATAATGCTTTCAGCACAAAAGAAGAACAGTGGAGCATAACCATATTATTCACATGACATGTTTTAAGATGTATATGTCTTTGTTCCATACTAGAAGCAGAAACCACTCAAGATATCTTAAACCCAAAGGGATACAGTGGATTAGGTGTTTGTAGACTTGTTGGAGATGCTCTATATTGAGACTACAGGCATGACTAGAAAAACATTTCAGGACTGATTTACTGGGGAACTAATGCTGAAAATAAGGGAGATGATGAGTCAGGAACTACCACTGGAAAGATCTAATTACTAATATTTTATCACTCTTACTCTTTCATTTTTTGTTCACCTTGTTTTTAGTTGTTCAAGTAACGCAAACATCCAAATCAGATCTGACCTTGAACTTCTCTTCATTGGAAAACCTATTAAAGTGTCTTCTCTTCTAAAAAGTGACTTACTGAACTGTTTTCAATATATTGCTTTTCTTCGTATAAAATAGTCCATACAATACCCCAGTTCTCAATGTGTCCCTAAATCAGAAGCCCTACAGGACACTGTTTTTTGTTGTTTG